>NC_049911.1:4378541-4715208 GCF_001411555.2 Juglans regia | reverse complement strand
TCCTCTCAACATTAGATTTGTGGGATTAATTATCCCTCCTTCCCGCCTTCCCTATACTAGTGCTTATCCAAGTTACTTTTATTACCTTGTTCCAATGGCAGTTCAGACGAATCTTCTTGAAACTAAATCATCATTCACTTTTAAATCAATATATATAGGAATATTAAACAATTGATTTATCTGATCTTTTGGTGATTATTATGTCTGTTCATGCATTCCTTATAGTTGGACATGATGTGAAGGCAAGCAATATGGTTAGCCCATCATTGGCATCTGTCATTATGGGAAAGGTTTTCAGACTCTTGGCAATTAGCACTTTGCACCAGGGTGCATGGTGATGTGGGGATGTCTTCTCTCTACCCACATTTCACCATTTATACGCTCAAAAGCTCCAACTTTAGTGGAAACTTGAGAAAATCCCACTTCTTAATTGATAGCTATATATATGAGTGGCCATATATTTTATTCCTAAACGTGCTTATCATGAAGTCCCAACATTCTGCAGGATTCTTAAATATTTCACATAAGAGAGAGAGAGAGAGAGAGAGAGAGAGAGAGAGAGAGATACATAATTTTGCCAAGGAAGTATAATATATTAATATACTCTCATATGCTCTAAAAGCAACTATTTGTAATTTGATATGCTTGCTTTCCTTAGATCTAAGAAAAGATCATGAGGGTGTAGACTTTCCTTAACCACGTGTTGGAAAAATATACGTTTATGAGGATCTACCATATGGGGGGGTTGTAGCGATTCCATGTGGAAGACTGTACCTTTCAACTTTGTTAATTATCTAAAAGGCATAATAATTAATAAGGGTGACCACTTAATTGATTGGTTAACCTCCTTGTATAAGGACACATTTGTCCTCTTAAGAAACTATTTGGCTATCGTGGGCTAGCTAGCTAGATGCTTGCAACCACTTCATCCGATACCTATGTAATTAGTCCAAATTAATGTGCGCTAAATGATTGTCACAGTTTTTGTATAATCCTTCCTTGCTAGCTAGCTAGCTAGCATGCATGACTAGTTCAACTTTCGAATAAAAAATTGTATACCCAAAAGGAAGATGGGATTAGGTTTTAATGGTGGTCATGTTGATTAAATTTGAAACTATTTATTAAATATTACATATAGATCAAATTTATGATCATATGCTATGCACTCATATACCTCATGACTCCCATCTTAATATATTGATCGATGTGGCATTTACAATCGTGGTTGATAGAGAGTGTTAAATCAACACGATATTACAGAAGGTGGAATGAAATTAAACATGATAGTATATTCATCTATATATAACTCTAGCTTTATTATATCTGTCTACGTACCAAATTACCCTTTCAAATTGTTTTTACAAAATAATTTTTAGAATCTATAAATGGAGAGTGGTCAAATTAGGAGATATTGCATTTGTCCCTTTAGATACATGATTAAGGATTAAAGGGACAGGTAAGGATGTTTAGACACAACATGACACCTCGCACTACAAATGGGCTTCCTACCCTGTGGAATTCATGTGGTTGTGTTCGATAGTACTGCATGTTGCTTGATTTTTTGAATAGGCCCTTTTTGTTTTGATCTTCATCAGCCGGTATGAAAGGCTTTCATAAAGAAAAATGATGGAAGGAGACGTGACATCAGAGTTAGGGATGAGAGAGATTCAAATAGATGGGGAAGGAAAGATTGGTGAGACAGAGCCATCAGAGTCAATAGAGAGGGCCCATGATCTGGCACAAGTCATTGAGCTGCATGCGATGGTTACTTGATCTTGTGGATGTGCCATTAGGAGAAAGATCAGGGATCGGTAACAGTCACTGAATATGATGGATGAAAATGCATTTGTCAATCTCCTGATGGAGAAGGGTGTTAAATGACTGAGATATGAAAAATCATGGTGAATAGGCCTGTACTAGTTCTGTCATCGTCTTGCTGACGTGCCTTCTAGCGAGAGTTTTTTTTTCCTTCTCAAAGTAATATAGAAGAGAATGATACTTTGATGGATGCGTGTATAGTACTGGTGGTGTTTAGAGTATACAAATGCGTATGTTTTGTGAGCTAGACTGCTAGTTATTAAATCATACTTCCATTTAATTATTTAATGTTGTTGAGCGCGCTGGAAACCATAACATGTTATTATCTTTGAATTATAATTGTTGTCATAACTTTGCAAAACCAAGTGAAAATAAAAATTATGATAAATAGAAATATTTTTTTATTATCGAGTTTTGTTTAAAAAATATTTAACAAGAAAAGGAATGCTAGCTAAAGATCGAGACAAGACAAACCATTCTAATTAATTGGAGTGTAACTTTGCATCATGTACACATCAGTCTCGCTCAAGCGAGAATCAATTGCTAATTTGAGTCTTTGGATTATATTATTGTAAAGGATAAATATAGATAGAAATCAATATTGTAAGCATTCATTTTGTATACATGATGTGGCATCATGTAGACCACACATCTCTTCAAATAAGTATTGGGAACAATCAACTAGAAGCAGTTACGCAGTGAGTGCAAAATGTGCACTGCTATAGTGGCTTCTCTCTAACATTACTCTATTATAAAATCCTATATTAATAGTGTAAAATAGATGATCAATTATAATATTTTCAATTGTTGTTTGCATCTCGGATTCGATCCCACGGCCTGTTGTGTTACTTTTTTTCATTTATGTATATAATGCAGTTTGCATATTTCCAAGGAAAAAAAACACAGAAATCATAGTAGTATTATTGCAATCGTGTGTCTCACGAGAATATAAGAATCCTCAGCACGTACGTCCGTGTATCGTGTGTGAGAACATGAATGCTATACATGAGTGAGCTCATACTGTTGTATTTGAAATTTTCTATTAGGCCTCTGTCTGGGAACAAAGTGCTCTTCTCATATATTCTCAGGAATTTTCATATATTTTATTTTCAAATATTATTTAAACAAAAAATAATTTTTAATTTTTTTATTTAATCATTACAATTTTTCTAAACTTTTAAATAAAAATTATATTTAAAAATATTTTTAACTTAAATAATATTTTTATTCAAGTTTTCATCTCTACTTTTCTAAAACTCGATAAAATATCTTAACTCAAACTATTCACAATTATTTACAAATTATTTCATAGATATTCTGAGATATTCTTATTATCCAAACAAGTCCTAAATCTCCTATCCAAATTTTAAGAAAATAAAACCCAAAAAAAAATTATATATGTTAAATTAATGTTTATTACAAGAGAAATAATATTTACTGTCCTGACCATGCAAAGTTTCATACACTCTCTTTAAAAAAAGTAGATAAATATATACTTATATGAATAAATTATTTTTTAAATGGTAGACTAGACTCTACATTTTTCAAATTAAATATGTGTAACTTGCTCATCTTATAAATATACCTAATACTACTGATCTTGCTACAATGTCTCGGTGAAATCGGATTATTCCGCATCAGCTAGCTAGGTGCTTCTTTAAGATAACGTTCACTTTTTTTAAAAGAACTTTTGACTAAAAACCCAGCTTGATCAACTCCACGCATCTAGGAGTTAGGCTAATGGATCCGAATTGCCTCTTAAATGTAGGAGATCAGGACATCAACACTCCCACAAAAATATATAATATCTTTGTAATTTTCTAGAAGAAACTATTTTTTATTCTACAACGTAGTGTACTGAATCTATTGATGCCAATAAATAAAAAATATATATATTTTTTTAGATTTTCAACTTGCCATGTGTTAAGTTCCACTACATATTTATTTTTGCAATAAATAATCCACAACGTGGTACGTGATGCCAATTTAATACATTTAGTTCATATTTAGACTGAGAATTAATTAAAAGTTCCTTTGTGATGGAGTAAAATATTTAGTGAGAAGATTGACTATTGAGAAAGAATGAGTTTTTTTTATCCCCTCTCACAAGCTGCTTGTTTCCAAAGAATTCTTGAAAGGGTATGTTGTAGTATGTGGCTCATATCAAGAGGAACACATATACAAAGAAAGCAGACTGATGCCAGGAGTGAAGTGGAATGGAATGAGGGGAGTGTAGGGTAAGTATAAATACATATGATGTAACCCTACTTTTGACAGTTAGTGAAAATTCAACCCTCACTCTTGTAGATGTAGGCATACTGCCGAACCATATTAAATCTGTGTATTTTTTTTGCTTTCTCTTTTAACGTATTGTTCATAATTGCCGCACGTAGCACAACAGGGTACTTCTACTCACAATCCATATATCATGCACACACTTGCTAAAAATAAATAAATAAATAAAAGTACGTGTATGATATATGGATTATTGGATTATGAGTAGAATTTTTCTTCTTGAAATCCTTCTCAAATAGATTTAGATAAACATAAGTTAGTTTGTGGACCATCTAGGTTTACATCTTTAGATTAGTAAGCTTACAGTTTGCTGAGAGTTCATCTGATGTTCTCCTGAGAATCCATGATCTCTTCGCTGCCACCTTGTGTTGCGATCAAGCATTGGCAAATTCGTCCAATATTGGCAATGCCTGACCAACCCTTTTGTGATTCTCGCTCTCGTACCTTCTCTCAATCTTCTTTTTAGGTGTGACAACATATTACACAACATGTGAATTCGATATGAAATATAGAATTTAGATTTTTATATAAATTTGATAAAAACATAATTTATAAATAAGTCAATTTTGAGTCAACTAGCTAAACACGTAATTAACCCGTATAACCTAAATTTGTTATATTTTCAACAAGATCAAGGATGACACTCCACTTCTATCTTTCAATTCTATAAAATGCTTGGATTTTTGTCTATGTTGCTATTGATTAGGTGTAATAATATTGATATTA
This sequence comes from Juglans regia, assembly GCF_001411555.2. Lineage (NCBI taxonomy): Eukaryota > Viridiplantae > Streptophyta > Magnoliopsida > Fagales > Juglandaceae > Juglans > Juglans regia. Next base: position 4,710,369 of record NC_049911.1, on the reverse strand, counting down.
TTATTTGACAGCTTAATATCTCCAAAGTATTAACGCTATAACGTGACAACTAAAAATTATGAATATAATTAGTTTCCTTATGTAGATATTAGTGGTTTAGATATTGATTTGAAATAACTTATCATGAATCTAGTTTTAATTGTGAATGATTTGTATAGTTATGATTGTTTTATATATATGAAATTATATATGTTAAAAGAGTTAAAATAAATATATACAATAGTCAACTCAATCCATTTGTACAAAACAGGTCAAAAGTAAACTCATCAACTAATATGACTTCATATGATACGTTAACTATATTATACTATAAAATTAGCTTTATAATATAACGTACTAAATCAATCAATTTTAGTTAATTATGAGTTTAATTTGATGAGATCTCTTTATATTTAAAGCATTTGTCTTCTCTCTTAGTTTTCTCTGTTTTTGGCTTTGTCACCTTAACCCCATGTAGATATAGTCTCGTTTGTTATCAGAAAACATCTTATCTAATCTCATCTAATTATTACAATTTTTCTAACTTCCAATATAAAATAAAATAAATAATTTAATTTTTTCAAATTTTAAAATAAAAATAATATTAAAAAATATATTTTAATAATATTTTATTTAATATTTTAATTTTAATATCATCTCATCTCATATGTGAAAACAAACGAACTCTTGAAGCAAACGAGAGATCTACAACTTTTACCCAACAGTTTTGACTGCACCCTTGCTTTACTATCTGAGCATATATAGTAAATTGGCGATCAATGTCTATCTCTCTTCAAAATATTTATTATTTTCCACCTCATCGAAATGACCTCTCAACTATCTAATAAGTTAATTTGCTAACCTACCACCTTTTCATACACCAAAATCGAAAGAGGTGACTGGCCATCTTATTTTAGTGAGGCCAATATATACAATTTTAGTCAAACGTTTTCTAGATCTGACTTCTTCATATGTACGATTAGTTGTTGGTAACACTCTATTGCGCCAATCTTCAGTTGTTGATGGGTTCAGGATTAATGTTGTCGTTACAACAAAGGAATCTCCTTCCCACAACAGCTGATTTATATATGATGTTGTAAATTAGTCTCTAATTTTATTTTAGAAGATTATTGCATCTCAAATTATTAATGCTACCAATTTAAATATATTAGAATATCATGAAACTAGTGAATTATATATCATACTCTCATTGCAAATTAATTATGATCGGCTGAGTTATTTTTTGACTTCTTCATATTTTACAATTCAATTGAACATGGGGTATCGATAACAAAAGAAAAATTTATATTCTCAAATCAGTGAGTAGAACGTAATATTCACATTATATAAATTTATAAATTGATGTAATTTAATATTATACAATACATTTAATATATAACCTAAACTCGTGTCCGTTAATTATAAACAAAATTTATTATTATTATTTTTTATATAACGGTAACATTTTTCATTTGTAAAAAAAAAAAGAAATGTATACTCTAAGTAAAATGTAGTAAAAGAAAAGAAAAAGAAAAAACAGAGTAAACCGGGAGAAAGTAAAAATGATTAAGGACCCACTTAACGAGGTTAAAGTTAAACCGATGTTATTTGTCACTAATTACGTCATCGAGTTTTAGTTGTTTTTTTTTTAATTTTTTACCTTGACTTGATGATGACAGTAAGAAAACGAGTTTCGAGGTTAAAAAGGAAATAAGAACGACAGAGTTGACTAACGCCGTCCGACATGGTTGCATTTTCCGATGAAGAGCTAACGGCGTTATACGAATGTACAGTAGCACGTGAGTCTTGGAGAGAGAATAATTGAGTGTGAAATAGTGTGAGTATGTCAAATCAGTCATACTCTTAACCCCAATTGGTATTTCCTTTATTTTTATTTTTTGTTGCTTTTATGGGGAAGGGTGCGTACTTCTTCCTCTGCAGCTTCGGTTTTCTCTTCCAAAAGGGCTTTTGTTTTACATTTTTCTTTGGTATTTTTGTTTTTCTTTTCTCTTTTTATCTGTTATGATTTTCTCCCTACACGGAATTTGATGGTAAAAATACAACTTTATGACTTTTTAGCAAATAATTGTTTACTACCACTATTACTATTATTATGGCTCAAATATATAATCATTTCCTACGTGGACATTTATACTTCAAAATTATATATATATATTTTTGACTTATTAATAAAATATTAAAATTCTTGAATTTTTTACTTTTATATTCATGTGTTTGATTTAAAAAAAAAAACATTATTCTATTATGTAATAATAATATAGTTGTAATTTAGTTGCCATCGTATCATTGCTCCAAATACACTCATATTACATAGGGGTACAAGGCGGGGGCATCCCTTCGCCGCACCCCGCCTTGCATGGGATGGGAGATGGGATTTTCACCTCCGTCCCCCACCCCGTTGGGTAGAGTGGATTGAGAATCCGTCCCGCTTCTTTTCATTTAAAAAAAAAAACAATATTTATTTTATTTAAAAATTATTTATAAATGTAAAAATAATTAAAAATACATTTTTAGATCCAAATTATAAATTTAAATTTTGTAAATATGACTATAATTTAAAAATTATATAATTTTAAATTTGTTAGTACATATTTTGTGTAAATTGTAGTATATTAGTTTTTAAATTATGTAGTTTTTAAATTTATTAATGCATATTTTGTGAACAAGTCTAATAAATTGTAATATATATTTATATATATAAAATTTGTAAAATATAAATAATATTTATGTTTATATATATGTATATAATATATATATATATAAATGGGGATGGGGGCGGGCCGGGGTTGGGCCCTCCCCGTCACCTGCCCCCGCTAGGGCCCCTAGATGCGAGGCGGGGGGCCCCGCCCCCGCATGGGCGGAGCGGGGTTGCCCTCCCCGCCTTGCTGGGGCGGGGTAGCGGGGGCGGGACCCCGCTGCCCACCCCTAATACTACATATTTTTTCAAATTAAATTCAAAAATGATTAGACAATAAGATAAATAATAGAGTAATACTAGATAGAATATTGAGATATGCAAGTTCTATGCCTTCATTTAAAAAAAAAAATAAGATCTACAATTAAAAAATAATTTATACACTCTAAAATTATAAATATTAATTTTTAAAACTATAAATATCATTTTTTGAAATAATAAAAAGATACGATAGGATGATATATAATATCTTTCTTTATAAGAATTATTACAAAGTGTTTTATTCAATAATCATTTTCATATTTTATTTATTTAAATTAGAAAGTGCACTTGATTATGAGGATTTGAATCATTTCGTGGTAAACCAAAAAGGTATATGGCTCTAGAATCTAGAGACTATTTTACATTATTGTCGATGAAACTCAATTATCCCATGCATAATGCTAGTTGGCATTATCAATATCTTTCTCTTTTTGCTATGTATTTTAGACAGCTAGCACAAATTTAATTGCTAGACATTTTCATTATTGTTGGTGATCTTTTTAAGCAGACCCTATGTATACTACTTAGAGACCATAAATTAATAAGACCACCTCAATTAAATGAATCTATATTTATAACATAAAAATTAAAAAGGCCTATAAATTAAACAATTGTAAAAAAAAAAAAAAGTCTCTATTATCTAGTGGGGTAGAGGTCTGATTGCCAGCTAGTGCTTGATTAATTAGCAACAATATATCTTTGGGGCCAGCCAGGATGAATGATTCGATATAAACATCCTTCACCGATCACCATGGCTGTATAATTGCAAGCAAGCAAGCTGCACTATCTTCCTAGTAATTTTAAAAGATAAGTGATAATTAAAAACATTTATCTGCAAGTTAGTGCCATTCTCTCCACATTGTTCATATGTCATATTTATAATTTAAATGTTAGATTTTAAAGTTCTCTAATAAATTAATTTTTCTTGTATTAACTATGTGAAAAATGTATTTGCTCGGCAGATTTGCATTAATTTGAAGTCTTTTACAAAAATGTTGCATCTCAGCCCCGTTTGGATGTTGAGTTTTTACAAATTTCAAAATAAATATAATTTTAAAAAATTATATTATAATAATATTTTAATTTTATAATATTTTTATTTAATTTTTTAATCTTATTTTTTAAAATTTTATAAAACATCTTAAATCAAATCATTTCACTATTATTTTTAGATTTATCATCTCATATCATTTAATCTCAAATTTTTTTTTTTTTAAATTATACTTATAATCTCCAATACCACACAACAACGTATAGTTATATATATATATTTAAATAGAATGATAAAAATAATAAATTCTCACGAAAATGATAAATATGATCATTTTTCTTTCTTTATTTGTAATGAATATATCGAAATAAAGTTCAAACTAATTTTTAGAATAGACAAGCAAAGATTCGGGACAAGTACACACGTACATATATATATATATATATATCACACATGATAATTTTTCATGATAATTGAAGAGTAATTTATACGAATCTCCAAAAATCACTACGTGACAGCCAACCGTACTCGTTACGATTGACGTATTGATTGGTGTTTTCAAGTGAAAAGATATTTTTGAGAGGGGCGATCACAATATTTACGTACTGTGCTGGCCGCTAGCTAGCTGCCTACCACCACCATGCATGCAATAATCTGACCGTATTAGATAATAGATGGCCCACATGAATAACATACTCACAATGCATGCAAATCATTAATTTGTCATAACCAATAACTCATTTTCCTCCATAAATTCATAGCAATATATATATATATATATATGATTTTTTTTTTCAATATGCATGAGAAATATTTGCAAGCCCTTCTTAAAATATATATACGTATTTGCTGAAGAAATATGGGGTAGCAATTTTCTTTTATTATCAGAACTTTATTTATTTTTTATTATGAAAATGAAAGTTAGTTGATTCTCGATTCAATTGGGACTAGGGATATGTTATTAGGCTTCATTTGAGAGTTGAATTGAGTTTATAATATTATTTATTATTTATTATATTTTGTATTGAAATTTTAAAAAAATTATAATGATGAGTTCAGTAACCAAACGAAGCTAACTCAATCAATTGCATTCTTCTTTTAGAGTTATGTTATTATCAGGTCGGTATGTAAAACACACAATTCGTATTATTTAAATCATATGATTTGATTTGTAAGATTCAAATTTTAATATTTATCTTTCAAATTAAATTATAACATATAAATATTTTACTAAATGTATTTTACACATTAGATTGAGAATATAAATTCTCCTTGTATGGGTGGGAGTGTCGCTAGTAAGGCGCTACAAATTAAATATAATCAAATTCGGAATTGAGTAAGAAAGATATCATTGAAATGGGACGATTTTTTACCAAAATTAATTCTTAATTGATATTTAAGTGTTACAAAAGTTATAAAACACATGTATCATAGAAATTTTAAACAACTCAAACTAATGTACGAGGGAGTTTAAAATACAAATTAATGAACTATAACTCCAATAAGAATATGATAAAAATTCAAATAACTTTAGTAATACGAAACACCGTATGTAAAAAACATGGCATTATTTATTAGTAATGAAGTAAGACCATATATAATTGAATATAATTAGAAAGATCATATATAATTGATTTTAAATGAAAGATGAAAGTTAAATAAAATATTATTTTTAATATTATTATTATTTTAAAATTTTAAAATTTTAAAAAATTAAATTGTTTATTATATTTTATATATAAATTTAATAAAATTTATATTACGAAATGAGATAGTTTTTTATCCAACGCCGCTAATATTTACTCCATCCTTAAAATTTTGCATCCAGTCCGTACGTCCGTAATCAATTATTTTCATAAAATAGGTGGCCCATGAATATATATGCAGCTGTAGTACCATAATAATGCAATCGAGTATTGTACTATTAAACAAGTTCTTATCATCAAGTTTGGAAGTTATTGCTTGCACAACTTGAGTGTGTTTTTGGGATTTTACTCAAGATTACAAAATCAGGAAATTTCTTTTCAAATTTAATATATAATGCTAGGATGACTTCCATATGTGCATCCCAATATGCCCCTAGTGTAATTATATATATATATATATATATTTTATTTTATTTCAAATATTTTTTAACATCCCTAATTATTAAAAAAAAACTATAAATTTATTAATAATCACTTATTTAATCATTAAAAAAATTAAAATACACGAGGAGACACATTTTGCAGCCAACCAATCATGTTAGGTTAGGTTTGCATCTCTCTCAAGTCACACAAAGATGTAGCTTCATAATTACAACCAAAAAGATAATGGTAACTAGTAGAATTAGGCTTCGTTTGGTTGATTAACTCATCTCAACTCATCATTAAAACTTTTTTAAATTCCAACACAAAATATAATAAACAATTCAATTTTTTTAAATCTCAAAATAATAATAATATTAAAAAATAATATTCTAACAATATTTTATCATCTCAATTCAACTCAACTCAACTCACTTCAATATCCAAACATAACTTTAATGTACCTTAAATTTTTATCTTCTAACTTTGTAATGACAAGCATCATTGTCATATTTAATTTTATTATTCTTAATCACATTAATAATAGATGCAATATTTTAATATAACTATAAAATCTGATCGTATCAATTAATACGAAAATTTTAAGTTTTTTTTAAGTTAATTAAATGAAATAAAAATTATATAAATAAAATTCAAGAACGTCTAAATAAAAAAAAAAAAAAAAAATCAAGGACGTCTTCTATGCTTTAATGCTGGAAAGGCCGAAGCTACTATCTATAATGCAGACGAGAAACTTACAAAAATAAGGTCCTAGCTAGCTAGCTAGTTGGCTGGCACAAAAGATGTAGGTATCCGGATTTGTGTTGGAGACAATTAAAGTATAAGATGAAGATGAAAGATAAAATGAAATGATTTTAAATAATTAAATAAAATATTGTTAGAATATTATTTTTTAATATTATTATTGTTTTGAGATTTTTTAAAATTAAATTATTTATTATATTTTATATAAAAATTTAAAAAAATTATAATGATGAAATAAAATGAATTGAGAATGTTTTTATATCTAAACTGGGCCTAAATGTGTTTGATTATCGAAAATAATTGGTAAAAAATTAGAAAAATTATTCTTATCAGCTACTACTCACCATCTCACACCCTACATTTTATAAAAAATACTCATACATTCTATGAAAAATATATAAACACTATAAAAAAACTATTGAAGTCTGTGATGTAAACGTTGATTTTCAGCAAAGCTCAAAAAGTAAACATTGTGCTAAGCAAGACCCACAGATTTGGGGGTTTGAAATTTGTTGCTTATAGGGGGGTCGTGGTATCTCTAGGGATTGATGTAACCCTCAAGAAAAAAAAAATAATGGCTGTTTTTATTATTTATTTATTGTAAATTAAATAGGAAATGGGGAGAGAGTAATTATCAATCACAATCAGCTTTAGAGAGAGAAAATGACGATTAACTCCTCCCTTCCCAACCACAGAAAAGAAGCCAGCCATATTGACATTACATTGAAGATCCCACCCATTAAATTCACTTGCAACGGAATTGACCCCACCTCCATGAACGGACCAGATCAGAAATGGATCAGACTTCAGAGATCAACTCAGCTGCTGAGTCAGCTAAATTTTGCAGAGAGCAGTGAATTCCCATGACCCCACAGATGTCAGTAGCTCCATGCACCATAATATGTCAGATTTATTAATTATGAGACTGCAAAAAACAAATATTATACATACCCAGAAAAAGCAAATTTTGCTTTGTGAGAAAAAGGGAAGGTCCCGAAGAGTAAGGCGAAAGGGTGAATCGGCGAAAGGGTGAATCAAATGTGCCCTTAACGAGGGCACCATGGCCACCCCAATGAGATTTGAAATCACGTTGCAGATAGAGAGAGAGATAGAGGGTCGGTGACCAACTGACCATAACGTGGGAATGGGACAGTGATACCAAATTTCAAGAGACGGCCCCGTTGACTTGTTACAGTACGTGGAAACCTCCAGTTGCCAGTCATCCCCCACCTTTGTTAATCCCAATACCCTCTAACTTTCATCTTAAATATATACTGATTCCCATATGGGATTGAACTTCTGTATCATGTATTCTATTTGCATAACTCATGTCCCACGGCCATAGAGAGAGAGAGGGATTTCTATTTGGAAGGAACAGTGAGGCCTTTTCATTGCAGAACTCTTTTTGGGGATTTCGAAAGAGGGAAAGAGAAAGAAACATCAGGGATTGTGAAGAAGCAGAGAAATAGGAACATGGAAAAAAGGGAAGATGGAAAGGGTGTCTCTATCTAATCCATTTCGTTTGTCTTTTTAATCACTTCCATTCCCAGCCCGTTTTGTCCCTCTTCATAATACCACATCAATTTATTTCCTTTTAGAAAAACACCTTTTGCAGAGTAGGGACTGGGAGAGTGAAAATGGTGACTGGGTGGAGACGAGCGTTCTGCACATCCATCCCCAAAGATAGAGAAACCAAAGTATTATCAGAGAAGCATCATCGTCAGCAACAACAGCAGCATTGCGAGAATAACAACGTCGTCCAAAGTCCAAAACTCAGCTCCAAGTTCGGCTTTTTCTCCAGCCCATCCACGCCTCGGTTGCAGTCTCAACCGGTCTCGAGCTCCAGCCTCCGATGCCGAACCACCTCCACCACCACCACACCCACACCCACTTCGTCGGTAACCAATAGCCCGAAACTTCAATGCAAAACGGCAACTACCACAAAGAACAACAGCCCCGGATTGTTCCAGCACTCCAATCATCTCTCCCCCAAATCACCCTCCAGCCTCTCACTCCTCAAAGCCAGCTTACGACTCTCCAAAGTAAGCATTTTTCTTTTCTTTTTGTCCCTTCGTACATTTATGTTCGATTCCCATCGACACCTCTCAAGTGAATCATGAATGTTCTTTATTCCTATTACTTTCCGTGACGTTTTGGGTTTATATTTATTGCAGAGTAGATGCGGAATCTGCTTACAGGGCGTGAAGACCGGTCAAGGAACAGCTATTTTCACTGCCGAATGCTCGCACACTTTTCACTTCCATTGCATATCTTCGCACATAAAAAAGCACCAACTTTTGATTTGCCCTGTCTGCAGCGCAACCTGGAAGGATCTTCCTGTACTCGCTTTCCACCAGACCCAGAACCCAGATAATAGCCAAGCAGATAATACTTGTGATGACAACTGTAATAGAGCATTCAAAGTCAGAGATGTCAATACGAAGTGGGTGAAAGTATACAATGACGATGAGCCTTTGATGTCTCCCACTTTGGGTGCTCGGTTCAATCCCATACCGGAATCCGATGAGAACGAAGAGGACGAAAACGGCGCTGTTGAGTTCCAAGGATTTTTTGTAAATTCTGGTCCCTCGTCTTCCCCGAGACTTGATGGAAGAGCGACGAGTGATCACGTAGTCAGAAACGTCGAAGTGAGGTTGTTACCGGATGCCGCGGTAGTGGCCGTCGGTAAAAGCTACGAGACCTACGTCGTCGTTCTGAAGGTCAAAGCCCCACCTTCTCCAGTTCTGAAACCGTCGCGTCGGGCTCCTATTGACTTGGTGACGGTGCTTGATGTGAGTCGGAGCATGAGCGGGTTCAAGTTACAGATGATGAAACGTGCTATGAGATTGGTCATATCTTCGCTCTCTACGACGGACCGTCTCTCGATCGTTGCCTTCTCCGCGAGCTCCAAGCGGTTGTTGCCTCTGACGAGGATGACTGCGAAAGGGCGGAGATCGGCGAGAAAGATCGTCGAGGCTATCGGTTGTATCGGTGACGGAACTTGTCCGAACGATGCGCTCGTGAAGGCCGCTAAAGTACTCGAAGATCGACGGGAGAGGAACCCCGTAGCCAGCATTATTCTTCTATCCAACGGTAACGACGAACGCGAGTCAATGAGCTCTGCCAATCGGAAGCGCTCCTCTCCAGCAGTTGTGTCTTCCACCCGATTCGCTCACTGGGAAATCCCTATCCATACCGTGGGGTTTAACGATAGCGGCGCGTACGGACACGCGCATCCAGAAGACGCATTTGCCAAGTGTGTTGGTGGTCTGTTAAGCGTTGTGGTTCAGGATCTAAGGTTTCAACTCGGGTTCGTTTCCGGGTCGGCACCGGCGGAGATTGCGGCGGTATATTCTTTAACGGGTCGGCCGGCGTCGCTCGGATCCTGTTGGGCACGGCTGGGCGATCTCTACGCCGAGGAAGAGAGGGAACTGCTCGTGGAATTGAAAAGACCGGCTTCTTCCATCGGGTCCCACCTCCTGCTGTCCGTACGACCCTCTTACAGAGACCCTTCGACCCAAGAGCTCGTGTATTTGAAAGAACAGACGTTCCTCGTCCCGCGTCCCCACTCCGTCCGATCCTCGTCTCCCAACATCCAACGGCTGAGAAATCTCCACGTCACCACTCGCGCCGTGGCCGAGTCTCGGCGGTTGATCGAGCACAACAATCTCTCCGGAGCCCACCACTTGCTGTCCTCGGCTCGAGCCTTGCTGATGCAGTCCCAGTCGGCCGAGGAGTTCTTGCGCGGCTTGGAAGCGGAGCTAGCCGAGCTTCAGAGGCGGCAGCAGCAACATCAGCAGCTGCAGAGCCAAAGACAGGGAGGAAACAACGGACGGGAACTCAGTCGAGTGGAAGAGAAGCCGGAGCCGCTTACGCCGACTTCGGCTTGGAGAGCGGCCGAGAGATTGGCTAAAGTGGCGATTATGAGGAAGTCAATGAACAGAGTCAGCGATTTGCACGGCTTTGAAAATGCGAGATTTTAAGTTTAGTTGTGTTCTTTTTTTTTATTTTTTTTAATATTTGTAGTATTTAATACAGAGAAAATTCTAAATATAAATAATTTTCATGAAAAAAAAGAAAAAGGCAAGGAAAATTATGATTGGAGAGGGCCCAGGCCCATGATGGCGACAAGAAGTACCCGACGGCTAGGCCCTTTTGAGCAGTGGGAAAGTAACGGATAGTGAAAGGACAACCCCACATGAATTAATTGGAGGGCTTTAGGCTCTCTTATTTGTTTCCTTTTTAAATGTTTTTGGCAAAAAAAAAAAAACCCAAAGAAAGATATGGTAAGGAATTTAGTAGGGAGTAGGAAGGTATCTCTATAATATGTCTCCCTCTGTTTGCATTATTGAATATTGGTTGTTTGGTTTTGGGGGCCTAATAGATAATAGAAGAAAGAAAATGTACATTTGGGTAGTAGCAAATGATGAAATGGGGTCCATTTTATGAGCTGTAAGTTGTTTTGTTTTGTTTCTTTCTTTTGGGGTTAATGCCAAAGTGGGTGTCTTTGAAGTTAAAGACACATGTGGATGATGCCAAATGCTTGTGGATATTTTGAGTTTTGGGTTTGTTGTTGATCGGTTTAAGAATTTTGGGGGGTTTGGTTGGAGGGTTTTTGTCCTAAATTATGTAATGTTCGTGGTTTTAATAATATAGTCATATGATTTTGTACGTACCTTTGCCCATTCGGTGACATTCTTTTAAGTTCAATGCCACGACAAATGAGGCCATTATTATAGTATTTGGTCACAATGAATAACTTAAATAGAAGTAATCTGATTGTTTCATCTCCTTTATTTTATGTCTTATGCACACAAAGTAAGACCATCCCCATGTTTGTTTCTGTACACAGGCATCTTAGTTTTATAGATTTTTTTGTATGCTTCTTTCTAGGATTTTTGTTTATGTTGCAGTGGTCGTTGTCATGTTAGTCCTGTAGCCTTCAGAGAAACAAACAAAAGTCATGCGCAGAGAAGGTGAATGGAAGGGATGCATGCCCCCCATCAAGTCATGATATATAATTTAAGAATAGTTTATACATTAATATTATCTTGTTATTCAAGATAAAAGCATCCTTTCCTATATTGTCAACACCATATTTACAAGTTGGTGAGTTGATGTGCGATTATTGCAAAACCTAAAGGTGATAAGTCCTTTTCTTTTGGTCTTCTATGATTTGTTGAGATTTATACGCAAAAGCAAATTGACATAACGTGAGTTTTGTTGAAAACTTGCAAGTGTTGTATTTTTGTCCTCATGTATTTTAACCTCGTAATTTTCAAAGCTAATGTCCTTCAAGTGTCATGCTATGTCTGAATCATTGTTGCCAATTTTCATGGAAAATAAGAAGAAGAAGAAGAAGAAGCCTTCACTCGAGGTTAGCATGAGTTTGGTTGAGCTTTTCTGTGAAGAATGAGAGGAAAACAGAGAAAAGGGAGTAGTGGAGCCTCCCGGAGCCTTGAATCTGCGTGAAAAAGATACAAAGGGTGTTGACAGTAACTTTAAGCGTATAAAAAAGGTTTGGGGTGAGAGACAATTGGATATTGCCTCGGGAGGGTACTCTTTTTCTACTGAAACGCCTTTTGCAGTTGATGCTGATGTTTTCCTTAAATTGCGAAACACTTCTAAGCGGTGTTCATGTCATTGAGTGGCCAACTTTAGGTGCTATTATTTATTGTGCGTTCCAAAGGACATGCATTTTTTTTTTAATTTTTTTTACACTAAAAGTTTGAACTAACTCAAAGCTGAGCAGTGAGCACATCAAAATCATACAAAATTCTAAATAAGCCAAATTGGGTCACTCCGAATGATGGATCCATGTCGGCAAACGAAACCCAAAAGCATGGTCCAATCGAGCGGTTGAACCAAACAATTCGGTTCAGTTTGGTTTCTAAGGTATGCATTGTATCCATAGTAATTCAAGACCCAACCCGGTCGATCTGGTCCATTGGCATGGGCATCTCCCCTTTAGATTGGGCCCGGGCCTTCGTTCAAACTTTTTACTACTCTGACATTGCCGTACAATTTGTTAATAAGAAAAGAATATGAAAAGTACTAGAGATATAAAGAGATTTCACAAATTAATGTATTTTATTTTTCTTGATTTCATTTTCCCCTCCCTTGCAATTGGTTTCATTTCCCCCTTGAGGAAAGAAAATTGGAGGAAAAGAGACAAGAAAATGTCTATAACATTTTAGAATAATCCTTACAAACCACTGTCTCCACTACATTTATTGTCAGAAAACAACCATAAGGTCATGGGCCAATTTGAAAATAAGAAGGCTTAAGTAAATAAACATAAGAGTATATTTGGTTACCAAACTCACCTCAACTTATCTTAACTCATCATTATAAATTTTTCAAATCTCAACACAAAATATAATAAACAATTCAACTTTTTCAAATTCTAAAATACTAATAATATTAAAAAATAATATTCTAACAATATTTTATTATCTCATCTCAACTCAACTCAACTCAACTCAACTCAACTCAACTCAATTTAACATCCAAATGTTAATCTCTACATCATAACTCCAACCCAAGGAACAAGCTCCCAACCCACTAAGACAAGCAAGGTGGTCGGGCCAATGGACCCACGAAGTAGGCCCATTGGCCCGACCTAGCTCACCTAAGTTGACTAACCCTCAGTGGTTAATCTCAAGTACACAGAACCCTTCTATCTCCTCTGTCCCGAAGCTTTCTCCCTCTTTCAATCTTCTATTTGAAATCCTAAATCTAGCTCGTGACAATTCCATCTCTCTTCAATACACCTTCCCCGCAAGGTGGAGGAAGGACTCCTTCAACCTTGAATAAGTTTCCCACATTGCATCATCAATATCTTGCCCTTGCAGGTGGACCAACAACTCTACTTTGGCTCGGTTCCTTGCCTTGGTCATGCGACATGCTAAGATTTCTTATGGTTTCAATCTGATGATCCATTTTAGGTCTGTAAATGAACCAGTTTGTTCAATAGCTCGCTCGATATTCGCCTAGTTAAACTCGAATCAAACTCGACTCATGAAGAAAAAGCTCATTTTGTAGAAGTATATACTCGCTCGATTAGTAAATGACACATATCCAAAAAAATTCGACTCAACTTGTTAGCTTGACTCAATTAAAGCTCATTCATATATTGATAAATATATATATATATACACTTATATATATATATATTAGCTAATAATATAAGCATAGCACTTTTATAACTAAATATATAATGTGTAAATATGTAACCTAATTACTTATGCCGATTATATTGAATAGAGAAAACCTTCACGCAGGCCAACTCGCTTTTCTCCCTTTAATAGAGTCCAACCAGAAGCTGCCACATATGCCATACACGGAATAAATTGTGTGATGCATTTCAAAGGAATTATTTTTTCCTCTCAGCCCGAATCAACTTTCCCTCTTTCTCTCTCATTTTTTCCCTCTGTTTCTTCTTCCTAGGGCTGTAAATGAACTAGTTTGTTCGATAGCCCGCTTAGTACCCGCTTAGTACTCTCTCGATTAAACTCAAATCGAAATCGACTCATGAAAAAAAAAACGTTCATTCGTGAAAACAGATACCCGCTCGATTTGTAAATGACACATACCCGACAAAACTCGACTCGACTCAACTAAGGCTCGTTAAGACCTGTTCGTTTATGCTCGAGTTGACTCGTTAGCTCAACTAGATTAAAACTCATTCATATATTGATAAATATATACACATACATATGTATACATACATACATACATACATACATATATACATATATATATATTAGCTAATAATATAAGCATACCACTTTTATGATTAAATATATAATATGTAATCTAATTACTTAAGTCTATATAGCGAATATACTTCATAGGTATATTTTATAATTTGTAAATAATTAGTCGATAAAATTTTATAATTTCATATACTAATATGTGGGAACCATATATGAAATAGATATATGCTATCATATTAAGTGTATGTATTAATAATATATGTAGGCATATAATATATTTTTATTTTGTATAAATATCAACTAGTTAGATATTAGTTATTTATAAATTTTTTAAAATTTTATAATTCAATAGATGTTCTACTTGTTAGTTGTATAAATTCAATATTAGACCTTTTATTTTTTCTTTATTTAATTTACTAATTATTAAATCTTATTCAAAAAATTAAAAAATAAACAATTTGAGCACGAGCTCGAGCTCAGCTCGATTTGACTCGAACTCGTTTGTGGGACGAGCTCGAGCTCAAACTTGAGTCAAGAGTTTAGCTTATCGAGTCGAGCTCGAACGCGGGTTCAAGCTCGAGCTCAAGTATTTTGAGTCGAGCCGAACTCAGCAAGCCAAAGACCGGCTCGGCTCGGGTCGATTACAGCCCTACTTCTTCCCCACCCTCGAAGGACTTCTCCTGCATTCCCCCTTTCTCTCACTGAAACTATTCTCTTCCTCTAGCGTCCCCCAATCTCTTTCTCATTTTTTTTCTTCTCTCGAAACCCTTCTCTTTGTATCATTTTCTTCTTCCCCAACCTTTGAAGAAATCCTCCTCCTGCACCCCCACCCACCCTCTCTCTCTCTCTCTCTCTCTCTCTTCTACATCCTGCTTCACCCTCGATTCTCTCCTCCCCTCAGATCTCTCTCTCTCCTTGACTACAATGAAACCGAAACACATAAAACCCTAAGCCTAACCCTCCCTCCCTCGACTCCTAACCCTCATTCCCTCGATTACAATGAAGGTAGTTTTCTCCCACCGGCGTACTAATATTGGGCATTTGTTGTTAATTGTTTTTGTTTTCTGTGGATATATGCTTCTTGGGCATCTGTTTATGTGTAATTTTCTATGGATATATTTTGCGACTTGGGCATTTGTTTATGTGTAAGTTTCTATGGATATATTTTGTTGTCTTGGGCGTCTTGGGTATCTGTTTTGTGTGGATGTATTTTCTTGTCTTGGGTGTCTTGGGCATTTGTTTCTAATAGGAGTTTCTATGGAATTTGTTGTATGGCTAGTTTCTGTGTAATTTTATTTGTAGGGCCAGTTTCTGTATAATTTGTTGTATGGCCAGTTTCCGTATTAAACATTTGCTTTCCATTATACATGTGTGATATGTAAGACTTTCAATTTTTTGCTAGTGCAAAGATGCATGCCATTGTTTCACCCAACACCTATCTAAAGTGATGCTTTAAATTCTAAGATATATTCTCTGCACTAGCACCAATCCAACACAATATATAATGCCCTTATAAGCCCATTGTAATATATAGTCATTCTGTGAGTAATGCCCTTATGTTTTTGTTGATGTGGACACGTATTCTTGTTACTCATGCAGTGGCAGAGATGATCCTTAGCATGTTAGCTTGTGCATTACAATCATATCTTAGCATCACCATTTACTATGATGATCCTTAGCATGTTAGCTTATGCATTACTCATTCCTGTTACTAAACTCGTAAGAGCCTCGTCAATCAGCTTGAATGCTACTAGACCTTGCATTTCAACTGTTTTTCCAGCAAAAGAAAACCTCAGTCAACCAAGGAAAATTCCATAAAACAGACCCCAACTCTTAGAGCCATTGATTCCAAGTACCATGTCACAGTCAGCTAATACCAACACATGTACCTCCACTGTGAAGGTAGTACCTTGAATTTCAACTTGGACCTTAATGCACTTCCCTTCACTGAGAATCAACTCTCCACTTGCTACCCTCACTCTAACCTTCTCAACAAAGTTAAGTGGCAATTTAACCTTCTCTAACATTGCTGGATTCAAAAAATTGTGAGTAGATCCAGTATCAATTAGGATAGTCACCCATTGAGCCCCAATCTTTCCTACTACCCTCATGGTTTTTGGGTTTTAAGAACATTTTAGAGCATGCAGAGATATTTCAAGGTTCCATTGGATTATCTTTTCCATCCACTGCTCCTACTTATTCCCCCCTATTAGCTGGAAGATCTTCTGTGCCGCCCTCCCTTTCCTTTTCCATCAAGACCTATTCTAAAAGATAAAGCTTACAGTTCTGACATTTGTAACCAGGACTCCATTTAGCCTCACAGTATAACATAGCCCTTTTTCCCTTCTCTCCTTCATTTAGTGTAGGTTTATTTTCTGAATTTGCATGTTGGGTTTGGGTACACTCTTGCTGATTTCCCCAAGGGTAAGTTGGGTTTCTTAAGTGTTCATGGATCTTGAGAGTAAGTAAGACCAAATCTATTGTTTTTATTGGATAGGTTTACATTTTCCTCTTGTATTTTGGCTAAACTATAGACAGCCGTCAAGTTTGGTGGGTTAAATATCCTAATTGGGAGTCTATTGTCATCCCTCAACCCACTAAGGAAGCCACTTAATTTATAAGGGTCAGATAATCGCCTTCGTCTATTGGATAGTATTTCAAACCTAGGGGTGGGCGACGGGGCCCCGCACCCTTTTTTCCCCCCTCCGCTCGCCAAGCAATCCCAGCTGTCAGATGCGGGGGGCGGGCCCCCCCGCCCGCACCTGACCATAGACACAGTGACAAGTTCACCCGCATTGGGCCCCATTCATTCGCTTAACATATATATATATATATATATATTTCTTTTAATAAGAAGATTTTGTTTTGGGGTTTTCCCCAAAACGAAGTCGTTTTTTTATAAGATTCTGAATAAAAATCCCCACAGCCCTTCCTTGGTCAATCGAATCCTCGTGTCTCTCTCTCTCTCCTAGTTTGATGGCAACGTCGTCGACCTCTCTCTCTCTCTCTCTCCGTCAACTCCAGTCGATATCTCTCTCTTTGGTTGGTGTTTGTTCACTAGTTTATTGAGCCATGGTCGAATTACCAATGATTTTTGACATTTTGTTTGGTTGATTATGGAAGACCGGGGCCAATCTGCTCCCTGACATGCGGACGGGGGGTGGGGTCGGAGTCTCGGGGCAAAACTCCACCCCCTGCCCCCAACCATGCGGGGGGTGGGGAGCGGTACCCCCTATCCAGGGGATGCAGGTAGCACCCCTATTCAAACCTATCTTTGTACTTCTTTACAGTCCCATTTTGCCTTAACTAAGTAAGAGATTTCATTTAATCATCGTAGGCTTTTGATCCAAATCTAACCAACAATGCCTTAATAAATGAATCCTAGTAAGCCATTTGCACTGACTGCTCTAGGTCTTGAAACCATATTAAGGCTCTACCGTCAATATGAAATAATGCTAACTTGATTCGATGTTGAGACAAGATATCGTGAATGGCAAAAAACTGATGTACTTTATAGATCCAACCAGCTTGATCTTCTCCATGGAAGACTGGGAAGCCCAGTCGTACTGTTCTGGCTTGCACCACACCTCCATGCCTTTGATTGACATGTTCCTCCCTAGTATGGACATCTGATGAAGACCCACTAGGGCTATTGTTCTGATTTCTCCCCTGCAACTCCACTGTTAAAGCTTATAATTGATTTACAATGGAATCAGTTTTCCTTTTCAGTGCTAGCATTTCGGTTTCCAAGTTTTGATACTGGAGAATCTGTAGATTTTTTTAGGGCATTGAGCCCATCTTGTAGCTGGTTCAGTCTAGTGCCCTCTGGCATTGCATGCAATTAGTAAACACAGAGACCAATGTCTCTCTGATACCAAAATCACAAAAATGCTCTCTTTGATGGTAGCTCCTCCAAATGATAGAGAAAAGAAAAATGGGAGAAAAGAAGACAATAAAACATCTATAACATTCCAGAATAATCCTTACAAACCACTGCCTCCAGTATATATACTCTCACGCATCCATAAACGAAAAACAATCATAACTCCATTGGCCAGTTTGAAAATAAAAAGGCTAAAGCAAATAAACGTGAGTCTTTACATCATAACCCCGTCCCAAGGAACAAGCTCCCGGCCTGCTAAGACAAACATAGAATAAAAATGTAACAAAGGAAATGAAGTAGTTGGAATCAGCTTGGCCCAACTCACCTGCCACGTACTTCAGTTGAACTAAGTTGACTAACCCTCAGTAGTTAATCTCAAGTACACAGAACCCTTCTATCCCCTCTATCCCAAAGCTCCCTCCCTCTTCCAATCTTCTTTGTGAAACCCTAGATCTAGCTCATGACATCCCTCCATGCCATTCCCGTCCTCGACATTGAAGCCCCCAGTCCCTCATCTTCTCTCAATACCCATTTCTTCTCCCAATTTCTTTACTCCATTTTTTCGCTCGCTCACCATCCATCTGTAGCTCCACCATCATCGTTGACATGGCTCTCTCTCTATGTCAACTACTACCCTTCATTTACTTTTTCCTCTTTCTCGACAATGTAATTTGCATTGTTCTTCAACCATCATCAACCTTTCATTTCCTATACTGAAACAAGAGAATGGGAATCGCACCTGAGGTTTTCATTGTTCTCCATTTATTCGTCCAAAATGGTCTACACAGATGGCTAAAATTGGCAAGGTTGGGCGAGAGAGAGAGAGAGAGAGAGAGAGGCATACCTAGCAGCAAGCGGGGTTGTGCAGGCAAACGACTATCTGCCTGGAGGGTTCGGGTTGGGAAAGAGGGGGAGGGAGACGGGGGTGCGGGAAATGAAAAAAAAAAAAAAACCTCCAACTGACGTGGTATGTAAATGATCAGACTGAGAAGACAGTTTCATTACCAACAGTGAAGGAATATCTATTTACAACAATGCAACAACAGGCATTAGACCGTAAACTTTTGCCACCATCACAACACATTCCCGCTACTGAACACAACTGGTTTCTACACAACATGATTTTAGTACATGAGAGAGATAGAGAGAGAGAGAGAGGTTGTGGGGGAGGGGAAGAGAAAAAGAGAGGAATACCACCCCATGATTCATGTGCATATTGGGGTGTGCATCACAAATAAAGTTGCCTACATTTTGTTGCTTCAACATCGGATGGACAGTAAGGGCACTTGAAAGATTTTGTGCTGTTCTTCGACATCTTCATAATTGATTGCTTGCACAGCACATGGCCACAAGGCATCAACATTGGTGGGTTATCGTCAGTCGATTGCTCCTTGGACACCGGACATACAAAGACGGAATGGAACTGAAATTCCTTGTCCAACTCCACTGGCACAGGCAACTGCTTCATGGTTTGCCATTCCTGCTTCTTCCCTGCCATCACATTCATAAACTTCAAAAGAGGTGGCAACCCCTGGACCCCTGCTGCTATAGTCACACTCAACGGGCTCTCAAAAGAGTACCCAAGAATATTGCAGAACTGTTTGCTCAGCTCCTCAGCTAATTTCTCCCAGTTAGTTGGCGATATTAATGCAGAGTATGGGGAGCTATCAAGTCTTCCAGTGAAGAGAAGACAGGCCATGAGCTTCTGTAATTCAGCCATGTGGTCGGAAGAGAAGGGAGTGAGGTGATTTCTGGCGTACTTCAGAGCTTCATTTCTACTTCCCTTCTTCAGTATTTCCAGAAACTGCATGCTGTGAAGTCTCAGAACAAGGTCTGATCCATTTTGTTTAAGTTTATCAGAGTTGTTTGCTGCCCAGTTCAGTGCTGGCTCTAGGTTCCAATGCTTCATAGCTTCAAGTATCTGAAACATTTCCAAAAATGAGGATTTTATAGAAGCAGCAGATTCTAGTTCCCTGGCCTCGCTTATGAAGCAGTCACCAATGTCAAAAAAACCCTGTCGATAAAAATGGATGGCAATTATCTGGTTCACCGTGTGCACATCGAATTCGATGTTTCGATAAGCCTTAGCTATGTCTGGATTGAAAGATTTCTCAATAACCTTTGCATACTTGCTTAGTGCTATGTTCAGCTCCTTTTGGGTACCCTCCAGCTGACTGAGTGGAGCAATATCTTTTAGTGTGGTTCGAAGATCAGAAAGGACATGTTTATAATCAGAAAGGGACGGCTGTATTTTCCCTAATGCCTTCTCAATTTCTTGGATAATCTGGTCAATCACTTCTTGACTTTTAGAACAGGACAGCTTTTGTTTCTTGGCAACACGGTCAAAAGCATCTTTAATACTATTCAGTTCCATCTTCCTGTTAATCACCCTATCAGAAATTTGTGCTGCAGAACACCTGTAGGAAAGATACAAGGATTCATATGATTGTAATATCAATGTATCAATCAGAGATTCAGGATATACTACTCCAGTGCATAAAATGAGGAGACTAGAAGCTTTGCAAAAGTAATTTCAGAAGAAAATATTTTGCTTCTTAGAGGGCCTGTACTGTATCAAACCCTAATTGATTGAAAGTTTTAGGGCCAGTACCAACATGAGAGAAATAATTACATCGAAAAACTTTTCAAGCAACTTTCAGAAGAAACGAAGATGGCAGTAACTTGCAGTCATTTCTGCCACAAAGGAGAGGAATGATGATGGTCACTATCTCCAATTAAATGTATCATGTTAATCAAATCATTAAAGAACATATCTACTGCCAAAGAAAAACTACAACAGAAGTGGTCATGAATGAAGACAAAGTTACAGCAGTCATTTCATGGAATAATAAACAAACCAGACATAAAGAAAAAGAGATTCAATATGAATGCCATGAAAGCAATCAGACTCCAACCCCTATTTGTCATTTGGGGCTTCTAACAATACCCTTATAGATTCACTTATTAGTAAGCATAACATCAACAATAGGTAATGATTAATCATTTATAAAAACTTCATGATATGGAGTAACTCAGCCACGAGGTCCATCAGTAGGTGTGTGATTGTGGTTTTAAATTAAGGATGTGATTGCACTAAAGGCCAACAAGGTCCCCTTCCCTGCTGATTTTCCATATTAGGTTAAAAATAAGGCAACAATATTAGCTTATAACTTTGATTCCGATTGTGGGACATTCAACAGACATGTTTCAAATCTGAAAAAAAGAAGCTTCCATGGGCCGGGCTGGGCTGGGAGATAGCGCCATGCTCGGATTGACAATTCAAGTCCCATTCATGTAGGCATGTTCACTGCAATTCCCAATGACAGCAAAAACACTACTACTTTTATTGTCCCCCCTTTTTTTTTTTGTCATTCATTTTTCCAGAATTCCCTTCATTCCTAATTACAACATTATGCATTGGCCAGATCAAAAGCAACACAAGCCTTAGAGTGCTTCAATCTATTTATCACTTTTCATTACCCTTTTTCGTTTCTTTTCTTTTTTCTCGTACACCAATCACCTTTCCCTAATATCGACTACATAATGCATTCTGCATAAACCTCATGGCATGCTAGAACTCAACGGATTTTCTACCATATTTCATAGAAGAAAATCCTATGACTCAGATGTAGATAATGCAGGCCCCCACCTATGAGAACATTTATAAAGCTACAGCTCCTCACTTACTAAGTTTTATAACTAAAATAACTCCAGCTGCAAGGATAAATAAAATTAAACATTGGTGTATTTTACCCATATTATTCTCACCAGTATTTTTTTTTTTTTTATAAGTAAGAAATTTCATTGATCGAACAAAACTAGGAAAAGCCCATGTACACAGGAAGTATACAAGAGACACCTAGTTACATTCTAGAAAGCTGAAAAGATAGCAAAAACTCATGAAGATTCCCTCCCTTTAAAACTATAGCAGAAAGCCATTGAACCAAAGAAAGTACAAAAAAATTCCATAATTCCCCCACAGCTCTCTGCTTGTTGTTGAAGCACCTCTCATTTCTTTCCATCCATATACACCACAATAAGCACAAAGGAGCCATCCTCCACGTTGCAGCCAGTGGAGGGCTATGATGATGCCTATCCCAACATGCTAGGAGCTCCACCACACTCTTGGGCATAACCCAAGTCAACCCGGCTCTACTAAATATGTCATCCCATCCCTTGCCACCTTGCAATGTAGAAAAAGGTGGTCAATCGATTCACCATTGTTCTTACACATATAAAACCACTCCGTTACGATCATCTCCCGTTTCCTTAAATTGTCAGCCGTCAAAATCTTTCCTAAAGCTGTTGTCCAAGTAAAAAATGCAACTTTGGGAGGCATAGGAACTCTCCAAATACCCTTCCATGGAAACGCAATGGGCTGATAATTTGTCAACACCTTATAGAAAGATTTAACAGAAAAAATTTTACTCCTCGAAGGTTTCCACAGCATTCTATCACTCCCATTACCTCCTATCCTCTTGGAATAAAGCAAGCTGAAAAAACCTGCTATCTCCTCAACTTCTGAATCCTGCGCAAAAGATCATATTCCAATGCACTGTATCATTGGCTCGACACAGCACATCTGAGACAGCAGCCTGCTGATTTCCAGCCAATCTGAAAACACCTGGAAAAACAGAAAATAGAGTTCTCTCACCACACCATTCATCAAACCAAAACCTAATTCTTGTGCCCTCTCCAACCTCAAAATTGATGTGTTGCAAACACCTTCCACCCCTTTCTAATAAATTTCCAAAGACTCACACCATAAGACCCCCTACACTCCTCGGAACACCAACCCCCCCAATCATAACCATACTTCCGACCCACAACCATTCTCCACAACCAAGTCCCTTCCAATTGGAATCTCCACAACCACTTTCCTAATAGAGTTTTATTAAAAGTGATCAAGTTACGCACCCCCAAACCTCCCAACTTCTTCGGACTGCACACTTTTTGCCAATTCACAAGATGAAATTTATTTTCCTCACCCATGCCACCCAACAAAAAAGCTCTAAATAATTTTTCAATCTGATTAGCCACCCCCACTGGTAAAGGAAATAAGGAAAGAAAGTACATGGGAAGATTGGAAATGGTACTTTTGATGAGAGTTAATCTCCCTCCTTTTGAAAGATAGAGCCGCTTACAGCCCAACAAAACTCCACATAGTTATCCATCGGTAAACACAAATATCTGAAGCATCTAAACCATCCAATGATTGCAGATATATGATGTGCAGACTCGAATAAAGTTTTCTTTTTTAGGTTCATTTGTTCTTCCTTTAGATTACTTTCCACACAGTCACAGGTCCCACACAAAATAATCAGAAGAGCATCTGGAAAAGCTCCTAAGAGCAAACACGCATTATACGGAATCAAACCAACCCTATAGTGGAAACCCAAAGATGCTCAACAAAATATAAGTTGTCTTAAACACTGTAGGAGTTCAAAATAAAATTATTCTAACACTCATCAATTAGGTGTTCTCTGAAAACTCAAAAAACTAAACCTACAGTGGAAATTCAAAGAATCTTAAGATTACCCAAATTTCAAAACAAACTAATCTCAACTATATTAATGACAGACTACATAAATTTACTTGTCATTCGCAATGTAGATTTAATTACAAAGCCATGACATGTAAAGCACGTGCATATCAATTAAACCAGTTGCCTGCTTTCCGATCCAATACTCTAAATTAGAAGAAACATTCCAATAACTATCTTAGTTTCAGAATGTATTCATTTTACAATCCTAGATTTTAAATTTCAAAAGCTATTCACGGTTTATATTTGCAAGAAAAGTCAAATCCTTTACTCGTTCACTCAAACTTCGGAATTAAAAGGAAAAAAAAGAAAAAAAAATCCACTTTCTAAACTGATTAAAAGAGTTCCGTCGTCAATTGCTTTTAACTGAGTCGTATTTTTTTAAAAAAAAATCATATTCATCGCACCGCCAAAAATAACTGAAAAATTAATCATATGTTTACTAATAATTGATCAAAATCTTATTGGACTAACAGATCAATAAGATTTTCAACCTGGCAAAAAAAAAAACCAAGAAATAAAACGAATCAAGTTTAAAGAATCAAGAAACCAAAACGAAATATTGAATTCAAATTCAAGTAAGTTGGAAACGAAAGCAAAGTATGGAAATATGAGATTCAGGAGAATGCCACTTGAAATTCCAAGATTTGAATAACTGTGTAGACGCAAATGTTCTAAGAAATAAATTTCTCTGCAACAAATTCTACCAAATATTCTGAGAGAGAGAGAAAGAGAGAGAGAGAGAAAGAGAGAGAGAGAGCAGTACCGGAGAGCGGAGAAGCGAGGTGGAGAAAACCGATACGGGCAAGTTGATCGGAGGGTATCTGGGAGAGAAACCTTTGGAGAAAGCAACGCCCTAGACGCAAGAGAGATTTGTTCCGTGGATTTACTAAAATCGTTATTTATTTATTTTTATTTTATAGAAACAGTAAAATCTTTATTAATGCATCTCATAATTGTATTTCATTTAAAAACTAATTTTTATATAAAATAATTGTAATGTGAGTCTGCACGTCTATTATATATATAATATAATATATATTGATGCATGTGACACTTAATATTATATTTCCTACATTTTTATAATTTTCTTCACAAATCACGTCAGATTATTTTTATCCCAAGATATAATTTGGACCGCCTAGTATATGGGCTGGGGCCCATACGATTGAATCTAAAAAACAATTAACGGATACGTGAAAGCGCACTAAAAATTCGTATAAATTATTGACAAGTTTATCGTACAAAATAGAAATTTATTTCTCTTTCTATATTTTATCCATTTCTTTCCTCAGTCAACCAGGTTATCAAATGATTGTGGCTAGGGTATAACCGATTCAGTTCGGTTCAGTTTTAGATAAAATTTAAAATCGAATTAATATGTACTAGTTTTTCATTTTTCAAAACCGATTACGCCCAAGTTATCCTCCTAAACAGATACATCTGGTTTTATCGGTTTTCGATCCGGTTCGGTTCAATTTTTCAATTTTTTTTAAATGTAAAAAATATTTAATAAAATATTAATTCTTATGATAAAATATTATTAATAATTTAATATATATATTATGTTTAAAGCATATGATCAATTAAATTTCATTTTTAAGATTAAATTTTTATTTTATAAATTATAATAACATTATCTTATATATAATTATATTAATAATATATGATCAAACAAATTACAAATGTTCATATTTAAGATTAACATTTTATGTTATAATTTATAAATTATAATATGAAATTATTTCATATATGATATATGATTATATATTATATATAAAATTAACTTTTATATATATATTTTTTCCAATCGGTTCGGTCCGGTCTAGTTCGGTTCCAGAAACTACGGAATCGAAACCGGACCGATTCCGGCCGGTTTTCATAATATAAGAACCGGTTCCCGACCGAACCGGTTCAAAACCGGACCAACTGGTTCGGTCTGATCCGATTTTCCGGTTTCTCGGTTTAAATTTATACCCCTAATTGTGGCCTTTTATTTTTATTTTTATTTTTTACAGAAAATGAAAGTCTTAATAAATGGGCCGGTTTGGATACAGGGTCTCACATCATTTCATCTCATCTAATTTTAATTAATAATTTTATTACTATTCACAAATCATCTCAATTCATATTATCTTAACTTACTATCCAAACAAGTCTTCTTGTTTTTTATTTAAAAGGAAATACTTCATTTGAGATTATTCAATTCCGTAATTTTATACCTTGTAAAAAAATTTATTAATTCTCTTTTTTTGTCAAATAAGATTTAATAAGAAAGTGAGAAATACACAAAGATCAGTCTACATAATGAAAATAAGAAAATTTAGATAAACTTTCCATAAAGAATGCTATGCATCAACTACTATTTACTCTCACACCCCACAACTATAACTTTTTCATAGGGTGTGAGGATATTTAATATAGGATGTGGAAGTGTTTTTCATAAAGTGTAGAATGATGAATAGCAACTGATGAAGAGAATTTTTCATTTTCCATATTTGAGATTCAACCATTGTGCAACTATTTTTTAGAATTTACGCATGAACCTATTACATCACAAATTGTCTTTGTAAAGTTATTACATCTTGAGTTTTTTTTTTTTTCTCTTATTTTTCAAAACTTCTAATAAAAAAAAAAAGTAGAATTATAATAATTTGTTTTACAAAAAATTCAAAAATAAAAAGAAAAAAGAAATAAATAAATAAAGAGGTTTGGCAGGGAGGATAGTCCTTCACCCCCATTGGCCACCCCATGACCTCATGGATGGCCAAATCCTACAAAGCGTGAGTGGGTCGAACCAAGTGAGTTTGGTTGCCACAAGGTGTTCAGCTCCCTTGGAGACCGAACCAGGGTCATATTCAGCCACTCATGGTGGTTGAAGGAGAGAGATACTTCCAAAAATATTCAACACGTGGCTGCCTTATAGGATGACACGTTTTCCATTCATTAGGATAGACGAAATTTAGTTTCACTACCTCTTCTAGTATAGATTTGGAAGCCCTATAGACACAAGGACTAATTCAAATACGATCAAATACAGGAGATTTTCATCCAAATTTTCCTAAAAAATAAATGGGTAGACTACATCAATGGGAAATGGATGAGGAAGATTATTAAAAAAATGCTAGGTTTGTAAAGAAAATTCTAAAAACAATTTTACAAACTGGCATGCTTGATATGCATAAAACTCCTTTATTGTAAAGTTAAAATAATATATCACATCAAGCCAATGATTAGATAGTTTGGAATTATGAATGATGTGTTACTCTCATCTTATCATACAATGGCAGTGGCACGACATCAAAATACATGACATCCTATCATAGAATAAATGTACCACGTGCTCATATTCAGATATTAGTGAATAACTACTCGTCCATCGAGTGATTGTGAATATTAAGGATCAAAATTTAAGCAAAATCTTCGTTGTAGATGCCCAGCAATTTTTGAAGAATGCAGAAGTAGATGCCCCAACAGGCTACAACCCACCCATGTTTGGCTGCGGGGACCCAGGTAATAGACGAATCCCCATCAGCTTTGGTTAATTGAAGCTGGCATTGTTTTCCTGCTTCAGTCCTGAACACAGGAGAGGTACTTTCTAAAGAATAGTGCATGATTATCTGCATAAGAACACGTCTTCTTCTCTTAAATACAGAAAGGTGCCGAAGTAACGAGCTATAGCAAGAAATGGACGGACTTCTAGCATAAATGAAATGGGGTCGAGGAACTGAAGGAAAATTCCAAACATTCAAAAGTGAATGCTACAATTTCAGAACAACAAACATGTTCATGAAAAAAAAAATCTAAACTAAAGAGGGAATATATGTTCCAATCCGATCACATGTAACTATATTACCGGGTTTTGGGTGTGGTTAAGGTGATTGGCTTACTCCAGCTAATATTGCATTAGAATTTAGAACAAGAGACTCAATTTGTCATTTTTGGGATCGTGGCCATTATTTGTTGAGTTCCAATTTTACCTAGATAAAATGAACTAGAAGAAATATGCCTAGGTAACTTCAGTGGGTATGATCTAGATAAGGATGTCTAGATATAATGGGAAAAAAAATGCCAAACTCACGTGCTTGTCTTCATTTTGTTGACAGAAAAAACTCTGTAAAAAAACCACAAAAGTTCATCTAATCCCATTGACCAAGAATCTATTTTCATTGACAAACTGATAGTAGCTCGCCACCCCATAGAGTTTCCTGAAGGATCAAAGAAAACAACATCAGCTCCCAAATAAAGATCAAATAGAACAAATGCAATGCACTAAGTTAATTGAAGTTCTTATTTGCAGGAATCTTCACTATCCATAAATCATTTTTTGATATAATAGAATAAAAGAACTAGATTTTTGGGATATTATATGTTCTTATATGTCTTGGTCCTTTCACAATATCTCAAGTTGTTGGGATTTTCATATGCTTATGCAGCATATCTTTTGATCTATTCATGCTTCATTAATAGTTTATTTGATCCTTACTTGTTAATGGTCTTCATATTACTTTGCAACCACACAAAGCACATATCTTAAAGCTGTGGCATCTAAACAACTATCAAGGTCAGGTACTAAAAATTGGGTTGAAGTCAAGAAAAAGTGTATAAAAACTATAATATCAACATTCGAGGTACATCGGATTTCAATGAGTTTAAAGCCAACAAACTTGGTATATTGGTAAGGCTCCATCAACTCGGCCAAAGAGCATTTCCTCACCACAAGAATTTTAAATTCCATACAAACTGTAATTGAAAACCAACAAACATGATATATTCTATGATTCCATCAACTAAGCCAAAGAGCACTTCTTCACCACGAGTTTTAAATTACATAAATGTAAAAACAAAAAGGCAAAGGTGCTTAATGGATATTCTAAATCCATTGATTATCACAAACCCTTGGGTACTTCTGCTGAAAGTAATCCTGGACAATGGAATATGTGCCCATCAAATAAAATGAAAGTAGTTTTTGTTGGGTGCTTAACATATTGAACTTACGCTAAATCTGCCAAGGATTCTGATTTGATCACAGCTTTTCCCTCTGGGAGTTCAAGGGAAGAATAATGCATGATCATTTCCTTCAACGTGTGCTTTGTGCTTTTAATGTCATTATCCCAAAAGATGCTCTGAAATCATATGTGGAGAACCAGTTAGCCCACCCAAACTTCAACATGACCTACTAGAATGCAATCCTATTCTACTTGGCCATTATCACTTCTATAAATATAGACTAAGTTAAGAATGAATATACTCCAAAAGTAAACGTCCTTTCAAGAAATAAATTTCTCTTCAAATCTCTCAAAAAAATGAGAAACTCTACTTATGACAAAAAGAAATCATCATATATATATATATATATCATAACCTATTCAGGGTTGTTCCAGAGAAGGGTAAGCTCTCTCTTAATCAGGTGTAGGATCAGGCTATTTCAATCTCTCTTAGGGGTTGTTTGGATACAAGAAGCCTCTCAGCTCATCTTATCTAATCATTACAACTTTCCCAAACTCACACAAATACAATAAACAATTCAACTTTTTCAAATCCCAAAACAAAAATAATATCCTAACAATATTTTATTCAACTTTCATCTCATCTCAACTCACTATCCAAACCTCCCCTTAAAGTACATCTTACAACCGCTTTACCGATCAGAGTTGAAGCAGGAAAACAGATGCATTTTGAGGATAAATAGTTAGCTCATAGTTGAGAAGGCTAGATAGAAGGAGTTGAGTGTTAAGGAATTCAAAAAAATAAAACAATTCTACAAATGATATAAAGGAATCATCAGTACATTATCAATTTCATCAAAAGTTTTGAAACCCATTCACGTATAACAAGAAATGTCACAAGGAGAAATTTACCTTCCTAATATATTCTCTTTTCACATCTTCCCATGGTACTTTGCCTAGGGGAGAGAAAATTGAAGCATTCCAAAGAGCTCCTCTGGCAACCATCACCGATGAAGCACCTAAAGAAAACCGGTATTAGTTAGAAATTGTATCTATTAATAAATATTATAACCAAGAAAACAATAAAAAATTTATGAACTTAAAGGCAAAAAAATCAATAACAAGGGAAAAAAGATAATACAAGCCAAAAAAGTTTGAAATATTCCTCAAACAGATAGCTTTTTTTCCTGGTAAGTAATCCCTCAGACAGATAGCAACAACCCATATTTGCAATCTTTAGGCTGAAGGGTTTTGATGATACCACATGCTCTCTTTATCCCTGCCTTTCCTTCAAATTGACATCTCTACACCTTAGTATACTGGCCAACCCACCACATCTTCAAAATATCCCTTCTTCCATATAAGTCAGGGTTCCTACTGGCCACAATCTCTAAACTTGCCCACAATCACAACAATAAATTGAATTCAGAAAGCAAACAAGTTTCTTTTCATTATTCTTGTATCTCCAAAGTGACTGTCTCTTCACTATTATTATGCATGCCTACTCTCGCTAATAAATTTCCACTAAACACATACCTTCCTTGTGCCTATGACTTTATACATTCCATCATCAGGGACAAAGAGAAGATTAAGTGTAAGGAGAGCAAAGATGGTCTCAAGTTTTCTTACGTTTCTTTTTATTTGGGGGGGGCTGCTGTAGCTGGTATGATATAACCACCACTGTTTTGCTAAACCACTTATGTTTTCACACACTTTCCTATTGCTTCAAGATGCTGGAATTATAAAAGACCAGATATCCTCACTTAATATTTCTTTTTGATCGGTAAACAAATTTTTATTGATCAAAAGAAGAAGGCAAATGCCCAAGTATACAGGACATATACAAGAGCGACGCCTATGCGTGCTAGTTTAGAGATGCAAGGAATTCATGAAAAGGCATGCCATGGAAAACAAATTTCTAAGCTCTTCCATCGATCACTCTTGATCTTCAAATTAAGCTTATTGTGTTCCGCTCCCTCCAAATGCACCACCATAAACATATAGGTATCATCTTCCATATGGATGCAATTTGAGAGTTGCCCCGGATACCTCTCCAAAAGGTTAGAAAGTCACGTATCCTTTCCGGCATAACCCAAGCTAAACCCAATCGAGCAAAAACTTCATTCCACAAGATCATGGCAATTTCACAATGTAGTAATAGATGGTCAGTGGACTCGTCCCTCTTCTTGTACATATAACACTAGTCCATAATTATGATGCCACGTTTCCTCAAGTTGTCTATAGTAGGAATCTTCCTCAAAGAGGCTGTTCAAACAAAAAAGGCTACCTTTAGAGGTGCCTTTGTCCTCCATATGCTCTTCCATGGGAAAAATCTTATTTGTGCATGGTCAAAGAATGGTAGAAAGAACGGGCTGTGAAAACTCCCTTCTTAGAAGGGCGTCAATAAATCTTGTCTTCACCTTCCCCCGACACACAAGTGGAGTACACCTGGTCAAAGAACACTAAAAATTCATCCATTTCCCAGTCTTGTGCATCTCTAAGGAAAGTAATGTTCCATTGGGGAAGGCCATTGGAGATGATAACTAAATCCGCTATTGATGCCTTTCCTTCTTGCTAAGCCATAGACTAGAAGAAAAACTTCCTTGAGTGCCCGATCACCACACCATAAATCATGCCAAAATTTTATTTTCACTCCATTTCCGACTTTGAAACAAGTATGTGCTGCATATGTGTCCCAACATTTTCTAATATGTTTCCAAAGCCCAACTCCATGAGGCCCACTCACCTCATTGGAACACCAACCTCCCCATAATTCTCCATGCTTCAAAGCGATGGAATTTAAACTTATCCTTTATCCCTCTCCATAGGAAATCACATTGAAGTTTCTCCATGCGATGAGCCACCTTGGCAGGGAGTGGGAATAATGAGAGGAAGTACGTTGGTAAGTTAGAAAGAGTGCTCTTGATGAGAGTCACTCAACCCCCTTTGGATAAGTATATCCGCTTTCAACCGGCTAATTTCCTCTGCATTTTTTCTAGCACATCATCCCACATGGATTTTGATTTAAAAGTCGCGCCCAACGGAAGACTAAGATATTTCATGGGCAGCTGAGATATCTTGCAGTCCAAGATTGACGCCAAACTCTCCACATTGGGTACAAGCCCCACTAGCACTACCTCAAATTTGGCCAAATTCACCTTCAACCCTGACACGGCCTTGAAGCACAATAAGAGAGCCCTCAAAGCTCAAATTTGCTCATGTCTGGCCTCACAAAAGATTAGAGTATCATCAGGAAACAATAAATGAGAGATGTTGAGCAAACCAGAGGCTGCCTCACCAACTGAGAATCCTGATAGGAACCCACCCGCCACTGCCCCTGAAATCATCTTACTGAAAGCTTCCATTACAAAAACAAAGAGAAGTGGAGAAAAGGGATCCCCTTGTTGCAATCCTCGGGAGCTTTTGAAAAAGCCTTTTGACGTGCCATTCACCAATACAGAAAAACAAGTCGTAGAGATACAGTGATGGATCCAAGTATGCCATTTAGTGCCAAAGCCACATATCTCAAGTATATAAAGTAAGAATCCCCAACTGACGTGATCATAAGCTTTCTCCATGTCCAACTTGCATAGAAGTCCTGGCTCTCCCGACTTAATACGACTCTCCAGGCATTCATTGGCAATAAGTACCGAGTCAAGGATTTGCCTACCTTGAACAAAGGCATTTCGAAGCCACCTTGCTCAGCCTGTTCGCCAATACTTTGGATAAAATTTTGTATAACCCACTCACCAGGCTAATGGGACGAAAATCTTTCACCTCTATTGCGCCGGTCTTTTTAGGAATGAGTGCTAAAAAGGTTGTATTGAGACTTTTCTCGAACCGCCCACTTCCATGAAATTCATGGAAAACCCCCCATGATATCTTCTTTAAGTACATCCCAACAAGTCTGAAACAAGGCCATGGAAAAGCCATAAGGACCTGGGGCTTTGTCTCCCGCCATTCCTTTAACTACCAATCTGACCTCTACCTCCTCAAACGGCCTTTCAAGTTGTTCCAAAGCCTGCAGAGAACATCAAAAACCAGCCCATCAAGTCTCAGCCTCCACGAAAACTGTTCCGAAAACAACTTATCATAGTAATCGACCATGTGATCTGAGATCTCGGTTTGGTTGGATAAGGCCTGTCTATCATCAGAGTTTCTATAGCATTGTTCTGCCTATGCGAGTTGGCCACCTGGTGGAAGAACTTGGTGCATCTATCCCCTTCCTTCAACCATAAAGCTCGTGATTTTTGTCTCCAAGATATTTCTTCCAAAAGAGAGATTCGTTCAATGTCCGCAGTCACTTGAGTTTTGCGAGCCCGCTCGGTTTCAGATAGTACCCTCTCCTCTTGCACACCCTCCAAACCCTTAAGCCCCTCCAAGAGAACAATTTTTTGGCTTTCCACATTACCAAACTCTTGCGCATTCCACTCCTTCATATATTTTATCAAAGACTTTAATTTACAAGAGTATAACTAGAATTGCCATGAAATGGTAAGATGACCACCATTGACGTATTCTGTCCAAAAAACCATCAGACTTCAACCACATGTTCTCAAATTTGATGTACCTTGGACCTCTTCGAATGCCTCCTCAGTTCAAAAGGATGGGAAAGTGGTCCGAACATAACCTGGGTAAACTCTTCTAAATGAGATCCAGATAATGAGCCTCCCAATCCAGTGAGGTTCAAGCCTTGAGCAAGATGTAAGATCTCGGTCTCTAGACCAAGTGAAAGAGCCACCTGCGAGAGGAATATCTTGTAAATTTTGTTCAGAGATGAAGTTAGAGAAATCTACCATGGGTGGGTAGAAACCCGAACCACCCGATCTCTCACTCAGAAAACGAGTGACATTGAAGTCACCTCCGATACACTAAGGTAGGTCCCATACGCTGCCAATACCGGCCAACTCATCCCATAGTAAACTTCTGGAAGACCGATCAAGATTAGGCCCATAAACTCTGGTGAAAGCCCACTAATACCCATCCATGACATTCTTAAACGAGTATGCTGCCACGTAATCTCCTAGAAAATCTTCCACTTTCTCCACCACTCTCCTGTCCCACATTACTAGTATGCCCCCGGATGCTCCAATGGACAGTAAATAATGCCATCCCACTTGACTACAACCCCACAAACTTCTAATGATACGAAGGGAAATAACTGCAAGTTTTGTTTCTTGCAAACATACAACGTCAACCTTCCATTTACGAAGCTGATTTCTAACTATAAGGCATTTATCTTTCTCATTCAACCTCCTTACGTTCCAAGAAACAATTTTTGGTTTCATAAAACCACATCCTTTGCCCTTCCCCTCACTTTTCCCCAGTTAGAGCTCTTTCCACTTGCTCCATCATTTACCATCCAGTCAAGTCTTTGGAGTTCTCTTGCTCGCTTTTTAGTTGATGCGAGCTCCCTAAGTGATCCCGAACTGTTCTTTCTAGCTTCTATAGTTGCAAGGAGGGCAATGAGCTGGTCCTTAAAACCATCACATAAAATCCCTACACTGAATTGCATCTCCTTTGCCTTGTTCAGGACCCAGTTTGAAGCCTGAGGATTACTGTTCTTGAACGAATGTAGGGATACCAGTGGGAATGGGTCTTCCCAGCAGCAGACATCTTCACATGCCAAGGGGACTGTATCTGCCATCCCCACACTATCAAATTCTCCTTCAATCCTAAAAGAATCAAAAGGAACCAACGCCAAAGGTCTTCATGTTGCCTCTGTGTCAGCCTCACCACCCCTCACCTTTGTAGGGTCCTTTTCCAAACTCGAGAGGGCCATCATTTCAGCTAATAGCTCGGTCTGGGGTGATTCCGTGATTGTTGGACCAGAGTTGCCGGCATTTACTGCCTCAAAAGCCACACCAGTTTCCCTAGTGTCTAACAGCGACGGAGCCGTCGCCCCCCCTCCGCCCGTCCGGGAGGCCAGCCACCTGTTCGCCTACCCCCGTTGACCAAGTCTGTGGTGAGGGGGTCAGGTGGGTGTCAGTCTCCGATAGAGAAACGTCGGACGAGGACCCAAACTCATAAACTCATACATTGATGGGCCTGAAAGCTTGGCCCTCCCCGTATCTTGTCTAATACACCATCTCCCCTCGTGTCTTTCTATGGGCCCAAAGGCTTAGGCCCAGCCACTTGTGTGCTCAAAACCTCATGGGCACCACAGGCTATTTCAAGTCCCTAATCCATGCCCAGATCCAAGTCAATACTGTCAATTAACCTCGTGAGCCTCTCCCTCTCATCTATAAGTTCCTCCTTTATTCTAAGTAAGGAAACCTTCTCAGCTACTCTCCCCTTGATCAGAGAGCCTTCATCCCTTCTTGTGTAAACACCTTTGCCTTGGCTTTCCTCTCTGCCCTTCTCCTTCAAAATTCCATCATTGCCCTCTAAATCAAAATTTGGACTACTGGCAGCTCCTCTCATGGCTGGAACAACTCCAACTACGGCCTTAGCATAGGTCTTGGCAGAGGTGGTAGTCTGCACAGAAAGATGGCTGGGAACCTCCCTCCCATACTTCTCCCCTGTAGCATTCACCCCACCACCACTCATCTCACGAAGCTCCAACGCCAGCCTTTTCCAGCCTAGGCCTCCAACATCTTCTGAGACAATGATGATGCTTCTCCTGCCACCACCTCTATACTCCACAATGGCCAAATGACCGAAAGCCTTAGAGGACCTCTGAGCAATATAGGCACTATTGCCATAACTAAAGGTTTTAATGTAATCCTTCTTGGCATCCGCTTGACCAAATCCTTCAAGAGACTGCACAACCCATCTCGCAGTGGTGAAACTGATTACCAACTCTTTAGTCACCTTCCTTCCCCTCTCTATGATACGTAATGCTCTACTTCTTGCATGCACTATCTCAAATAACTTCGTTTCTATGAGGACTGCCTTTCTATACCACATCCTTAAATGTAGAATCTAAAAAATGGTCATCTGAAAGTTGTTACGGATGGATTTTATATCTGTCTGCAAAAGCCATTTGCAAACTTTATTTTAAACTCTATCAAGATGGGGAACCTTTGACCAAATGAGATGACATGAAAATGACCTCAGTGAAAGGCCGATAGGAATCTGGGAAGTAGCATGCAAGAACAGCAACTGCTGCTTCTCTATATGCCAATCTCAGTTTTAATTCCTCCGGAATTTCTCTACTATCTTCTTGGCCTGTTTCAAATGTGCCCTTTTGCTGCAACTCGTTCCTCCTCACTTAATATGAGAAGACATAAAACAACACTAAGTTGAGGTGGCCATTGACTTTAAGAATCTGTCTACTTAAAAGATTGGAACAATGCTTGCAAATTGAACAGAGGCAACATTCTCCAAACACCAAACTCAGACAAGATGAAGTAGCCCTCCCTACACTTTCAGATAAAAAGTTATATGAAAATAAGACAAAAAGGCAACAACAGCATCTCTGCACCATGTACAATGGATTGATTAGATTCAGATAGTCTCTTGAGATCCTATTCAGATAAGCTCCAATCCATCAGAAATATGTCCATTAAATGCCTGATGGTAACAGCACCAGATATCATTAATAAAATATTTCCTTACAAAAAAAAGATTGTAACAGCATCAGTTAGGTTTCAAGTAACATCCTTTTCAATAAAAAAAATTTTTGATCGGTAATCAAGGCATTTTTTTTATTCATAAGAATAGGCAAAGCCAAGTACACAAGGAGTATACGTGAGAAATACCTAACTAGAGTTTACAACTGATAGTAAAAATCCTTTTCAATAATAAAATTGAGAATCTCTCAACTACATGTAGCATCTTTGATGCACTGAAAATGATCATACTCAAAGGCATCACCTCACATAAGTATAAAGTAACATCATTTACAATAAATTAGAGAATCTCTTAACTACCTGTAGCATCTTTTATGCATTGAAAATCATCATACTTGAAGACATCGCCATTTGCTATAACTGGAATGGATAAGGCTGCTACAACATCAGCAATTTCATCCCACTTGGCTGGATCCCTGGGCCTATCAGCAACTCTTCTGCAAGTAATTGAACAGGAAAACATAAGTTCTTTTACTAAACAATTAAGATAATTTTGTATATTTAAGTTTACTAGAGGTCCCAAACTCTAAAAGAATGGTAAGCTTACAATCCCACTTGACATTGCAATTACAATCCTACAGTTTATTATTGTTCTTTTTGTTTATCATGATGTTTCTCTCTTTAGCATTATACATACGTTGGTGCTCCGTCAAGAATTGCCTTTACAATTGATGACACTTCAAAAGCCTTATCTTTAAACTCACTTTATTGAGTAAAACTTTTTCCCTCAACCATTCATGATTATCAAAAGTACTTTAGAAGCTTCAGTGTGTCCTCATTTTGAGTTCTGCTAAACAAGTCAACAGTTGAGGGTCTGCTACCTCACCTACTACTGGATTCTACTAAGCTCTCCTTGTCTATCTCTGGCCTGTCAACGATATTCATATATGGCAATATATAAATGGCTGTAAATATAGCAGTAGCTGTAGATATATATAGGCAATATTTAGTTTCCTTATTGGTATTCATTTATTCTTTCCTGTTGGACAGCTGGACATATAATTCCTGGGATGTAATTAGGGATTGAATATTGATATATGATACACGGAAAACTCTGGAGAGAGGCATTCAATGCAACTTTGACATGGTACCAGAGCCCTAGAATTTTCTGGGCAATTTTTTCGGCAGATTACTTCCTTTGCTTGTGTCAGCACTGTCTGTTTTCAGACTAGTACTTTCTGGGTCCATTGGCACAGACTAGTGTTTTATCTTGGTTCTTTGGCTTGTGTCGGCACTCTCTGCCTTCACTTTCAGGGTTAATTTTTTTCTGGGCAATTCTTTCTACACAGTTGTCAGCACTCTCTGTTTTTCAGAGCAGTGTTTTTTTGGCCTTTTTTTTTTGAGCTTTCAGTTAGTGGGTCAGTGGCTACTAGAAATTTCGGCAGTTTCTATTTCATTAGAGAGGTGTTTTTTTGGGCTCTTTCGGTGCACTCTTCTCGGGCTCTCTGTGTAGGCTTTTGCAAAGAGATTTTCTCAGGTTTTCGGTGCATTTTCTGGCGGTATTTTCTGGCAGTGGTATTTTGGCATTTTCAGGTCAGTGTTCTTTGGGTTGTCTATCAACAATGAATTTTTTTTCACTCATTTTGATTTTGTGGTCATTATGTCGGGTGAAAATTCAATCATTCGATTTAATGGAAAGAATTATGTAAACTGGGAATTTCAGTTTCGAATGTTTGTGAAAGGAAAGGAATTATGGGGTCACTTGGATGGGTCTTCTGTTACCCCTACTGCTCTCAAAAGAATTTAGTTCTTGGTCCAACAAGGATGCCAAGATTGTTTCTTGGCTATTAAATTCTGTTGAACCACATATGGTCGACAATCTTTAGATCATTTACTACTGGTAAGGAGATGTGGGACTACTTTAGACGAGTATATTATCAGGACAATACTGCACTCAAGTTTCAACTTGAGTTAGAGATTTCCAACTACAGACAAGGTAATCTCTCTATTGAACAGTTATATGCTGGATTTCTGAATTTATGGAGTGAATATTCTGGGATAGTGTATTCTAAAGTTCCTAAGGAAGCACTGCAAGTTGTTCATACTAAGAGTCAAAGAGGCCAATTTTTGATGAAACTGAGACCAGAATTTGAGACTACGCAAGCCAGTTTCATAAACCGTAATCTTGTTCCTTCCCTGGATGTGTGCTTGGGGGAATTATTGAGAGAAGAACAGCGTCTTGCTACTCAACATGGTCTCACGCAAGAAATTGTGACAACTGAGATGGTTAATGTAGCATATGCTGCGCAAGGGAAAGGAAGATCCAAGACACAAATACAGTGCTATAGTTGCAAAGAATTTGGGCATATTGCGAAACATTACAGCAGGAAATTTTGCAATTATTGCAAGGAGGGAGATATCATTAAAGACTGTCGTGTGCGACCTCAAAACCGACAAGGCCAAGTATTTCACACTGCTGCACAGGCTAATTTAGCTGTTGTTCCCTTTGTTTCTGCTCCGGGACAGCAGCCTACAGCTGGTTCTTCGTCCACTCTTACACCCGAGATGGTTCAACAGATGATTGTTTCCGCTTTCTCTGCTTTTGGTCTTCAAGGTAAGGGAACTTTTCTCACCTCTACTTGGTTGATTGACTCTGCGGCTTCCAATCATATGACTGGAAATGCCAATGCTTTACATGATGTTCATTAGGGCTACAAACGGGCCGGTCCGGTCCGGTCCGGTCCGGCGATGGACCAAAAATTTTCGGTCCATTATTTTTCCGGACCGGACCGGACCGAACACCCAAAGGGACTGGTCCGGTCCAGTCGGTCCGCCCTTTTTTTTTTCTTTTTTTTTTAAATAATTAATAAAAAAATTTATTTAAAATACTAAATTAAATTAGGTGACTTATTAATGTGGATTATGTAACAAACTCAATAAAAAAATATTTTATATGGTCAATGATAATAAATTAGATGAAAATTATATTATTAATTTATATAATTACTATATAATTAACTAATTGATATTATATATTTATTAATTCATAGAATATTAACAAGTGTTAATAGTATATTTAAAATTTTATATTGTTAATAGTGATAGGTTAAATGAAGATATATATAAAATATTGTTAATTTATAGAATATTAACAAGTATTAATAATATATTTAAAAATTTATATTGTTAATTGTACAATTATTATATATAAAATATATATAAAAAATATTTTTTTTTTAATTTTTCATTCGGTCCGGTCCGGTCCGAAAAAACTGTGGACCGTGGACCGGACCGAATGATTTCGGTCCTCTAAAATATGGACCGGACCGGACCGGTCTAAGTCTCGGTCCGGTCCGGTCGGTCCGTTCGGTCCGACCGGACCGTTAATCACCCCTAATGTTCATAAATATAAGGGTGACCAGCACATTCAAATCACCAATGGTAATACTCTTCCTATCACTGCAATTGGAACTCTGGGATCCTCTTTCAACAATGTATTTGTATCACCAGAATTATCTACGAATTTAATTTCAATTGGATACCTTGTAGATAATAATTGTGAGATTCATTTTGATTGTAATGGTTGTTGTGTGCAATATCGAGTGTCGGGGAACCTGATCGCGAAAGGGCCTAAAGTGGTTCGTCTATTTCCTCTTCAGTTTTCCATTTCCAGTTTTGATTCCTTTGTTTGTATTGCTGTTACTAATAATAGTGATGTTTGGCATAAAAATTTGGGACATCCCAATTCTTTTGTTTTGAATTATCTTATGAAACAAGGTTATTTGGGAAATAAAAATTCAGTTTCTAATGTGTCTTCTGATTGTAGTTCTTGTAAACTTGGTAAAAGCAAATCGTTACATTTTCCTTTACATGGCAGTCGCACTTCCACATGTTTTGCGATTATTCATACTGATTTCTGGGGAGTGAGTCTCGTACTGTCTCATGCTCAATACAAATATTCCGTGACTTTCATTGATGACTATAGTCGTTTCACTTGGGTGTATTTCCTTCAATCAAAAGCTGATGCATTTTCTATTTTTCAAGCTTTTGTTGTGTTTGTTGAGACTCAATTTTCTGCTTGTATTAAAATATTAAAACCCTTCTTTCTGACTCTTTTTTTTTTTTTTTTGGGGGGGGGCGGGGAGAATATGTCCCATGAGTTTCAAGATTATCTCAAAACTCGGGGTATTCTCTCCCAACGATCATGTCCTTACACCCCTCAACAGATTGGGTTGTTGAGCGTAAGAATAGTCATCTTTTGGATGTTGTTCGTACGTTGTTGATTGAATCTTTTGTGCCTCCTCGGTTTTGGGATCGAAGCCTTATCTACAGCTGTGTATTTGATTAACAGTTTACCATCTCCAAATTTACATTTTGACTCTCCATAATCTCGTCTATTTGGTGTTGTTCCTGAGCATAATTCTCTTCATATATTTGGTTGTGTTTGTTTTGTTTACTGGCCATCTACTGAATGTCACAAGCTTATTGCTCAGGCAGCTAAGTGTGCTTTCTTGGGTATAGTAATGTTCATAAAGGGTTTGTGTGTTATGATGCGGATGCTAACAAACTCTGTGTCTCTCGAAATGTGGTTTTCTTTGAAAACCAATATTTCTTCTAGTCTTGCGTTTCACATGATTCTACTTTTGTTCAGCTGCCAATTTTTGATGATGTGTCTTGTACTCTTGAACGTTTTAAGCCAGGGCTTGTGTATCAAAGACGTCGCCCACAGTCTCCGCTGCCCCTTCCTATCATAGAACCAACATCTAATCCCATCCCAACTAAACCTCGATGATCATCTCGAGTTTCACATCCCCCAGACAGGTATGGGTTCGTACATACTGCCCATCAGGCTACTCTTGATACTACTTCTGTGCCCAAATTTTATTCTCAAGTTGCTGCTCAAGCTTGTTGGAGGCAAGCAATGCAAGATGAACTTCAGGCTCTTTAGGATAACCACACTTGGGACATCGTTCCCTGTCCTAATGAAGTCAAACTCATTGGCTGCAAATGGGTATATACTATCAAGCTACGACCTGATGGTACTATTGAGAGATATAAGGCCCGTTTAGTGGCTCTTGAAAATTGTCAGGAGTATGGCCTTGATTATGAGGAAACCTTTGCACCCGTCACCAAGATGATTACTGTATGTACTCTTATGGCCATTGCTGCTTCCAAAGGTTGGTCTCTTAGACAGATGGATGTGAAGAATGCGTTCTTACATGGAGACTT
Organism: Juglans regia; assembly: GCF_001411555.2. Lineage (NCBI taxonomy): Eukaryota > Viridiplantae > Streptophyta > Magnoliopsida > Fagales > Juglandaceae > Juglans > Juglans regia. The sequence goes on along the minus strand of NC_049911.1, from coordinate 4,668,756 downwards.
GAAGGAAGAAATATGTCTCCTCTTCCTGGTTTTTTTTTTTTTTTTTATCAGTAAAAGATAGATATTATATATATGAATGAAATAGGCATAGCTCTTATACACAAGAAGTATACATAAGAACTCTTAAATATATTCTAAAAGCGATAAATTAAAGACAAGAAATCCTTAACATTATCCCCATGTAATACAGTAGTGGAAAACCAACACATTAGAGTGTGGAGAAAAAAATTCTTCAACTCGGTCATTGTGCGTTCCTTATCTTCAAAACAATGCGCATTCCTTTCCGTCCAAATACACTATATAATACACAACATAATCATCTTCCACACTGCTGCCACTTAATGGCAGCCTTGCATCTTTGACCAACAACCCAACAAATCCACCACCCTCATAGGCATAACCCAAGCAACATCAACCCTTAGAAAGATTTCATCTCACAACTCTCTTGTTACCTCACAGTGTAGTAAGAGATGGTCCACAGATTCTCCATTCTTCTTGCACATGTAGCACTAATCCAATACTACACATCCTCTCTTCCTCAATTTATTCGGGGTCAATATCTTCCCAAGAGCAACACTCCAAATAAAAAAAACTACTTTAGAAGGCACACGAGACATTCATCGTCCACTGAGGTTTGTCAGTTGAAGCGATCTTTATATGGATTAAAGCAGGCACCACCTACATGGTTTGAGAAGTTTCGCACCACTCTTCCTGATTTTCATTTTACTCAGAGTCGGTTTGATTCTTCTCTCTTTCTTCAGAGAACTACCACTAGACTTGTTGTTCTTTTAGTATATGTCGATGACATAGTTATCACAGGTTCTGGTTCTTACTTGATTGAGCGTCTACAACAGCATCTCAAGACTACCTTTCATATGAAAGACCTTAGCCCACTTCAGTATTTTCTTGGTCTCGAGGTACATTCTTGTCCCAAAGGTATGCTTTTGCATCAGCACAAGTATATCCAAGAGATTCTCACCTTGGCTGGTCTCCAATCAAGGAACTCTGTACTTACACCTTAGGAGGTCAATTTAAAGCTTTGTCGAGATGAGGGAGTACTCTTATCTGATCCATCTCTATATTGGCAGTTAGTAGGGAGCTTAAATTACTTGACTATTACTCGACCTGATATTTCCTTTGCAGTTTATGCAGGCTCCACGTCAATCTCATCTAGCAGCAATACGACGGATCATTCGTTATCTCAAAGGTACATCTGGTAGAGGTTTATTCTTCTCTACTAGGAATTCCTTATAGTTAACGGGTGGGTTATAGTGATGTTGATTGGGCTGGTTGTATGGATACTCATCGTTCAGTTACTGGTTGGTGTATGTTTCTTGGTAATGCTCTCATTTCTTGGAAAAGTAAGAAGCAGGATTGAGTATCAAAATCTTCTACCGAATCTGAGTATCGTACTATGTCCTCCGCATCTTCAGAGATTGTGTGGCTTCAAGGTTTGATGAGTGAACTTGGTATTCCACAACTTACTCCTACTCCTCTTCATGCAGATAACACCAATGCTATTCAGATTGCTGCTGATCCAGTGTTTCATGAGCACATCAAGCATATTGAAGTAGATTGTCATTCCATTCGTGAAGCACTTGATCAACATGTGATTACACTTCCTCACATTTCCACCGAAGACCATGATGTCTTTACCAAGGCTAGGTCTCGCCACCGTCATCAATTCATGTTTGAAAAATTAATACTTCTTGATCGACCAGCATCAATTTGAGGGGGGATGTCAACGATATTCATATATGAAAATATATAGATGGCTGTAAATATAGCAGTAGCTGTAGATATATATAGGCGATATTTAGTTTCCTTATTGGTATTCATATATTCTTTCCTGTTGGACAGCTGGACATATAATTCCTGGGATGTAATTAGGGATTGAATATTGATATATAATACACGGAAAACTCTGGAGAGAGGCATTCAATGCAACTTTGACATGGCCTAAGACACTTACAATTTCTGCCGTCAAAACCATCTTTTTTTCCACTGCTAGCCTTTTCCCATAGCATTTTTAGCTTCCATGATCACTCTTAGTCCATCTCATTCCCCGATTCACAGTTAAGACCCATTCTGTCTAGTTAGACCAAAATGTTGGCTATATGTATCCTCTGTTCTGTACTTTGCTTTTCCATGCTGTCAAACTATAAGAAAGAAGGAAGGGAACTATCCAGTGGACACCACTGGAACAAAAATTCAAGGGGGAAAAATAAGAAACAAGAAGCTCTCATGCACCATTTCTCTCCTTTTCCAGGAATCAAAATGGTGGGGCAAAGATGAATGGATCTATTTCCTCCCTCCCTCACTTCCGTTTTCTTCCCCCTTCAAACTAAACATACCAGTAGGAATATGATGACATGTTTCTATTACTTTCTTTTAGTGTTGAAAAATAGAAGTGTTAAGATGCACCATGGAAGTTGATATGATAATAAAAGCCTTCATGACTGTAAAAGCCAATGGTTTCTACCTTTTTTTTTTTTTTTCGAAGATGTGGAACCTCTCCCCAAGGCATGGCCCTTTGGACCCACTCCTAGAGAGTAACGCCGTGAATACACAACCCTATCTGCTACAACCATATATCGGGTAGTCCAGGGGAACTCCTAGCAGGGAAAAAGACTCAGGATGTTTGAGTTTACAGATTATCCTAAGCCTGTGCTTCAACTCCTAGGATGCTCCTTGAAGGGTTACTGAAAATTATAGAGATCTAGGACAAAAAAGAAAAGTGAAAATTAAAGACTTGCCTGCCATGGACAGCAAGAGCAGAAACACCAGTTTTCTCAATTCGCCTCGCTAGTTCGACGGTATCCTGAGGTGATCTTAAAAGTCTAATCTTACATGTAACTGGTATCTCCAAGTTCCTCCTTAATGTCGTCAGAATCTGGTTTTTAAAGCAATCAAGGGTCAAGGAAAAACCACAAAAGTTGCTCACGGGAAAGGGAGGGAAAAGACAGAAAAGAGAAATAAAGCATTTTGAGAGGATAATCATTGCATACATCATGAATTAGCTCTGGTTTAGTCAATAGTGCAGCACCCATGCCCCCACTAATGGAAAATGACTTAGGGCAACCCATATTGATATCCACTGCTGCTACATCTTTACAGCTACAAGAAGGAATACTGTGTCAGTAGTTCACTCATCGCAGCGAATGAAGGTAAAGTTATAAGCCAAACCAGACTTATTTTTCAACAGATACATTGTACAGACCCAGAAAAAAAAATTGGAGAACCTACTAAAAGTGGGGAGAGGTACTTTGTAAAACATAGAGAATCTAAAGAAACAAAAGGGTAGATAGCAGAAATGTAAATGGAACTAAAATCTTACAATTTTATCCAAAAGTTCATTGTTATACAAGTAATACTTTCTATCGAAAATTATAAAAACAAAAGCATAGAAGCGAGTAATTATTCCAGTTAAATTATCCTAATCTCATGATAAAGAACGGCAAGGCACAATTAACTTACACTATTTGAGCAGCAGTGAGAGCTCTCACAGCATCGGAAGTGCCAATCTGAAATACCACCCGGTTTCTTTCTTGGTTGCATGTACGGAAAACAACATTCTCTGTCCCCTTCTCGACAAAATCAATACACCCAACACATTCTGACCAAGATTGAGACAAATGAGTTTCCCAAAGCAACAAAAAAAAAAAGTTCGCAACAAATAGGCTGAATCATTTCCTTCCAAGACGTACTCCCATTTGTTTATAGAAAAAAATCATGTCCTTCCACAATTGCCATCAAAAACTTATTCTTTTTGTTGACCAATAACAGCATAATACTCCAATCACCTTAAATTCAAATCATCAATCAAAAGACAAGAGGCTATAATAATATGAAAGCGAAAAGGAAAAAAAAAAACACTTTTTCTATGTATTGTTTTTCTGTTGAAAACGTAAAGAGAAAAAATTGCTTACACAAAGACCATTGATAAGCAATGTAGGTTGAACCAAATTGCTAATACACAGCACAGGGGTACAGGTGCAATCTCCAAAGTTTAAAAAAAAAAAAAAAAAATCCCAATGTAACGCTCACCCTTGTGTGGCAAATGATGCAGTTTTTTCTTTATTTTCTTTTTTTTTTTTTTTTTGAAAGGTAAAAAATGTGCAAAATAAAACTTCTAAACCAAAGTCCTGTAAATTCATGTTTTCTTATCTCAATAAGAAAATTAAGTCATAAACCTCGCCCCTATGTTAGGCTTACCAAAGAAAATATACAAAAAGCTGATTTTCTTATTCACTCTTCAAAAGAAAAACCTCAAATCCTCATTTTAATGAATTCTAACTCAAATAATACTTCCTCTCTCCATAAGAATTGGATGGAAGGTGAAGTTATGGATGTAAGACCAACTAAAGAATGTGTAAAGTGCCTTTTTAAAAAGTTCCAAATCCTCACCTCACATGCATTATTTAGCGTACCTAAGAAAATAATACTTTTATAAAAATATTAATGTTGCTTGTGTAAAGTACCCAAAGTGCACTTGTAAGAAACTCCTAGCTGAGGGTCTGTACACCCCCAGGATTAGTCAAAACTTTGTTCTCGAATACCCGATGCCAAATAAAAAATAAAAAAAACCCTCACTTCAACCCCTAGGAGTCGGCTCAAGTGGTAAGAACTGTAGTCTTGGTGGTATGCTTCCTCCAGATTTAAGGTTCAAAACTTCTTGGGTGCAAACAATTTCCCGGGCCATCGGATTGGGGGAATTTGCCCTTGAATTACTAGACGTGCACTTGCAAAAAACTCCTTGTCAAGGCCCTATGCACCCCTGGAAATAGTCTGGACTTTGTTATTAGAAACCCGGTGCCAATAAAAAAAAAGGTCCTCATTTCTCCTTCCCCAGAAAGTTTGTATAAATCTTTATGTCAATCGTCACCTAGCGTATGACATACATCATCTATTCAGTACAATCAGCTGTGCCCACAGCATTTTTGTACTGATCTTAAACATAAGAGGACAAATTTACCATATAATCTGCACTCACGACTTGACTAGTCCCTGATCAATACTCTACTCCTCGTCTACAATATTGGCACCTTATTGAGCAGGTAACCTAAAAATCCATCATTAGCCCTACAAATAAAATACTTTGGAACTTCATTAAGGCCTGGTTTGCTTTCAAAACTAAAACCCAAAACTTTGAAAACCTCCCATCTCATCATTACAACTTTCTCAAATCCCCATACAAAATAAAATAAACAATTCAATTTTTTCAAATCTCAAAACAAAAATAATATTAAAAAATATATTCTAACAATATTTTATTCAACTTTTTAACTTTAATCTCAACTCATCTCATCTCATCTCTAAAAATAAACGAGGCCTAAATTCATCAAACATGAAAACAACATTATTAAATTCAGCGAGCATGAAAACAACACTGAATCACTATGGAAGAGTACCTCAAATTCTACATGCAAGTTGCTTATCATCAAAAGTTTTTTTTTTTTTTAAAAAAGAAACCGCTAAGGAGCCTAGATCTGCAATCAACCTGCTAGTCTGCTAACTTGTTGACTAAATGAAACTAGGTTCAATATTTAAATCCTGAATGAGCTCAGTGCCAAAAACAAACTAGGAAACCCATAATAGAAAATTAACATTTGGCTCTGCTACAAATGAGTAATTTCTAGATAAACTTCAGATTAACCACTGAAAGAAAAGTAAAAGAGAAAAGAGAGGAAAAAGAAAAAAGAAAAAAGGGGGAAGCAGATGCTACTTTGTGTTATCTTAATGGTTTTTATACCGTTACAAGCCTTGATCCTTTTGGTTGAATCAGATCTAGGGTTTCTTCTAACTGAAAACTGTTCAACCAGAAACTAGGGTTTCTTCTAACTGAAAAGCACAGAACCTAAAAAAGTAACAAATCATCCTCTTGGAAGCTTATTATTTTATCATTTATGGTATTAAAAGAAGGAGAACCAGACTCGGAGCAAGCTGCAGTAAAGAAGGAGCCTAAACATTTGTTATGATCTTGTGGGTTAAAAGTTTAACCAAATTAGTATCCAACAGTCCTAGGGCTTTAGGATCAATGGTTAGGTCTTTAACAATTAGTACTAGAGCCCTATGATCCTTCATGGCCGACAGGACAAGCTTCAAGAAACAGCAAGAAAATTTGTTGTTGATGGAAAAGATTCTTGACGCAATGCTGCAACTCAAGGATTTAGTCAACCGAACATAAGAAAATTACAAGGGTTTCAAGGGCTTTTGGATCAATGGTTAGGTCTTTAACAATTGGTACTAGAGCCCTATGATCCTTCATGGCCGACAGGACAAGCTTCAAGAAACAGCAAGAAAATTTGTTGTTGATGGAAAAGATTCTTGACACAATGCTGCAACTCAAGGATTTAGTCAACCGAACATAAGAAAATTACAAGGGTTTCATGCAACAAGTAAAGGAATCCTTCATGGTGTCTAAAGACCAGGTTGCAGAGGAGAACTTAGAAGATGAATAGAAGATTCATCTACAAGACAAGGTTAGTGTGAAGCAAAATGAAGAATGAGCAGCCGAGGATGATCCCAACACCCACCAAAACTGACTCCATCACCTTAGAACCTCAGCCGAACCTCTGATTCCTAACCCGAGAATCCTTCATCACCACCATATGCCTCCTTTGATATCCAAACCAACCCAAATAATAGGCAAACGACATCGTCTTAAGTCCCTCCAAACCAAATGCCCGATAGGGGTCGATGATGACCTTCTGAAGGCGAGCTGATGGGAGATCTGCTCTTGAGATTCTCCTCCTCCGATGCAACGTCCCCGTCATCCGAACCACTTGGGAAGACCTAACTGTCTCCTCCTTTGATTCCGACCGGTACATAAATTTCTTGGTGTAAAAGTCAGAGTCAGAAAGGCTCTCCAACATCGGCGTTCTGGTTCATTGGAATCCCAGGAAGGAATTTCTTGGCGCCTCGGATGGGCTGCTTGCAGCAAATGCAACAATGCTCAAGCTTGAGGTGGCGTCGGTGCTGCCAATGGATGCTTTCAACATTGTTCAGAAATCTTTTGAGGCCAAGAAATCCCAGCAACCCACAGTCAATGACCAGTCCTTGATGCCATCGTTGCTCGGCATGCTCTCAAAGATGGGAGGGGTAATATGGCACTTCCCCTCATACCACTTCACCATCTCAAAAGGGGCTGCAATTGCGCCTTAGTTGTTTGTGAAAATGTCCATTAGAAGTGGTGTCAAAGGTCAGCGAACTCTCCCATCTCTTATTTACACAGTTTGATTTTGCTGAAATGGTTGAACTCTTGCTTCAAGAGTGTGAACCATGCCTAGAAATAAAAAGGAGTTCTAGCTCAGAATTATTGTCTTTATATTCAAAAATGAGTTGAATAAAATATTGTTAGAATATTATTTTTTAATATTATTATTGTTTTGAAATTTGAAAAAGTTGAATTGTTTATTATATTTTGTGTGAGAATTTGAAAAATTTGTAATGATGAGATGAGATGAGTTGGTGTAAGTTTCCAATCCAAACCGGGACTTAAGGGTTTAGAATTTTGCAAGATATGTGACTTGGCATTGGGTGTGTTCAAGTGGGTTCGGAATCACAAGGATTGCAAATTGATTTTGAATGGTACTGTTATTGCTGTTATAATTAGTATCCGTGGCAAGGATGTTATGCCTATAAATGAATGGGAGAAGGATGTGCTGGAAAAGAATTTGGAGTGTGGAGTGAAGAGTGGGTTTGATGTGAATAATGGGCAAGGACAAAGAAGGAATTAGAGAGTTCTTGGAGACATTGGTAATCTAGATGTGTTTCCTATTGCGGATGGCAAGCAAATTTCAGGCCCCATTACAAGGAGTTTCCACGCACAACTATTGAAAAATGCACAAGCCAAAGCTGAGAAGAACAAAAACCCAGTTGTACCAGTTATGGACGATAAGGTAGCTATTCAAAGAAAGAGCGGCCCTAAAAATGTTGAGGAAGCTCAAAAGCAAGCAATTGATAGGCCCAAACTTGAGACTAAAGTTGTGGTTAGTTTCAATGAAGATGAAAAGGTTAAACCTCTCAATGGAAGAAAGTCAAGAGAAAGGTCCTCAAGGAAGGAAATCAAGACCCTTACTGCAAGCCTCATTGCTCGAAGCAAGGCTGCTTGTGGAGTTGTGCTTAAGCCGGAAAGTTTGATTGTGAATATCAGTGCAGGAGATGAAAATAACGATTTGGCAACAATCGAATATGTAGATGACATCTACAAGTTTTACAAGCTCACAAAAGATGACAGTCGAGTGCACGATTACATGGGCTCACAGCCTGAAATCAATTTCAAGATGCGGGCTATTCTCCTTGTCTGGCTGATTGAGGTTCATAGAAGATTTGAACTCATGCCTGAAACCCTCTACCTCACCATAAATTTAATTGACCGGTATCTTTCCATGAAGATTATATCGAAGAGAGAACTTCAATTAGTTGGCCTAAGTTCCATGCTCTTAGCCTACAACTACAAAGAAAGTTACTGTCTACAGGTTTATAACCTGGTTTGCATAACAAACTATGCTTATACAAGTAATTAGAAACTTGTCATGGAGAAATCAATTTTGGAGAATTTGGAGTGGTATTTGACAGTTACTACACCATATGTTTTTCTGGTTCATTACCTCAAAGCTTCTATTGCACCTGATCAAGAGATGGAGAATATGGTCTTTTTTCTAGCTAAATTGGGTCTAATGCATTATCCAACAACCGCTTTGTACTGCCCATCAATGATTGTCGTTGCAGCTGTCTATGCTGCACGTTGCACTCTCAACAAGAATCTTTTTGGAATGAAACTTTGAAGCACTACTCAGGCTACTCTGCTGAGCAGATAATGGATTGTGCCAAACTCTTGGTTGGCTTTCACTCAACTGCTGCAGAAAGTAAGGTCATGGAAACCAAGAAGTGTAAGCACCTCCATAACCATGTGGTTCAATGGAAAATTTCCAAGGAAATGCTGCCCCAAAACAAAGTCTTCAGTGTTATCTACAAGAGTTGGATCAAGAAGTGTGCTGCTATCGATGACTATGTTGTTGGTCAATTCAAGAACATTAAAGACAAGAAACTTATCTCAGCTACAAAAGCAGTGTTGAAATAACGGCACCTTGTGGGCAAGGTGCTCTAAGGGGGGGAGAATATTAGGCACCTAACTAGGTTGAATGGAAGATGTGCAAAAGTTGAAATGAGAAGAGTTGAACTGAAGATGAAGTCAAATCTCAGTACAGTGTCGTTTGAAGCTGGGAACGTGAAGATGTCGTTTGGGAAGGTTTAATCAGATGCAGCGTTTTATGTTATTGAAACGGTTCGTTTGGGTCAAGCTGTGCGTTTTGTGCAAGCCTTTTATTTACTTGTCTGTTGTTTTCCTTTTGTTGTCGTTAGTCATTTTATCGTTGTCTTGGTCTGTTGAGGTTATACGTTGTGGGTGTTGAGCGAAATCCAAAAGGGGGCGTGAGGTGAGAGAGGAATTCATTCTGGAATCTTGTAAACATTGGAACTTCCTGGAGATGGATTGCCTCGAACAATCCTTTATCCTGTAATTTCCTTTTCTATGCAATTTATGATGTTTTGATCTTCCATTTTTATTGCATCTTCATCCTCCATAGTCTATTGGGTAAAGAAGCTCCTTACAAAATCTTAACAATTGATATCGGAGCAGGGATTACGTCACGAGTTCACGTCACGAAGGGGGAGACCTATAGGCTGGATTAAAATATCTTGGTACTATGTATGGGCATGGTGTTAAGTCATTTAATATTGATAGATAAGTAAAGCCGCCAAAAGGGAAAAGGCTACCACCGAGTCAGTGTCGATAGAGTGGGCTGCTGTGGATGTCGGATTCGGAAGCGTGGTGGAATGTTATGAGCTTGAGGGTTAAAAGCTTAACCAAATTAGTATCCAACAGTCCTAAGGCTTTTGGATCAATGGTTAGGTCTTTAATAACATCTCAATGAAACATTCTTGGATAAAAAAGGAAGATACTTAGGCTCAAACAACAAACAAATGATTCTCAGCTCTTTACAGATCAACTGTCCTTATATCTGCCCTAAGATGTAAAAGCAATAAATTTGAATCACAAAACTATTGAACTTACACTATCAAACACCCGCAAATTATGAATTTTACTTCTAATGGTACGAGTATAATCACAAAACTACAATCAAAGGAATGAAGTAGAACAAAATCAGTCAAAGCAAACAACCAGAAACAAAGCTTGTATTGTTTAACAGCTATATTTTGCGGGCAGCAGGATCAGGGTTACTTGAAACCAAAGCCACGAATATATTAACTGTAAGAATGGTGCCGTACCATTCACTCTTCGCTCGCATTTGACTAATTTATGGTCAATAATCTCTTCCCCGTATGTGATATCAGCACCATACTGAGCGGCTAGTAATCTGAACGGTAGCGTTCCCTAGGAAAAAAATCCCACCAAACCCAATTAGTTCCTCATTCAAAATTGGAACTCCAAGATTTTCTTTCTCTAACTGTTTCCTAGGTTTTCTCCGTAACAGGACAAAGAGAAAGAGTAATTGTGAACAATAAAACCATGATGAAGGCAATAAATGAAGAAATTGATTTGAACAAAAGTTTCGACAAAGTACAACTCCAAGAGTTTAGAAACTCACAACGCGAACCATGGGAGCGAGGACGAGCTTGTTCTCGTACTCCATCTTCGCCGGGCAGGCAGCTCAGATCGAAGACCCGGGTTTGACCAGTTTGGAGGAGTCCGTGTTTAGCATGGAAATTGCCACTACTGGCTGATCAAGATTGTCGGGGGAAACAGTGGGCTGGACTTAGGTTACCCAGCCCAATTAAGCCATTACGTTACCCAGCCCAACCCACGTTTTAAGCAAAGTGGTGACAAAAGAAACACCCAAGCCCAACTCTTGTACTAAAAATGATAAATTAATAAGACTACTAGATAAAATATAAATCCTCGGGAAGGATGAAATTTGACTCTAAAATTGTGCTCAATTATTAAAGAAAAAATATATTTTCAACCGTGAATTATATAATCGTCGCATAATCGTTTTGAAAAAAATGAATAAAACATGAGATTCACATAAAAAAAATTATTTTTTTAATAGTAAACTCCACTCTTTTTCAAAATGATTATGCGGCGTTTACACATTTCACGATTATATATAGAATTACTCATTATTAAATAATGCAACTCCTATAAAACACAATTCAACTTGTCTAAATTAGTTCCTATTCATAGATTTTATAATATTATTATCAACTTTACTATGAGAATATTGCAAGTATTAAATATAGGATAGGAAATTATGTTCCTAATATGATACATGTCTATATTTTTATGAATACAGTTGATAATATACATAAACTATAGAAATATACTTATAAAATTCCAAAGTTGATTTATCAAAATTTGTAAATAAAATTTTAAAATATGTAATATATATAATTAATATTTTTTATAAATTAAGTGATTTATAAACAAGTTTAAAATTGTTTATATATATTCGTAAGCATAAACTATAATTCAGTAAATTGAAGTTTGACTCATGATCAAATAAAAATCAAACTAGAGATTTAACCCAATGAAGTCTAGTGGCGGACCCACGTTAGCCTTAGCCCTAAGAAATTTATAACCTCACATGCTTTCTAAGATTTCCTAAAATTTCAATATACTTAAAAATGGCCCTCTCTATTTTTTTTTTTCTATAGTTTTAAAATTTTGTACAACTAAATATGATAGAAGTAAAAAAAAAAAATTTCTCTTTTTAAGAATGTAGTCTCACTAAAATTAAATTAAAACTAAATAATAGAAATAATAAACTTATTAATATGGATCTTAAAGTTTTTTGTTACACAATGTTAAGTTTTTAATATGAAATCCAAAATGAAAAAACATTATAAGTCATTTAAGGTTAATGATAAGTATGAAAAATAGTTAAAAGACTTTATTTTCTAGATTTTATTGAACAATAAAGAATTTATTTAATGTCTCAATTATAAAATTATATGTTTAACGTAACACGAAAATATATAAATTTTACATAAAATTTAATAAACTAAATTACATACTAAAATATAAAATGACCTTCTAAAAGACCACTTGATAGTTTATATAAAAAAATAAATTTTAAATATGTTATTACAAAAATAATTTTAAATATTTTATTATTTATATAAATATGTCATAAGGTAAAAAAAATTTGGTCCCCAGTACCACCACTGCGGAAATCCACAAACTTACTCCTTTGAAACAAATCAAAGTCGTAATCTAACCCCACCAAAATATCGTATTCATGAATGAATATGGTAAGCACTTTTCCACGTGTGAGACTGAGATTAATCGGACGCTACACCATCGGCCATCCTCCTGTTGGTCCCCGAACTCCCACCCTGGAAATTCTCTTTTCTATCGTACAGGACAACCCTCTTCCATATTGATCTGTGAGATCAATCACCCTGTCGTTTAGCATATCATTTCATAATTCCCAGACCCATATGTGCATGGCTGCAATAAACTTGATTACAACTCTTTTTGGATCATATGCGTATCCATGGAAGAAATTATAGTTGCAGTCATGAGTATGTAAGTGCCGTACAATCATTTAAAAAAAGTGAATAAATACGTGATTTACATAAAAAAAAATTAATTTTTTAATAATAAACTCTTTTTTTTTTAAATGATTGTACGGTATTTGTACGCTCAATGACTATATGTAATATTTCTTTTTGTCAAATAATGATGGATATAAATATTAAGTAATGTTCAAACAAGACTCACATACGGCTCTAAACGACAACTAAAAATGGTAGGTTGAGGTGGATGGACATTGGACACCAGCGAGAAACTTCGTAACCACATGAATCAACACCACAAAAAGAGGTAACAACAGAGGAAGGGAGGTCCTGTAGGATGGGTTTGGTCATGGGAATTGAAAGGGGAACTACTTACATCAATGAGCTTCTTGCACGTTATGGAAGCCCAAGTCCCAAGTACCGCCCATTGACATTGAAGTTTGAACAGCTTCTTTTGTAACATCCCAAGTCTCCAATTTTGATTTTTTTTTTTTTTTTTTTCCTTTTAACAAAAGATCTTCCACGTCAACATTCAACGTGGTGAATTTATTAAAAGCTCACGGAATTTGACCATTTTCAGACCATTAAATAAAATTTAAAATAATATTAATATTAAAAAATAATATTTTATTTTATTTTTAATTTTTATCTGACTTCGTCTTATCTCAACTTTTCATATAGACTGACGTGAAACCCGGCCACGGGCGAAAAAAGATGCAGGTCGGCTTATCTTCTCTACACAACCGTTCCAAAAAGTATAAAATCTGACATTATGATTTACCCACAAACAAATCACAGCAGAAGAAGGATAGAAAAATAAATCATTTTCTTTACACATTCATATAAAATATGAAGCCAGCATACCAAACACACTAACTTCATCCAACCACCCGCAAAAAAAAAAATACAAGGCCTTTTGGATTGGATATATATAGCATATAGATCTTATATTTTTTAATATTAGGATATATACCATTTCCAGTTTTCCTTTAATACTTCAAGATTTATATGCTGTATTTATCTTTTTTTTTTAATAAATAATACTAGATACAATTATTAAATATGTAACTTTTGTATACTCACTCGTTGAAAATCAATGGAATCCATCATTAAAAATAAAATTTTATATATATATATATAAAAAAAAAAAAAAAACAACGTGAGACTAGAGAGAAAAAAATTTATTTTATTTTTTAATATTTGAGCAAAATTTACATCTTTCAATGCCTGTCCCCAGGCTCGAGAACGATGCCACCCTTTTAGAGCATTGGCAATGGACTAGCCAAATACCAATGCAAGTCCAAACTTTAGCTAGATGTGAGAAAAAGCCTCCACATTGGACTAGCCAATAGTCCAAAGCTTAAGACTTGATGAATAGTAAATCTTAAGTCCTCTTCAAATATGGCTAGCTACTATTCACAATGGAAAGTAATATTTAATTATTTTATCACTTCCCTCTCTCTTTGAATGGTAAAACATGCATGACATGCACATTATTTCTACTGATTGATAGAGTAGACACATTATTTCTACAAAGCATGAAGATTTAAGAAATATATAAATTGTATTTGCAAATAAAAAAATAAAAAAAAGTAAAAAATATAATATTATATTATGATTTTAACTTTATAATGGCTAGTCCAATGTGGACTCACCTAGTCAAAAATTGATATTATAGCTAAAAATTAAGATTCTAGCTAAACTTTAGACTTGACAATGACTAGACCATTGCCAATGCTCTTATTTATTTATTTCATACATCTAAGGGAGTACTGTAAGTTAAGTTGTTTGATTTATTTTATTTTATCTTATCATATTATTATAAATTTCTTAAATTTATATAAAATATAATAAATAATTTAATTTTTTAAAATTTTAATTCAATTTTTTAAATTTTAAAACAATAATAATATTAAAAAATAATATTCTAATAATATTTTTTTTTAATTTTTATATTTTATTTAAAATCATTTCATCTCATATCTAATTTTAAACTAACTCAAAATGAAAATTTCTAATCTCCACCAATCTTGGAAGTAATCCCACCACACCCATTTTGTTTATAAATAAAAAATTAATTTACAAATCCAAGAAATAGTAGCCACCTCCCCCCAAACCAGACAAATCCTGACCATACCTCCCCCCAAACCTCCACAGGAATCATGCAACCCCTGGAATTGACCCATCCAACTCACAAGACTAGTTGAAAAAAGCTCAGAAAAAAAGGGGCAAAAAAGGAGAAGGCATTGAGCCTCTACCACATACCCCCTCCCCTAGCTTGCAACTACCCCCTGCCCCATCAACTCCTCCGACTACATACAAAAGCCAATACGACCGCTTCTTCTTTTTTAATTGACGTTCACATTCGCAGAAACTTTCATTGGGATTTACGATTTCAATTACTTCGGGCAGGGGGACTTCAATTTTCGTGGTGCCCCCCTCTAATCATGTGAACGGGTCAGTCATCTCTGCAACGCTTTGCCTTTGAATCGAATGGCCGGTTGTTAGACATCAAATCAATATCCACTTTGATCGCGAATATCTTAAATAAATAAAAATAAAACATGCAGATACTTTTGATAAGGTTTATGGATTTTCTATGGATAGCTTGCGATTCGGTCCGGAT
Organism: Juglans regia; assembly: GCF_001411555.2. Lineage (NCBI taxonomy): Eukaryota > Viridiplantae > Streptophyta > Magnoliopsida > Fagales > Juglandaceae > Juglans > Juglans regia. Next base: position 4,653,587 of record NC_049911.1, on the reverse strand, counting down.
CGTACAAGCCAGAACCAGTAAACGTCTTTGACTGCAGATGCTTGTACGAGTCATCCTAAGTAATAAGTTTTAAATGTATAAATATTTTGTAAAAATGTTAGCCTCATCAATAAAAAAAAAAAAAAGTTTTTTATACTTTTTTATTATGACATTCACTTTTTTTATAAAAAAATTATACGAAATTTATATATTTAAAACTTGTATTATTGTATATATTATATCACAAATGCACAAATCTCGTACAAAATCTTTTTTTTTTCTTGATGGAATTCACATTTTTATAAAAAAAACTTGACAAGATTTATATATTTAGAACTTATATCTAACATTATTCTAATATGATATCATTGCTCTTAAGCACAAAACTAGGGACTCATGTTGTGGTTAGGCTTCCATGAATTTCTAAGGCATAGTTTGAATAGATAGATGTTTCCATCTCATCTCATCATATCACATTTAATCTAAATATCCAAACACCATAAATACACTTTTCAATTTCAAATTTTCAACTTTTTCGTATAATCATTACCTGACTATTACAACTTTTAAAAACTTTCAAATAAAACACAAAAATCAATTCAACATTTTCAAATCTCAAGATAAAAATAATATTAAAAATAATATCTTTATTCAATTTTCTCTCTTTTTTTTTTCAAAATCTCATAAAACATTTTAATTTAAACAATTTCTACTCATCTCATCTAAACTCAAATATCTCACAACTATTCATAAATCATTTAAATTTATCTCATCTCAATTGACTGTTCAAATCAAGCCTAATTAATATGAGAAAAAGGATTTACAACTGTAAATTATGCAACCGCTACTTAATTATTTAAAAATAAATAAATAAAATATCGGATCTATATAAAAAAAATTAATTTTTTAATAATAGATTCTATTTTTTTTTAAATAATTATATGATATTTATACATTACACGATTATATATAGAATTACTCAATTAATACGCATAGTTCCATTGATTTCATTGACCTCAAATCTCTTAAATCTGTTGTAACCTAACACTTAACTCCATCACCTGCATGGACGTGAGTCCCACACATCAACTCAATCGCAGTTGGCCTCATTTTCTAATTGCCACGTAGAATTTCTCTTTTTAAGAATCAGCAATAATATTAAAAAATTATTACAAAATCAAACTATCTCATCTTATATCATTTTATCTCATTTTATTATTATAATTTTTTAAATATTTACATAAAATATAATAAACAATTCAATTTTTCAAGTTTCAAAATAAAAATTATATTATAACAATATTTTATTCAACTTTCAACAAAACATTTTATTTCATCTCATCTTAATTGTGTAACCAAACGAGACTTGAAATTATCTCATCTCATCTTATTATTACATATTTTTAAAATTTTTACATAAAATATAATAAATAATTTAACTTTTTTAAATTTTAAAATAATAATAATAATATTAAAAAATAATATTTTAGTCAATTTTCAACTTTCATCATAATTTATCTAATTCCAATTCACTATATACACCTAAATTTCAATAAATAAATGTTATAAAGAAATCTTACACCAGGATTCCCACTCTCTCCTCCTGCATTCTTAATTTATTTTTAATGCAGTGGTGATTGAGAAACGGATATTACTCTAATTTTGTTACAAAAAAAATCCTAAATACTGAAACATTATAATAAGTGGGATTAACGATAAGTCAAGAAAAAAGGGTGACCCTGATCTAAATTATAAACAAGATAAAAATAAACGTTTAATCATTTTTTTAATAAAACTAAAAACATCTAAATAAATAAAATATAATTTAATATTGAGTTACTTATAACAAGGACCTTAAATTATTAGATTGATGATCCACCGAGCAATTCTAACATGTTCATAGTCAATTTGATTAGTTCACGTTGGTGTGAAAAACGATGTAAGAAAGTAAAGTCAAACAAGAGATCAATTACACGACATAAAATATTTTCGTGGTTGGACAACATGTTTACATTCACAAAATTGTAAAAGATTTTATTATTTTAAGAAATGTCAAAGTATACTTTGAGGCGAAATACATTTTTCTAGAACTAGTCATGCTGTTCATAATGACATATTTTATATAATTGTACGGCGGAAACCTCAATTTCACGATTCATGGATTATTTGCTCAAGCGAATGTCGAGCAAACTCTTTACCTAAAATTTGATTGAGCGATTTGTCCAACGAACATTGAGCAATTTTTTGTCTTTCGTTTCTTGAATCACAAATTAGGTCAAAAGTTTTTCCTGGGAGCACGAGGATCAGCCCAAGTCTGCACTCCATAGCTCAAGCCTCATTGAAACTCTACTAAAAAGCAGTAACAAACCATTGTCAAGTTAGGTCATCAAATCAGACCACCATAAAAATAAATTAGGCTCCATAAACCCAACACACAAACACCACTAATGTTACTTATGTGAAGAGTCAAATTCTAAGGCCATGTTTCATTGACATCCTTTTTCAAAAATGTTTTCTAACTCCAATCCCAACATTTTTTAATCTTCAACAAATCTTCTATTTCAACTTTTCATCGAATTATTTTTATAATTTTGAATGAAAAGTAAAAAAATAAAAAACATAAAAAAAAATATTTTTTTATAAAAACCAAAACAATAACTACCATTAAAAATTTATAGTAAATAAATTTATCAACTCTACCTATTCACCTTTAACCTTATTATTCAACAGCAACACTTCCCAACGGTCTAGGTGAAAAATCCACAAAAACAACCCTCTATTCAGCTAACTCCACGTAAGCAAATATACTGTAAGAGAAATACAATCCACCACAGAGAATCACGGTCACGTGCTAGCCCTTTTGCCTTCTCAATTGCACCGCCCGCCCGTCTCTGCCCCTCTCTTCCTCGCTGCATCCCTTTGCACCGCCAGATGCCGACGCGAGCATCTCAGTCCGAAGCCGACGCCAACACCATCTTCCTCGCACCGCCCTTCTCTGGCCCTCCTTTTTAGATTATCATACTCCCTTTACGCTGCAGCCACCCTCATCTGCACTGCAACAAGTGAGTTGAAATCCTTGGGACCTTGACCACATACATTTTTCAACCCATATATTATTACATGCAACAACCATACCTCCTCCAGCTTTCTAAGTTATCCCCAACATCTGCTTCTTGGAGTTGCAATGGCAACCTGCATGTGAGAGTGAGTGAGAGAGAGAGAGAGAGCTGTCATATTTGGAACAAGGTTAGCAAAACGAAGAAAGTGCAGTCAATCAACCAACTAAAAACACAAGGTAACATTTTGAAACAAATGCACTAATCAATATGTAGCAGAGCGCCATCCCATATTTAAGGAATATATACACCCAACTTTTATTGAGTAGACACAGTAGGTGATATGATTTTCTTTAATTCCCTCGCATAGAATAGACAATAGAGCTTCCATACCACCTCTTCGACAGGCACGCTCTTTTAAGAGCATTGGTATTGGATTAGTGAAATATATTTTCATCTTTAAATTTAGTAAATATTATCCATATTTATTCCACATTAAATTAGTTAAATTTTTATTTTCAAATATGAAAAGAACTATAACATGTCTAAAAATATTTTATTAGATTATTATATTATAGATATGAGATTTTTATTCATATGAGATTTTACCATCTATATACATATGAGATTATTATATTATAGATTGTTAGATTGTGAAAATAAAAATGAATATGATTTGTTGGAGGTTATTGAAGATTATGAAAATAAAATAAAAATTAATAAAAAAATATAAATAATAAAAATAATAATATTTTATTATTATAGAGAGTGTGATGACTAATCCAATGTAGAGTTCAAGTTTTGAATGATTAGCTAAAGTTAAAAAAGTTACATATTAATCAAAATTTAAACAATAAAATAATCAATTCAATACTAATGCTCTGATACATGTAAACGAAATGAACCCTCACCCATTGTACAGTTACTCAATGAATATACAACAATTTTGAAATTTCTCTATCCTAACCAGAGCCTACCCAAATCTGAGGTCATTACGAGCTCTTTTTCAAATGACTTAACATGCTGCTAAGAAATATAGCATGTGAGTCCAAGTTCCACTAGAAAAAAGATGGAGGGGCTGAGCTTGGACGAAGAGGGTTTTTGAAGGGGGCTGACGCCGACATCGATGGGTTGAGCTTCGATGAAAGGGGTTCGCTCAGGTGCAATTAGCGGGGGAGTTCCTTCGGGTTGAGCTTCGACCAAGGGGGGTTCCTTCGGGTGTGATTCGTGGGGCTGAAATCAACTTCGACGGGGTGTGAGGTGTAAGGGGCTGGAAATAGCCTAGAAGGATTTGGATTTTCCTTTTCTGGTGTAAGAGCATTGGCATTGGATTAGTCAAATACCTTTTCATCTTCAAATTTAGCAAACATCATCCATATTTACTCCACATTGAATTAGCTAAATTGTTTTCATCCAAACTATAAGGTACAGTAAATCCATTTTTCTTTTTAAATATGAAAAGAACTATAGCAAGTCTAAAAGTATTTTTTAAGATTATTATATTATAGATATGATATTTTTATTCATATGAGATTTTACTATATATATATATGAGATTATTATATTATAGATTGTTAGATTGGAAAAATAAAAATGAATATGATTTGTTGGAAGTTATTAAAGATTATGAAAATAAATAAAAATAAATAAAAAAATATAAATAATAAAAAATAATAATATTTTATTATTATAGAGAGTGTGATGACTAATCCAATGTAGACTTCAAGTTTTGAATGATTAGCTAAAGGTGAAAAAGTTATATATTAGTCAAAATTTGAAGAATATGATAGCCAATCCAATGCTAATGCTCTAATACTGCTTCAGAAGAATTGTGGTAGAAGGCTTATATGTTATTACGTGATTGGTAGGCCTTTTTTTTGGATAAAAACAGCCCGACCAGTTATAAAGTTTTCCCATTATTCAATATTTTAAAATAATAATCAAATTTTCCTATTTACATTTAAAAACTCAATAAATAACGCATTAAAAAATGCTTGCTGTTGAAGGAAAAAATTCCTGCACCTTAGGGATATGAGAATAATTTCGTCATGAATAATCAATAAAGTAAAAGATTTTATCCACCACTTGGAGGGAGAAGTTCTTTATATTTCTTTTTTAATTAACATAAATAATTCTCCATCCAACATTCATACATTTTGCAAATGGCTTCAATTTTTCAAACCATGGAACAATTCAACTCCATTTTGTCAAATATAGCTCGATAGCATGACTAGGTAAAGCATTTTTCCCTCGAAAGATAAAGGAATCAATGGGTCCGTGGACCGCTCGTGTGCTGAATAGGTCCCTAGCCAAAGTATATTCAACGAGTGAGTGCTTGAGTTGAATAATGCAGATTAACATGAAACCTATATAAATGGATGGTGACTTGGTGCCATGTCCCCTTGCCTTAATGGGTAGATTGCCTTGTATAGTATGTTTATTGACGTATAAATGATTTGACCGTTTTATAAAAAAAAATTTATAAATTTACATAATTTGATATGATATATTAGATAATAAAATTAATTTTATTATAAAATAAATTTAATATATTATATAAAATTATGTTAATTTATAACTCAATGTTCCAAGATAATTTAATATATCACAATTAATTATATCAAATTTATTTTATTTTATAAGATTTTCTTCGAAACATACATTTATTTATTTTAAAATTTAAGACGTTAAAAAAAGAGAAATTGAGGTGTATTTTGAATAATGAGTCGAGTTAAGATGAGATGAATTGAAATGAAAGTTAAAAGTTAAATAAAATATTATTAGAATATTATTTTTTAATAACAATATTATTTTAATATTAGAAAAAATTAAATTATTTATTATATTTTATATAATAATTATAAAATATTATAAAAAATTATAACTGAGATGAAATGAAATATTTTTGTATCTCACAGCCTGAATTTTTTTGAAATTTCAATGCCTAGAAAATAATTAAATTAAGGTGGAGTTTATATAGTAAGATGAGGTGAGATGATTTTAAATGAAAGTTAAAAATTGAATAAAATATTATTAGAATATTTGTTTTAATATTATTATTTTATTAGAATTTAAAAAAGTTAAATTATCAATTATATTTTTTTATGTAAAAATTTATAAAATTTATAATAATTAAATGAGATAAAATGGATTTATATATTTTGGTATCGAGCTTAAAAGGTTTTTTTTTTAAAAATTATAAGTATATATCACTTTTCACAATATTTTATATAATAATATTTTTAAATTTTTTATGCAAATTAATTTGTAAAAATAATATTATTTTATTAAAAATATTTTTATTTTACAACATATATTATAAAATATATTATGAAATATATTATAGAGATATTATTATTCTTTTTCTCATGATGTCATATAGCCGGAATTTCTCGGGATGTGCAGTTGAAATGCTTAAACCTCGGATAGTTTCAAGCGAAGACAAATGACGTGGCGTTTCTTTTTCCGGCGGTACTTGATTCGTTGATCGAACGATAAGCGGCTGACGTGGACGTAACGATGTGAAATGTGAATGCCATCAATAATGACGCGTCGACAAAGAATAAGAAAACGACGGGTCGGGCTCGTGTCCTGTAAGCCTGAAGAGTTCTACCTTAGAATTTTTTATTCTTACGATGTTAGGTGGTTTTATTTCCCACTAATAATATTTTAGGAATCTTATTCAGGTATATTTAAATATAAAGAGTGTAAGGCCGGTTGGGTGTATAATTATATTTTATACCAACAAATCACAAATTGCCGCATAGGAAATACAACTTTAGATAACCTAAATCACACAAGTAATTTTTTTTTTTTTCTATCTTTTCCCATCTCTCTTTTTCTCCCTCCGTCGCTCTCTTTCTCTCTCTAAAAATTCATTTCGGCCCAAAATCATGACCTACAACCAATAATCTTGCTGCGTTTTCTCTCTCTCTCATTTGATTGTTGCTCTCCTCAAGGACAAAGAGAGTTGTGGCCATCGACAAGAGATTTGTGAGGGGATTGTCTGTATTTCTATCTGATTTCAATGCATTTAAATTTATGTTTAGATGTTAAGAAAAGTACTGTCCTAAAACCTTATTCTTCATATATCCCAATCCTGCCCTAAAACCGACGTCAATTTCAATTTCCATGTAAACTTTTTAATTCGGGAGAGAAGAAGGGCTATGTGGGGAGGAGGAAATAAGGAAAAGAGAGAGGGGGTTTACCTAGATGCATGCCCCACTTTAATTTCTATAAGTCTACTACATGCTTGTTTTTTATTGTGGGTGTGAAAAGAAAACTAACACCCGACCGGCTTTAAGGTATTTCCAAATATAAATAAGTTAAGATATATATTTAAATGTATAAAATATGTTGAGATGAATTTAAATTTTTTATAAAAAATTAAAATAGTAATAGATTCTATTAATAATTATTTTAAAATAGATTAAGGTCATATTCACATTCAAACATAACCTTACATCTACACATCTGGAATTGCCTTTTGGGAACCGCATTGCCTAAACTAGTAAGCCATTGTTTGTTTTAATAACTTATTCTAACTTATTTCATCTAATTATTACAATTTTTTTAAATTTACACACAAAATAAAATAAAAAATTCAACCTTTTCAAATCTCAAAACAAAAATAATATTAAAAAAATATATTCTAACAACAAATTGCTACTTTGTCCTCTCATTTTTACACCTCGTATATTTTAATTTTTTTTTACTTAATAATTAAGGAAGTGATTATTTGTATATTGATATTTTTTAAATATTTTAAAATGAGAAAAAAATGTGAATTAAAAAATTGAAAAAAAAAGAAATGTTTAATGGCCTAGCAGTCAGATTGAGTGGGCTACCTTGGGCAATAGAGTATTCCGACTCTTCTAATAATGTTTTATTCAACTTTTAATTTTAATTTCAACTCTTCTCATTTTATCTGCGAAAATAAACGAAAACATTTCAATGCGATTAATTTTTCCTTCAAAAATCTTAAATTTCCTAAAATGTTTGTAAGTAAGGATTTCTTTTTTCAAATTCTTAACATTTGCAATTTTTTAGTATTTATGTAGGTAATTATGACAAGGTAATTACAAATTTTGTAATAATTGTGGGGGCTATGTCTATTTCCTTCTTTTATTCTTTATATTATATGAGTAACCTAAATAATCAACTTTATAAAATCTGTCTTTCTTTTGGACAAATGCATCATGTGAGTTACTCAAACATGCATAATGCGTAGCATAGAGAGAAAAAAGAGTTCTGTTATGTACAAGTAAATTTGCGTATCAATCTACGTATTAATACTGTTGCCTTTATATTTTAAATTTAAATTTAAATTTATACAGTTTTCAATAAAATCTATTTTCTGATCAATTATATTGAATGAGTGCACATATTAATATGCATAATCGATTACAATTACATTTTTTCGAAAAAAAATAATTTTATAGCATAGGAAGTACAATTTTTGTGGTTCACCAACAAGATAGCAACGATCGATTCGATGATTCGTTTTCAATGGTTATTAGCCTCTACCTCTTTTCTTACCGAGTGGACAATATATATATTCTTATATAAATAATTTATTTTATTATTATAAATAAATAAAAATACTGATAAAAATATAATAATTTCATTTAAAAAAAAGAACATAAAATAGATGGCGGGGAGAGATGGTTTTCCTTCTCCGTGTGGACCACCAGGTGATAGCCTAAGCTAAACCTTCTTGTTGGATGGCTAGATTCGACCACTCTATATATAGTGCTCACTAGTCACTATTCTAACCACCGAGTGGCTAGAACAGAGATTAGCACGTGGCATTCTTACAAAATCCCACGTGTTTTGTATGAACTTGGATGGATATTGAAATTTCTAATGAAGGAGATTGATTCAAAATTTATAATAACACGAGAGGTTATATAAAAATAAAAACACGACGTGTGAATCTCAATCGAGGCATCGCACAAAGAATTTAGATCTGACTATATATATCATCAACTTTACACACCACGTTTATTTTTATTTTTATTTTTTTAAATTAATTGAATTATTTTATTTATCATCTATACATAACATATTTAGTAAAAATAAAAAATAAAAAATTAAATGTAATATATGGTGCAAAGATAATAAGTAGTATTTTATTAAGCAAATAGTACCTAAGTATAATGTTTGGTCAATACACAAGACGTGTCCTTTATAAAAAAAAAATAATATACATTTTACATGATCTTATCAATACTCTTTTTATTTACGTTATAATATATTATATATATGTTTATGCTTTTTTATTCAAAAAAAAAAGTACGTAGAAATTTAAATTTGCCACATTTGTTAGATAATAATGATATATATAAATTTAAAATATACAAGCTTTTTATAAAAAAAAAAAATTGATACCACTATAAAAGATATAATTTTTTTTTTAATTTTTTAGTCCACTTTTTAAAACTTGTTCATAATTAAGAGCATTAGCATTAGATTTATTATTTTCATCTTCAAAATTTAATGAAAAGTACATATTTTTCATAAATCTAAAACCTCTTTATCCATAACCTCACATTGGATTAGTTATTGGATTCATAAAAATAATAATATAATATTATTTTATTAATAATAATATTTTTAATATTTTAATATTTTATAATTATATTAATTATATATTAATTATAAATTTAATTTAATATTTAAATTATTATTTTTCAACTTAAATATATTGTGACTCAAAAAATTTGAGCATAAATCTAATAATAGAATTTTAAAGTTAAAATTATTAAATTTTGAAAATAATGCTAGTGCTCTACATTTGCGTCTATTGCTGCATTCAGTCGTGCTGTGAAGTTACAGCAGATTTTGGCCGCCCAGAGTGATGGACGGCTGATGATCGATCATGTAACCAAATAAAATTGAGCTGGCCCTACCCATTTAACTTCGATGGTTCGCGGCGAACAGACGCCGATGAGCTTCGTGTAAAATCAAACTAGAGAATAAAAAGGCAGCACTCACTGCTCAGCGACAGAGGGAAATTTCCGGAACTAAAAATGGAATTAAATTCAATTGAATGTAACAAATGGAGAAGGGAGGGGCATTTTACATTTTTGGTGCATACGCGTGGGGGCTACGTTGCTCACCGTTTGCATCTAGCTGTACATGCATGCATGCATTTCAGAGAAAATCGGATGAGGATAGGAACACTATATATAGTCTGACCAATGAACGTAAGTGTGCGTGCGTTTTTTTTTTCCTATAAATGTAAAATCCTAAAAAACAATCTAATAATTTTCATACATTTTTAAATTTTTAGTTTTATTACTTTACCGTTTTAAGTTAATTTCTGGAATGAATAATATTGATCTTTTATCCTAAATTTTGGCACGTGACTTACACATAGACTAAGAAAAATACTCTTTTAAAAATGTAAAATTTTTATTTAAATGAAAAATACATAAAATTTTATGTACAAAAATAAGTTTTTTTTTTTTTCTTACATTTTGCGTTTTAAAAATGTAGAGAAAAGGAAAGAGCACGTAGCTACGGTGGGCACGAGGTGCACCAGATTCGTAAGCTATATCCGAGTTCAGCTTCTCGTTTAATGGGTTTTGGAATTTTTCTCTTTTTCGAGCTTGACCACAGAGGAAGATAGGATTTAACTATGGTTACCAAACCACTTGGGTTGAAACCCTGGTTAAGTCGGTCCAATGAAGCTTTAAAAGGAAGCGCTCCCTCGCCATTTTTCCATCACCTCTTCTCGTCTGTTTCCTCGAACCGATATTGCAACTTTCATGGTCACAACCCTCCCTTTACATTTCATTTTCCTTTAGCCTTTTCGCTTTTTCCTTCCTCATTTTCGTTTCGAGCTCGCAATCTCTGGTTCGAACTCTCTCTCTTTTCTCTCTCGCTTGTAGTTTTATGATCTCTTAGCTCTTTTCTACTCTCTCTCTCTCTCTGTTCGTTATTATCTTCTCTAGGATGATAACTTGAAAAGTTTGCTCTGTTTTGCATGGCTGTTGTCTGAATGATCTTCTAGATCGTACTTTTGATTTTCAACCATGTAACACAGTTACCTTCAAACCAGATTTGCCAGACCTGAAAAAAGACAAGACTATCTGGAATAAAAATCCAAGTTTTTTTCTTGGAAAAACTTTTAGCTTTATACTTATCTGATCAGATGAATCCTAGCTATAGATCATTTTTTCAGACCTCAGTTGAACGTATAGGAACCATGACGTAATTAATATTGTGCTGAAATGTTATGTTTTTTTTTGGTTTTGATAATAAAAGTTATTTGTGTGCAGAGGAGAGAGATGGCAGGAAACGGAAACGTGAACGGAGAGTTCAGCTTCGGGACGACCACTACCAGGATTGCAGGGACCGGGACGGCACGGAACGGCCTGGCTAAGATCCAGACGAACAAGAAGACCAACGGGATCTGCCACGATGACAGTACACCTCCCGTTAAGGCTCAGACCATCGACGAGCTGCACTCGCTCCAGAAGAAGAAGTCCGCACCCACCACACCTATCAAAGGGACTCAGGGTTCGTTCGCCACCATCTCCGAGGAAGAGCTTCACAAACAACAACTCCAGTCCATCAGGTTATATAGACACACCGACGCACAGTATTACATCACTAATTAAGCGTTAAAGCAATATTTAAAAGCAAAATAAAAAATTAAAAAAAAAAAAAGAGCTTTGGCGTCTGAAGTATGGGGGACCCAGTAAATAAGCGGACCCAAGCTTTTCTTTTCTTTTGACTCTAAAAAGTAGTATGATCAGACGGCGTAGACATATGATGGGAGTTGGTGATGGACGACTGGGACCGGCGTAAATATTCGGTGATGTGCCATCTTTGGTAACGACACGTTAGCAGATGCAGAATAATTTCGGCCTTTAAATCATTTGCTGGATTCCCGAGAATCCGATGAAATTATTTATTAAAGTTGGAAAGACTTCAATACCCTTCAGTGGGGCCAGCCACGAGGCCCAATGATAATTAACGAAATTGTTTCCGGGAAATTTCCCGGCGAAGAAATTGCTTTGGTTATTATTATTATTATTTAAAATAATCTGAGGTTGTTTTCGTGCTGTGTTGAAACAGTGCATCTTTGGCGTCGCTGACAAGAGAAACCGGACCGAACCTAGTGAAAGGAGACCCCGCACGGAAGTCTGAGACCCCGAAGCACGTGTCGCACCACCATTTTACGCCGGCATTCAACGTTAGTGACAGTGCCTTGAAGTTCACACATGTCCTCTACAATCTCTCTCCAGCAGGTACATGTTCTGTTCTTCTTTATTAACTAATTATCATTATGTGAATAATTAATACGAAAAAATCATTATAAATACGACAAACAAAAGGATTTGTATTTATGAAAATCTTAATTAATATAGTTGGCAATAAACGTTTGTTACTAACAGACAGACGCCGCGTTTTTAAAATGAAATAGTTAAGGATAATGACAAATTAACTTGTTAGCTTTTGGGACTTGGGATTTGGTGCAGAGCTATACGAGCAGGCTATAAAGTATGAGAAAGGGTCGTTCATCACAGCTACTGGTGCCTTGGCAACCCTTTCTGGAGCCAAGACCGGCCGAGCTCCCAGAGATAAGCGCGTTGTCAGGGATGAGACTACTGAGGATGAGCTTTGGTGGGGAAAGTAAGTTTACCCCTTTGATAGTCCTTTTTTTTTGTTCTCTTTTTTTAATCTCTTTTGTCGGCAATTTCATCTATCTTCTACCTTAAGTTGATCTCTTTTGTTAACATCCACAATCTTTTGATTATGCTGTCTGTGAATAGGGGTTCACCTAACATTGAAATGGACGAGCATACGTTCTTGGTCAACAGAGAAAGAGCTGTTGATTACTTGAACTCTTTGGACAAGGTTATCTTCTACAGCCTTTTATTTACTTTGCCAAAGCAGTTTTGATTTATGTAACGAGTTTTGATTAAGAAAAGAATCACCTTTTAAAATGGGTCCAAAAGAGGAACATGAAAGAAAGTTGTGATCTTTGAATCCTTCCCCTTTTGGACAGGGTGATATCAGTGCTGGTATCTACTTTGTTTTTGTGTTTTTTTTTCCAGTTGACCAAACGGCCTCTGGTCCTCTTAAAGACTTAAGAAACAACCGTGTCCTTTTTTTGTACGTAAAGAAAAAAACTAACTTGCTTGTCCGTGTTGTATTGGTATCTTTTATTTTATTTTTATTTTTTTAAACAGGATTTTATTTAATTATAGATATGTCTTATTCAACCTCACCGATTCAGCAACTGTAGCCCAGATAATTATGAAGAAAATATTGATGCCTATAATTAATAATTCGATGAATTTATCCATTAGGCATTCAGCTATTAAGTACTAGCATCCCTTGCTTATCTGTAGGTATTCTTGTCCTCTTTTGATTATGTGAGCACATGGGGAGTATGCATTAAAGTAATGGGAATTAATGGTGAAATATGATGGAGAAGACAGATTAATATATTCTTTAATCATCATATCAAGCATAGAGGTTGATGGTAAATTGACAATGGGCTTAAACTCATTATTTTCAGGTCTTTGTGAATGACCAGTTCTTGAACTGGGACCCAGAGAATACAATTAAAGTCCGGATTGTCTCTGCCAGGGCATACCATTCCTTGTTCATGCACAACATGTAAGTATAAATTATGAATGATTAATCAATTTACAATACACTTTGTTTCTCTGTTGTCTCTTCCACAGAGGTCTAAGCCTGCCAGATAAGTCTCCTTTAACGTTGACACTATGCAAAATTTATCCTATATTGAGTAATTATCATCCCTGGCTAGAATTCCATGGAGGAAACTCGATGAGAAATGTAATGGTCTATTAGCTTAGTGTACAATTGGATAACTGGGTGGGTGGCAGGTGTATCCGACCCACTCCTGAAGAGCTGGAGAATTTCGGTACTCCGGACTTCACTATATACAATGCTGGGCAGTTCCCATGTAATCGTTACACGCACTACATGACATCCTCTACTAGCATAGATCTTAATCTTGCTAGGAGGGAAATGGTCATCCTCGGCACCCAGTACGCCGGGGAAATGAAGAAGGGTCTGTTCAGTGTTATGCATTATCTCATGCCTAAGCGTCAAATCCTCTCCTTACATTCTGGCTGCAATATTGGAAAAGATGGAGATGTTGCCCTCTTCTTTGGTCTGTCAGGTATAGTATCATCGGAGCAGGGCATGATGTGGCTCAAAACGCTGCAATATGATATGTGCCTTCTTACTCTATCTTGCCGCCCTTGAGCCCTTATTGTTATAACTATCATGAAACAAGATTTGGCATGTGCGCTCAAAAAAAGAAAAAGAAAAAATGATTTGGCATGTGCCATTTTTATACTCTCTCCCTCGGTCACTCATTGGCTTTATTTTCAAATGTCTTTATTTTAGGCACTGGAAAGACAACTCTGTCTACGGATCACAATAGGTATTTGATTGGAGATGACGAACACTGTTGGAGTGACAATGGTGTGTCAAATATTGAAGGCGGTTGCTATGCCAAGTGCGTTGACCTCTCAAGGGAGAAGGAACCTGATATCTGGAATGCCATTAAATTTGGGACTGGTAATAGCGAAGTTAAAGATATACGAAAGGATCCTAGTTTTACTCTTATCTTCAAATATTTCTTTGTTATCCATATCATCATTAAAATAATTAAATTCAATGTCAATGGCAGTGCTGGAAAATGTTGTGTTTGATGAGCACACCAGAGAGGTCGACTATACTGACAAATCTGTTACAGGTAAACTTTCCTTTATTCAATTTAGTTGGATATGACGAATGTTTTACTATCATTGTCCAAAGAATGGAAAAATTTTGGAAGCAAACCCAAAGAACTTATGATTTGAATATGATGAGTACCATCACTGCTGAAAGTTGACAAAGAATGGGAAGCTGACTTTGTAAAGCCGGTGAATGGCTGAAATGGATAATTTTAAGGGATGAAAGTCTGAACATCATATACCAATATGCTTATGTATGACTAATTAAATTATTCAACTTTTCATGAGATGCTATTCTTGTTAAAACAGAGAACACGCGAGCGTCCTACCCTATTGAGTACATCCCCAATGCAAAGATACCATGCGTTGGTCCTCATCCAAAGAATGTCATACTTCTGGCATGTGACGCGTTTGGTGTGCTCCCACCAGTGAGCAAGCTGAACTTGGCACAGACTATGTACCATTTCATCAGTGGTTATACTGCTCTGGTAATTTTATAAAATACTGTGATTCCGATTAACATTAGGAGCTAGGTTACTGGTAATTTTGGTAATAGCTGGGATTCCAATTAACATTTGGAGCTAAGTTACATTCATGCTCTGGTTATAAAAGGAACATGCACTTCTGCTCTGTTTAGGAAAGGAACATGCGATAATGGTTTGCAAACAAATTAAGTTGGCTACTAATTTATCTTACTGAACCTTTTTTTGATGAAAATTTTAGGTAGCTGGTACTGAAGAGGGTGTGAAGGAGCCACAGGCAACATTCTCGGCTTGCTTTGGTGCAGCATTTATTATGTTGCACCCTACCAAATATGCGGCCATGCTGGCTGAGAAGATGCAGAAGCATGGTGCCACAGGATGGCTTGTCAACACTGGCTGGTCAGGTGGAAGGTATGAATTGAAGATTATTGTCTATCGAACTCATTGAAGTTAATTACACTAGTTATTACTTTTTTAAAAAAAAGGTGCTGATATTTTCCTCATTGCAGGTATGGTTCAGGGAGTCGAATCAAGTTGCCATACACACGAAAAATCATAGACGCCATACACTCTGGCAGCCTCCTCAAGGCAAATTTCAAGAAGACTTCAGTGTTTGGGCTTGAGATCCCTACCGAGATTGAGGGTGTGCCTTCTGAAATCTTGGACCCGGTGAACACTGTAAGTTTGCCTTCTACTTGATACATTTGGCAACAATTCTATCTTCATGTGATTGCTATTTTCATTAACCCAATGCATGTGATTTTGGGTTGCAGTGGTCAGACAAGAAGGCTTATAATGATACACTGTTGAAGCTGGCTGGTCTGTTCAAGAAGAACTTTGAAACATTCACCAGCTACAAGATTGGCAAGGACAACAAGCTGACAGAGGAGATCCTTGCAGCTGGTCCAAACTTCTAAGCCCCGAGCAGCAACAGCCAGCAGAAGAGAAGCAAGCAATAAACTATGAACTATCTTGGGAGGTTTTGGTCGATGGAAAAATAAGAATTGTTGGGATGTGCATTTTACTTGGTTCAGTTAACTATATGTAAAATGGTTGGTTTCTGTATGATCCTTCAGAATGATATGGTATTTAGATGAAGTTTGATCCTTTATATCCAAGTATTCTTTGACGTGGAAAATCCTTGGTTTTTTTATTCTCGCACTTGGTGTTCGGTTTTGTTGTCTGTAGTGCTTCATCCAAATTGCCATGTTTGCTTAGTAAGCCTTCGATTCTTTGCGTATAATTGAGGGCTTGAATATGAGAGAGGAGGAACAATGTCTTAAACCCATGAGAGTAGCTTGTGAAATCATGACCCATGTCATCAACATATTTATGAGGGCTTGAAAGTAAAACTTCAACATCTTCAGGGTGATCCATCTTAAAAAGCTACGTTAAAATGAAAAATATGCCAGACATTCCCGTGGTCCGAATTTATTTTTTATTTTTTTCAAAACCCCAATTTTAAAGAAGGGAGAAAGAAAAGAGCTTTGGAGACATGAGATTTTTATTTTTATTTTTATTTTTTCCAATGGGGCAAATGTCAATTTTCAATGAAAAATGAAATGAGATGAGTCAAGACTTACATCTTTAGATGTATTATGTTAAAAACTGATTATCTTAATGATTGTTTGGTCATTTTCCGTTGGATTGTGCACCAATCCATCTTTGCTAAAGAGTGGTTGTTTTTTTTTTTTTTTTTGGTACAAATGATTTACAAGTATCAGACTTGGGTGGGGTGTGCAAAACGTAAATAAAAAAATAAAAACAAAATAGATTATATTTACTGCAAGGAATAATCGAATATGAGAGATTTTGTATTAACTTTTTGGTAAATTATGGGGAAAAAGTACAGCTTTGGCACATCTTTGTATTCTTCTTTCACCTTATTCCTTGATATAGTTATTTATTGATGAAGCTTTGTTACTCATTATCCTCACTCATCACGTACCATAGTTATTTTTATTTTATTTATTTTATTTTTTAGTTTTATTATTCTTAAATTAATTGAATTCTTCTACTCGTCATTTATATACTACATATTTGATAAGAAAAAAAAATTAAAAATTAAAAAGTTATGTGTCGCGTGAGAATAATAACTAGAATTTTTCTTTATTGATAAACCTTGTGTGCTGGAATAGATGAGACATTTATTTCTGATGGTGCATCTTAGCATCTCTGTAGAGAGACTGGACCCAATAACATAATCTATTAAGTATCATGTTTTGAATGGATGAAGATAAGTATCGAGGTTTTGTATATCAACGTTCGAACCACAGAAAATGTTTAGAGTAGAAGTATAGGTGTTGGGGTTGAAATTAGTACAAATATGAAGCTCATCCAAAGGCTTATTGGAAGAATAAAACCCACTGTGCAAAGATTGAATAAGGGGAGAGAGAGAGAGAGAGAGAGAGAGAATCTGATTTCAAGGACTTGATCAGACATAAAACTAGGGGATGGAAAATAAAGGAGGGGAAGGGACTTGAATGGGGAAAGGGAGAAATGGTCACGCAAGCACCACTAGCAGTTGGATGAATGAATACTACTACAAAGAGAGTAAAGGTCACGCAAGTATACCATTTGAGGTCTCCGCATCAAAAAATGCATAAAAATAGGAAATCGTTATCTGCAAAAATAAACCTCATTGAAGATATCTATCACACGATGGAAAAACTCACATGGAAGACTATAAAAATCTCTCAAAACTTGTGTTTGGTAGTGGAGGCGTGCAAGACATCCTATCCCTGTGCTACAAGTTATGTTAGGGTGGCAATATTTGACCCTATTTGTGAATCCAATACGAATATGATACGAAATTAGTGATTTTGAATTTGATATTAATGGATTCAGATCAAAACAAGTTGACTTGTTAAGATGTGATTAATAAACTGGCCAACCTGCAATACCCAGTTTAATTTTATTTCAAAACCAAAATTTAATTATTGTTATTTGTAATATTGATATTTCTCAATATTTTTATATTTTATTATTGAAATTGTAATTTTAAACGTATGCTCACATTTATTATTATTGAGTTTAGTTCAACTCATTTATATGAAAATGGTTGAAATGAGTCACGTCATGTTTATCTATTTTTAATTAATTATTAAATAGGTGACACAACACGACTCATTATTTAAATGAGTTGTGTTAGGATCTAAAGATCTAACCCATTTATCTTAATTGGTCCTATTTAGATTGATTTATATAATTGAATGTCTATAATTTAATATGACAATAATACAACCTGCAAACACGAATTGTCACTCTTAATTATGTTTAACCTTAAACTCTCAAGAGTAAGACTTTAAATTTCTCTTTGAAATACGAGGAATCTTATTTCATCATTTTTTGTTGGTATATTCTATATACCGATTAATGTTGATAATAATTAATAGTTTTCTAATGACCAGAGCTTGGATTAGTTTCTATAAAAATTAGCAAATGGGATTGGCAAGAGTACTTGCTCATTTTCATTTTTTTTTTAATTTATTTTTTGTAACAATAAACACATAACAAGGAGGAATTATAATATAGCAATGCTAGATACAGTCCCTATTTGAAAATTGCAATGCAAGTCTAAGTAATTTTATCTTTAAATTTTTTTAAAATTATAAAATTATCTCTCTTAAAATGATATTTTTTTCATTTAATAAAAAGCCTGTACATGCAGTCTCCAAGTGGAGACTGTCAATAGAATTTCTCATTATAATAACCAGAGAATGAAATGGTGATATTAAAAATACTGTTTTTGTAAGAATTAATTATAAGAAAAACAATTATCAGTTGCTATAAATCTATATTATTACGCTCAAATTATATTTGTTACGCGAATTCTTTTTCTGATTTTCTAAAAAATTGTATTTTTTTTTTTGTGAAAAAATAAGTACAATGGAAAAAATTGTTTGGAATCTTTGGATGAAAATTTCTCTTATTTGTTATGTGATGAGTTTTAGGATGTCCATTTGGTTTTTATGAATCTAATAATTTATTCCTTTTCTAGAGTTAAGATAAAAAAGAAAATGGGGCATTTTTATTACATGACATTTAAGTGCCATGCTTAAAAATTCACTTCAAACATAATTCACAATTTATCTTGTAGATAAAATTAGTCGAGACAAAAAATTTTATATTAAGGTTCTATTTAGATTCAGAGTTGATCTCAACTTATTTAATCTTATTTCATCTAATTATTGTAATTTTTTTAAATTATCATATAAAATATAATAAATAATTAAATTTTTTTAAATTTTAAAACAATAATAATATTTTAATAATATTTTATTTAATTTTAAACTTTTATATTAACTAATTTCATCTTAATTTACTATTCAAACGACACCTAAGTTAATTGTCAAAGTTCAAGGAACAATATATCATGATCTAGGAATTAAATAATAATATTGACAATATGCATTTTCTTAATTGTCAACAAAGAACATGAATTATAATCTTTTATATCGCTAAAGAATGACAATTTATATTTATTGCCGTAAAAAAAATTATAGGAATGAATTCAAAAATTTTGATGAATTTATTGCCGTAAAAAAAAGACGATATGTTTTACCTTTGAGAAGATGGTTGTAATTATTAGTTCAAAAACAAATAAAAGATAGTGATAAAAAATTAGAAAATTGCTTCAATAACAAGTAAACGAAGAACAGTTAAAAAAAAAAGGAACAAAAGAAAAGAAAAAGAAAAAAACAAGTAAACGAGCCAACGAGGAACCCAAAATTTTAATCAGAAGTCAGAACAATTCAGATTCAAGCCTTGTGAAGCTATTCCCATCGATTAATCTAAGACGAAGAAATGGCGAAGATACCCAGAGAAGACTCGGCACAGAGTCCTTCATGGTTCACCCCCAAAAGGTACCCGCATCCCACGGCATTCCTCCGTTTTACCGGATTTTTTCAGTGAGAATATTGTATTGTAAATTATGTTTCCCATTCTGAAAGTTCTGACCTTGCATCTGATCGATTTCTAGGTTTTCTTTGATGTTGCGTTTCGTTTATGTACTTTGAGGGAAGGGGTGGAGTAGTGTTGAAGATTCGTCTATGTTTTTTTCAATTGTTGGGTGCTTCGTGAGAAACTATATATCAGTCCAAATTTGGTCTCTGAGAAAACATGGGAAACTGGAAAAATATTGTTTGTTGATTCTCTTTAGGTTGGAGTGGCAGTTGGGGAACTTCGTAATTTCCTTTTCCTTTCTCCTGTAATTACACAGCAACGGAAATGGAGTGAATAATAGATGGATGAATTCATTTGGCCTGAGTTTGCCTAGGATGACTGCAAATTTTCTTGATGATAGAGAACCAATCTGCCAACATGGGTCATTGTAGATGGGCATTTGTAGTTTACATCTTTTAAAAAATTTAATCTTCTAAGCTGGATTTTAATAATTAAAAATGTAACAGGAGCTTTCGGCTGCTTTGATACAGTTTCATCTTGCGCAATTAGTTGGGTATTCTGGTGAATTAGGTACATGTGTAGTGAGTTGGTTGTAGGACTGTTGGGCCTTTACAAGGTTAGGAGCCATTCATTTTAATGCAAACATTTACTTTTTCTGGTCTTATTTTTATCATGACAAGAAAATCTGTGATTTGGATATTCTGAAGTTATACTTCTCCGACCTTGAATTAATGTTGATTTCCGTTTTGATAGTGGTCATGTTTAAAGCTCAGCTTGGATTGTAATGTTTACTGAATGGAAGTCTGACGGGCTTCATGCTCTTTAATTGTAAAAATGAAATTAAATTTCCTAGTTGCTGGCTTTTGCTTATTATAAAGGATTTATTTATTGTTTGCAGGTTACTTATGATCTTTTGTGTAATTAACATGATAAATTATGTGGATCGAGGAGCAATAGCAAGCAATGGTGTAAATGGTAGTCTTGGGACTTGCACTGATAGTGGCATTTGTTCTTCGGGTAGCGGAATTCAGTAAGATTTACTGGATGATTTCATGTCATTTAAATACTAGTTTAACAATCTGAATCTAATATGCTACACGATATTTCTCATGCTTCCAAAGAGTGCCTCTCATGTGAATTGAATACGAAGAAATTCAAAGTCTCTTTCCATGTCATGCTATTTTCTTATATCATACCTTCTCTTATCATCACTAGCAGAGAAATTATTTAGGGCTTTCTTATGGGAAGGCATGAGGGAGGAGATGAAATTTCACCTGGTTAGATGGAAAACAGTTTGCCTCAGTTGTGAATGGGGGATTGGGAGTGTGTAACTTGAGAACTTTTAATAAAACTCTATTGGGAAAATGGCTTTGGAGATATCACTTGGAGGAGGGATCATTGTGGAAGGAAATTATTGATGCTAGATATGGTGTCACTAGGGGTGGTTGGTGTTCCAACGAAGTGAGAGGGGGGTATGGTGTGGGTTTATGGAAGTTTATAAGGAAGGGGTGGCCATGCTTTGCAAATCAAACCCATTTTGTAGTTGGTGAGGGCAATCGAATAAGTTTTTGGTAGGACATGTGGTGTGGAGATCAAGCTTTGGAAAGGGCTTTTCTGGCTCTATATCATATTGCAGTTAACAGGGAGGCGTCAGTGGCGGATGTGCGGTTATTTTCTCATGGCTCGTATCAGTGGAACATTTTCTTTAGTAGGGATTTTCATGACTGGGAATTATCTATTGTTGCAGAATTTTTCAGCTCACTATATTCTACGGGGACCCCTATACCCTAGCGTGATCGATTGAAGTGGAGGGCTAATAATCACCAGTTATGCACAATGAAGGCGTATTATAACATCTTGACAACATAAGATCATACTCCGTTTCCCTGGAAGAATATTTGGAGGTCTTGTGTGCCTTCTAAAGTAGCATTTTTTGTTTGGAGTGCCGCCCTTGGGAAGATATTGACCACGGACAATTTGAGGAAGAGAGGATGTGTAATTATGGATTGGTGCTACATGTGTAAAAAAAATGGAGAATCTTTGGACCATCTCTTACTACATTGTGAGGTAACAAGGGTGTTGTGGGATGAGATCTTTCAAAGGGTTGAGATTGCTTGGGTTATGCCTATGAGGGTGGTGGATCTGTTGGGTTGTTGGAGGAAGATACAAGGCTGTCAACAAGTGGCAGCAGTGTGGAAGATGATTCTGTTGTGCATCATGTGGTATATTTGGACGGAAAGGAATGCGCGCTGTTTTGAAGATAAGGAACGCACATTGGCTGAGTTGAAGAATTTTCTGTTCCACACTTTATTGTCTTGGCTTTCCGCTATTGTATTACAGGGGGAAATGTTTATGATTTCTTGTCTTTAAATTATCGCATGTAGATTGTATTTAGGTGTTCTTCTGTATACATCCTGTGTACATAGGCTACGCCTATTTCATTTATATATATAATATTTATCTCTTACTTATAAAAAAAAAAAAAAATCATCACCAGCACTTGAAGCTTTGTATTTGATCAAGCGTCATTGTGACACTAGAGGATTTTATATTCCTAGATGGCTATGAAATGAATTTCTAAATGAATATGCTTGAAATGATGGTTGAATGATATTTTTGGAAGTCATATTCATCCAATGCTATTGCATGGATATTTAGGTCATGAAACCAATGAGCTCTAACTTCATTGCACCTTTTCTACTCGTAAGGAAGGGATGGAGGGTATAGTCATGAGTTCAAGATCCACTAGGTGTTCAACTTATTCATTTGAAAGTAAAAAAAAAAAAAAAAGGTCATGTGGGCTCATGAATGTGCTTTTCCTTCCCGTGCCGTAGTGCCCCCCCCCCCAAACACCACCACCACCACTCTCTCTCTCTGTGATCCGCATGTGTTATTTCTCTTCCGGTGCTCATAAAGGCATGTATTTATGTTCCATGGAACAAGCAAGGGACTCCAATACTATACATCAAATGCAACACCAATGCATCAAACTTTTTACATTACACATTAACTAATTGGTGTGCTCACACTTATATGTATATAAATTGGTGTGCACATTGGTACATTCTATTGTACTATCTATATCAAATTTAAAGATAGGAAATTTGTTCAAGTCTTATAGAACTTTATATGTGTGTGTTTGTATAAAATTATTTTAAATTAGGTATTAGGTATGCATCGTCTTAAACCAAAACACTGATAAAAAAAATCTTTGTATGCCAAAACACAAGATTGTGTTTTGGTGTGATCTAAATGGTGCCAACTAATTTGTTGATCAATCTTAGTTTTCTTGATAAATTCTATATGCACGTTTGGGGTGCTCATGTGTATGTAGGGCTTCTTGTTGGATTTGTGCTTGCTACACTCGTGCTTGACAAATACATACCGGCACAAGCAAACATCAATTACTGGCTATTTACCACCGGTAAATCATGATTTGTCTTAGATGGTGACATAGCCAGGCTGGCAGCCTTCATACATACAACCACCATGCACACACTATGATCACTCCTTCCCTTACACTCATACCACAGTCACATGCTCTATACATTTATTCTGAAGATGTTGCTTTTCTTAAAATATTGGTTGAAAAGTTTCAATTATCATATTACAGAATTTTGACTAGTAGTTGAGCATGATATGCTAGAGCATCTGTTTATTAATAATCTTGGGTCTTTTTCATTGGCTTATCATATCATGATTCTTGCAGGGGGGATTTTAACTTGAACAATTTCCAAGATGGTGTTCTATCTTCTGCCTTTATGGTCGGACTTCTTGTAGCTTCTCCAATATTTGCATCCTTGGCAAAGAGGTGAACATCTTCTTTACACACTAGTTGCTTACCATTCATAATTTAAGGTTGGACAATGATGTCATGATGATAGATCTTTGATTAAGATAATTTTTATCATACGATGGATTAGTATCTTATCCTTTACCCTTTGGGTATCCATGGGCTTATATATAATACATTATTCCTCTTGCAGCCACAATCCTTTTAGGCTTATTGGAGTTGGGTTATCTGTTTGGACATTTGCTGCAGCTGGGTGTGGTAGTTCATTTGACTTTTGGTCCATTGCGATATGTCGCATGTAAGTTCAATAAAGTTGTTGCTTTCAACAATGCGGTTTTGTTCAGTGCTTTTATCATCTTCTTGTACTAGGCTGTGAATTTTATTGTGGATGTTGTCTATCTAGGCTGGTTGGTGTTGGAGAGGCTTCTTTCATAAGTCTTGCTGCTCCATTTATAGATGACAATGCCCCTGCCACTCAGGTTAGTTTCTTTTTGCTTATTTTTTCTCTTGTTAGTTTATAATTAGAATTTTGGAATTTGCTATGTGAATATGTGCTGATTTTGCAATTTACACCGTATGAATCTTTGTGATGGTTCCAGAAAACAGCATGGCTTGCAACATTTTACATGTGTATTCCAACTGGGGTTGCTCTAGGCTATGTTTATGGTGGACTTGTAAGTTCTCGAATCGGGATAGCTAATCTTCGGATTATATTTGTCAACTTCGATTCTCTTTTTGGTTAAAATAGCAACTTTTGTTGTTTTCTTATATGAAGGTGGATTTGGTTGTTTGTAGTTTGCTTACATTGATTCGTCTTTTTTAATGTTTCTTACACCCATTCCATAGAGACATTCTATCTCATGAGCTGTATATAATTTTCTTCATTCTGTCAAAAGGTTCCCTAAAAACTGTAAATTGGATTTAAGACCTCTTGGGTTTATGACGAAATTTCCTATACCATCTCTATTAGGATGAGGGGTTGTTCTCTGCTATTTGGTCAGTTAGTGTGACTGATTTTCATTGTGACATTAAACCAGAGAAGCTTCATTAATTAGCATGATTTGGTTTTAGAACCAATATTATAACGCTCCAAGAGCCTGCTTGTCCTTATCTCTTTGGATGTGTTCAATCATCTCCTACGGTCACTCAATTTATGTATTAATTGAGTTACTTATAAAAAAAAATTTATGTATTAGTTGAGTTAGTGGCATTCTTTATTGATTTTACTCACCATAACAGACTTCGGTATTTGTTTTTTTTCCTTTTTAGGTTGGAAACTATTTGAATTGGCGTTATGCATTCTTTGGAGAGGCATTTTTTATGCTTCCATTTGCTGTTTTGGGTTTTGTGATGAAGCCTTTGCAATTAAAAGGTACTTGTTTTGGAATGCATAATTTTTTCTTACTAAGTTTTGATTGGTCCATCCACACTCACCACAATTGGGTAGTTTTACTTACCAAAAAAGAAAAAAGGTTTTGATTGTCTTTTATCCCACATTATTAATTTATTTTTCCTTAATCTGGCATTGAACTTATAACCACAGGTTTTGCCCCTGTTGAGCCAAAAAAAGATTTGACATCCATTGACGCTGTTGCTTGTGCCATTGAAGGTATTATTTTTTCATTTTTTATAAGTGAAATTAAAAAACGCAAAAAGGGGCTTTACCCAAGTGTACACAAATTAACAAGGCATATGCATAATCAAGAGTAAAAGAGAGCAAGATAATCTTGGAAGCTAGAAATGGAAAAGCATTTATGAATAGCCATCTAGAGGTAAAGTGAATTGAAAAAGGCCTAAAGTTCCACCACCATCTTCTCACAGTCTTTAAGTCTTTAATAATTTCTTTTTCGTCATCCAAGCACACTCCCTTAGCTCCATGGAAGCCGAACACACTGAGCTTTCCATTTTGTGAGCCAAACTACCATCATTGATTCTTCATGCAAACACACTCCCTTACTAAAATCCATGTATCCAACCACACAAAGTTCCCATCTTGTGATCCAAAGCTCCCCTCAACTTGCCTTATACCAAGTCCAATTCTTGCTAATGTTCATCATGCAACTGTTGCATGCCCAAAATCTGAGTGATTATTTGAACCCCAATTCTAGCAATTTTTACGCTCATAAAGAAGCTAAGATAAGGGATTCTCTCGGTATTTTTGTTTATGATTAGGCTTGGTTTTGGTTTTGGTTTATTTTGTTGAGGCTTGGTGCTTGAGAGCCATGAGAAGAGATTAGGAGATTGAGGTGATCTGACTTCCATGATTGCCATGGAAGCTGGAGGCCGACAACTCATCCCATTCTTTGGTTATCTTGGTTGTTGGCTGTAGAATGAGGAGCTGGATTTGAGACGTGTGGAAGAGGAGTTATAGACTATGTTGCTCTTGGATTGGACATGCTCCATCTTACACTCACCTTTTTTTTTTCACCCAGAGTTTGCCATCTATTGGCATTGTCTAGGGGCGATGTGTGGTCTCATGTGAATTAACAGGATTCGCATGATTAGAATTGAATGGAATGGCTACATTGAATGCAATTTAGGTGTTCAATGAGTAAATTGTTCAAATAAAAAAGAGAAATTCTTTTTCATCCTAGATTTTTTCAGCCTCAATCACCCTTGTTGATGGACACATTTTAAGTGGCTGTTGAGTTAATGGTTGACATATTAAGCTACTTAAAGTATGCCATATCAGCAGGCCTGACTAATGTGACAAAATCTAGGATGAAGAGTAGCATTGTTCATTTAAAAATAGAGGAATCAAACTTACAGCACACATGAACTTGAAGCGACCGATTTTGACTTGGGCCTTAAAATCTCTTATTGTAGTAATTGTTCATTATATTCTTCTTTTGATTTGAGGGTTCTTTCACTTATTAGTTCCCGATTATAGATTCAAAGGTTCCAAGTGTAAATGGCTATGTTGTGGTTGAAGATGAAGGTTTTGGTGCTCAAGCCTCTAATAAAGCTTCCAAGTAAGTGGCTCTTGCGGCTGTCCTTCTCAATGTCTCTTTATGCTTACATATGCTTTTACATGTATTGGCGGTTGATGATGATGAGAAAAATAAAATAATGCCTTCCTTTATGACATTTATAGATAGTGAATTGGAAATGAATACTATCATTTTGTGAAATTCCTTAATTCTGGGTATGACTGTGTCTTCTCCTTTTGTATTTCAGGTCAAGAGGTGCATTCAAAATTTTGGATCAGTTCTCTAGATTTTCGAGAGAGATGAAAGTGCTTTTGCTTGATAAGGTCTATGTTGTGAATATTTTAGGTACTTTATCAACCCTCATTTTCTGCACAAGTCGACAGTTTTTTATTCGTTTATATACAAACTGGAGAAGTATTAGTACAAGAATATTCTGAGTTCTTATGATATGGATATGAAATTATGGTCATTTTCACGATCATAGTTTTTCTTAGTGTTATTTCAGAGTTTCTAATGGAGTGGTGACTTTCAGGTTACTTTGCACATATGGTAAATATGGGGTTTTATTTTTGTTTTTGTTTGGTTGTTTGGTTGGCAGGTTACATATCGTACAACTTTGTCATTGGAGCATACTCATACTGGGGGCCAAAGGCTGGTTATAACATTTATCACATGGTATGGCACTTTTTTAACTTCCATCTGTTAACTTTTTGTCTTGAATTTTTTCCTGTTAAAATACACATTTTCTTTGATTCAAATCCTCATTTCTTGCATAATGAGAATACAATCTCTTCAGTAATGATAGTTACCCTCTTGTTACTTGGGTCTTTGGGCAGAATAATGCAGATTTGTTGTTTGGAGGGATCACAATTGTTTGCGGAATTTTTGGGACATTATCTGGAGGCCTCATCCTGGATTACATGAGTGCCACGATCTCAAATGCATTTAAGGTGAGTTCTGTTGCGTCTAGGGGACATGTGAGGCAGATGGCTCTTTCAGTGCATAATCATTCACTCATCATTATCCCAGGCGCTGAATATACTTTAATATCAAGTTTGTACTATTGAACAGGACATTATTAAACTTTTACGTAGGTTCACTTGTACAGATATGAGCGTTTGTTGATGTTGCATAAATGCAAGAACTTTCTGTTTGAGAGACTTCAATATGATTTACTTGAACCATTTCATTCATCTAAATAATTGCGGAAAGAGTTTTGAAAAAAACCTCACAATTTCTTTTTTTTTGATCAGTAAAAAGTAAAAAACCTCACAATTTCACCCTGAATCTCACTGAATTGTTTCTATTTCACGTCCTATTATTTCTTTAGCACATGAAAACATACACATTATATTTGGAGCAGCTAAATTTTGCTGGTTTCTTACTCAGCATTTCCTGTTATTTGTTGAATAAGGAGTTTTTTTTTTTTAATTAACTTTACCTTCTGCAATTTATCTATTTGTAATTACCGTAGTAGTCATATACTACTCTTGAAGAGGTCGAGTTTTACATTGAAATGAGTTTTCTGACTTCTTTCCATGTTTGTATGCTGGCGTTGGTGGAGAATTTATCATCTGCTGTTGATTAGAAATTTTGAATTTGTTTTGTATTCTTAATTTCTGAGTTGTCGGACAATAACTTGTATGTTCTTAATTGTATTCTAAATTTCTCTACTCGTGTTACAGCTTCTTTCTGGAGCAACATTACTAGGTGCAATGTTTTGCTTCAGTGCCTTCTGCCTCAAAAGCTTGTATGGTTTCATAGCTCTTTTCTCAGTGGGCGAGATACTAGTCTTTGCTACACAGGTAAATTTGTAACTGTCTGAGTTGGGTTAAAAATTTGATGATCCATGGCTCTTTTTTTAATAATGTGCACGAGAGAGAGAGAGAGAGAGATTCTTCTTCACCTTGTTTCTTTTGAAGTCTTTAAATTACATATGAAAAGGCCTAGAAATCTTGAGGAGACTTTTATAGTTCAGAAATCCTTTATCCAATGTTAGAGTGACCGAACTTTATTTATTTTTATTCTTGTATAAAAAAAAAAAGAATGACAGAAGTTTTAAAAATTGTAAGGTGAATCCCTTTTTCTTGGTTAAAATGTATTTTTCCCTCTTTTCGTTGCATCTGGCAAATGATATAGTGATGTATAGGTATTTGTTGAGCTTTTATTAGAATAATATATTTTTTTACAAGTCATTTCTTTCTTTATTTTCTACTTATAGAAAAAAACTTTCTTTGTTTTATGTGTTTAAACTTTTTGTTACCTTAACGATATTCTGTAGATTTTTGGTAGTTTGTTAAGGATTTGCTGAAGGTTATTGCTATAGTCATTGAAACTTTTTGTTAGCATAACGATATTCTGTAGACTTTTGTTAGCTTGTTAAGGATTTGCTGAAGGTTATTGATAGTCATTGAAAATGTAAGGTTGGCCTTGTCGGAAAAAAATGCTTTTGATTTTGGATCCTCATCAGAATGGTTGAATATATGACGCATGTATAATATAAATGACATGTTACTATCAATTTTAAGAACTTAACACAATTTTCTACTTTATTTGTAAATGCTTTGGGTTTCAATTCAACTGACTATATACTTGCATGTTGATGCACTTCTGCACATTGACATTAATTTCTGAACTACTTTATTCTCAAATAACATCCAGAAATTTGATCCACTCATATTTCCTTCACAGTATCAATTTGCTTTTGCAGGCTCCTGTTAATTACGTGTGTCTCCATTGTGTCAAACCTAGTATGAGGCCTCTGTCTATGGCTATATCCACTGTTTCAATCCACATCTTTGGCGATGTGCCTTCGTCACCTCTTGTTGGGGTTCTTCAGGTGTGGCTTTGAAACTCTCAATTTATATCTGTGAGGAAGGAGAGAGAAATATAGTTGATATTACATTGCGTTTCCTTCACATGTATATGCTAATCCAACATACATGAATTTACGTTTTTTGATTTATTTTGCTGCAAGTATGGCATGTTCCGCTGTGGAAAAATAATCTCGTTACTCCATTTTGTCCTTTTACTGAAGTTATTGTGGCAAAAGCAGTTTCCAGTTATATAGTATTAGCTGTAAGTGCATTTGGTTAATAATTTATTTCAAATCTGTTGTTCTTTCAAAAAGTTACTTTTGGCAAAGTATAGCATGTTTCGTTATGGACGAATAATCTTTCTACTCCATATTTTCCTTTAATTGTGTGTAACAAAATTTGTTGTGGGCCAGATATAGAATTAGCAGCAAGAGCATTAGGTTGAGTATTTATATAAAATCTGCAGTTCTTTCAAAATCATGAAAATTGACTTTCAGAGTACTGTCCCACGGGCCATGCATGTGTGAGAAAAATAGTGAAGAAGAGATGGCCAAGTGGAGGTTTTAGAGATTATGGGGCTAGAAATGGCTGCATTGAAGAAATTCGTTGGCCTATAATCCTGTTGAAGCAGGATGTGGTGGACCCCAATCTTGAGAAGCGTAAAGCACACACTCCAAACAAATTTGTGCTTTTATTAACGTTGGTCAGGAAAATTAAATACACATTTTTTTTTTTAATTTCAAAGCAAAAAGTTGTGGAGTTTCCTCTGTTAACTCTTCTACAGTATTGATTGCCAGTATCATTACGCAGTTAAATGATAATAACTCGGATTTGTGTGCTTTTTATTTATATGCTGAAGTAATGACTAAAATCATTATGTTCAATGTTTGAAAATGCACTCACAATACCTTTTCCTGCTTGTGATGATAAAATTTCTAATTTAATTTCACTCATATAAAAAAAAAAATATATATATATATATATATATCTAATTTGGTTTCCTTAACTGCTTTGGATCCATAGTCTCGATCCCTGTCTTTTTACTTATCTAATTTTTGACAATGTTATTTTGGCTTTGGTAAATGTCACACACAGGATCATGTTAACAATTGGAGGGAAACAGCACTTATTCTAACATCCATTCTGTTTCTTGCTGCTGGAATATGGTTTATAGGTGAGTGACCAAGAATCAGATAAATAACTTGTATAGATGTGACGATAAATTATTTTAATGAGAGAAAGGTACTAGAGTGTAGCCAATGTATTCAGAGCGGCTCTTTCAAGCTTTGATTGACTACCTATCAGGTGCTACCATGCTTTTTTGTTTAATTCTCCTTCGGCACGGCTTCCTTAACTTTCAACACCCTGGTTCCTTATGAAACATCTCCATTCCTCATTTCACCAAGGATATAGAGACAAAAAGTTTTGTGGCTTCATTCACAAATCACTCTGCTGAACTACTAAAATTAAGATGTGAACACCGGGTTGAAATGGAAGTCCATACAAGTTGCTTGATTTGTTGATGAAATATTCAAAAAGTGAGTTACAATGCAAATTGTATTTACTTTTACAGGGATCTTCCTGAACAGTGTGGACATGTCCAATGAAGAAGGTGAAAATAAAGGCTCCACGGTTGAGAAGGCGGCTAGCACAAAGCCTTTGCTGGGAGGAAACAGAAATGAGATGCTAGATGACTCTGTCGAAGCATAAGTTCTATATGCAAAGCCTGGAGTACCTCAAGGAATAGACTTGAGAAGAAGGAACTCCGACAACAAACTTTTCAAGAGTATATGTGAAACCATACTTATGTTAATCTGTACAGTTCTGGTGCCCTAACATGTCATATGAGTGTAAAGTGTTAGGTTTCCACTTGGGGTAAAAATTGCTGTCCAAGCTTGTGTGTTGAAGATTTGTAAGAGAACATGAAAAATAATATTTCCCCTTCAAGTCAGTCAGAACACAAGCAGCTCAATGTCGAGGTTGTGCATTCCTATTTGTTTCACAGACAACTTGTAGATAAGAAAAAGGCATATAATCAGAATATTTGCATTGCTTGCAGTACGATTTTCAGCTGTATAGTCTTTCCATTTATGTAAAGATAAATTATTGCTGACAGCTTTATAAAATGCTTGTACTACGGTGTGTATTATGTTCTTGAGTAGTGCTAGGCTGCCGCCCAGCAATGACCGCTGGGCGTGCCTCCTAGCACAAATTTATCTTTTTATTTTTTTTATATTTAAATATTTTTAAAAAATAAAAAAATATATCAATATATTAAAAGTTATTTTTTTTAATCATTAAGTAAAAAAAATTAAAAAAAAAATCTTGAACCGTCAAAGTGGGGTAAATTCAGGCAGTATACTAGTATTTCTCTATATTATTTAAACTCTGTAAATAAGTTTCTCAAGCGACTTAGCCTGATTTGTGAAACAAGACAAAAAAAAAAAAAGAAGGTGGGGGTAGAAAAAACAAGAAGCAAAGAATGGAGACTTCCTTCAGCACATGATATACAAATGGCAAACCCCACCATTGGATTGGACCATATGACAAGTTTTACAAAGACAAATGAGATGGTAATTGGGGGGAATAGGGCGTCGTCTTCTTCTTGACTAATAAATTGACCATTTATGTGTCAACCACCAAACTGACATGTTTCTATATATATATATATATATGTTGTATTCAATTTTGAGTGTCTTTGTGAAGGGGCATCCTTCAGCTCTCTTTCATTCACTGCGAATCCCAATGCCAAAGCACTATCATCTTCAGAGATGGGTGTGCTACTCATTCAAGGAACCATTCTTATCATTCCAAATAGATTTTACAGTGTTATGGCTTCTGACCCTAACTCAACTTTGGCAATGCGTTTCTTAACAATATAGATTCCTGTTTTCTGGGCTAGCTGGGAAACTCTTCTCTCTCTATAACGGCCTGAGGGCATGGAAAGGAAGAGAAGCAACCAGTCCCACCATAGGTGGTGGGTAGTGAAGTTACTGTTCACGATAGTGGTACAGTGGGTGGGGATGGAAGATCTAGAAGAAGCTGAGCCTGAATGAGGAGGAGAATGCTGCCATTAATGTACATGCAGGAGGCTCGGGGAAGGTGAAAAGCAGAGGAGAGTGTAGCCTTATTGGGAAAATATGTTCGTATCATACGAAGGGGAAGGAGGTGGTAAGAGCAACGATGATCAAGATATGGAAGATTGGGAGTTCCCTTGGAAGAGTAGAAGAGGTTGATGCACCCAAGGATGATGTCTGTTAGGGGAGTTATCTAAGGGTAAAGGTGGAGGTAAGATCTAAGGAAGGCTGTGGCGAGGGGAAGAACTATAATAGTGGATGAGTAGAAGTTGTGGGTGCCCTTTAGCTATGAGAAGCTTCCTGTGCTTTAAATGTGGCTGTATAGTTCATGGGGAGGAGTGATGTGTCCTGGCAAAGAATCTAACTGGTGATAAGAAGAACCAGTTTGGTCCTTGGTTAAGGGCAAGTGGGGGGGCCCCGAGGAAATTTCAGGGGGAAGAGGGTGTTTGATGAAGAAGAGGATAAGAGGGAGAAGCAGCAGGATGAGCAGGGGATGAAAAATGAAGAGGGTGAAGAAGTGAGGGAGGAAAATGAAGAGGGTGAGGATGTGAGGGTGGAGACTAGTGAAAAGGTTGTTGCTAGGGAAGAGAGTGGGAGGGTAATCTTGAATGAGGCTACCAGAGAATTCTATGAGGTTGATGGGAATAGGTCTAAGGGTGAAGGGGAAGGAGGGAGAGAGGAAAGGGAGGCTGCTGGGATCGATGGCAGGATCATCTTCAACCTATTTGCTAATGTCTTGGCCACAATTTTACATAGAACATTACACAGACTTATAGGTCGAAAATCACTAACTGTGATAGGTTCTTTAACCTTAGGAATTAAGGCTATAAGAGTTTGATTAATTAACCTCAGGTCATTGCCTCCTTTCAAAAACTCCAATACAGCCAAACATACATCCTTTCCTACTACATGCCAGTATTTCTGGTAAAAAAAAGCTCCAAATCCATCCACTCCTGGAGATTTATAAGGCCCCATTTGAAACACAGCTGATTTCACCTCTTCCCTTGTGAATTCTCTTGTTAAAAGTCCATTCATCTCACTACTCACCCTAGGTTTAATAAACTGAGTTCCAGCTTCAACCTTTTCCACAGATGGACCACTCGAGGATAAGACTTCTTCAAAATGTCTCTTAAAAGCTCCTTCAATACCTACCTGATCCTTCAAAACTCTGCCAGATAAATCAAAAATCTGAATAATCCTACTTTTCCTCCTCCTTTGACTTGCACAGGCATGAAAGTACTTGGTATTCCTATCTCCCTCTCGAAACCAACTCCTTTTAGCTCTCTGTTTCCATTTTATATCCTCTTTCTCTAGCAGTTGGCCCCTCACTTTTTAACCTCTTGACTTCCTCACACTTGCTTCCATCCTCCACCTCCTGTTGCCCCTTTAGTAACTCAATTTTTTCCTTCAGCTCATCTTTTTCTCTTTTATTTTTTCATCTCCCCCACCCCATCAACTTAGTGCTACATGTTACCAAAGCCTTCTGAATTCTCTCTAAAGAGGTTCTTCCTTCTCTGCCCCTTTCCCACTCCCCCCTCACCACCTCCTCACATTCCTCATCTTTAGTCCGGCAAGCTTCAAAACGAAACATCCTATTTCTAATTCCCCTTAGCCTGTTTGAACATATTTGCATTACTATGGGTTTATGGTCTGAGCATCTAGCAAGCAACACCTCAACCTTCACTTCCTTTAACAGCTCCTGCCATCTACCATTTGCTAGATATCTGTCCAATCTCTCATTGACAAAAGTGCCTTCTGAATGTCCATTGCTCCATGTATATCTATCACCACTATGACCCAGATCATACAACTGACTTTCCTTCATAGCCTCCCTAAATAGTATCATCTAACTTTCCTCCCTTTGCTTACCTCCCCATTTCTCAGACTGACAGGTTATCTCATTGAAATCACCTGCAACACACTATGGGACTTGTCCTTCTAGTTTCAACTGCTGCAACAAGTCCCAAGAGGACTTCCTTTTTGCTGTCTCAGGATGGCCATAGAAACTTGTAGACAAAGAAGGTCAAGTGGAGTAATGGGAAATAGAGAGGTGAGATGGAAGAAGCCTGGAGTTGATGAAGTTAAAGTGAATTGGGATGCGACTTTCAACCAGAAAACTATGAAGATGGGAGCTAGCATAGTAATAAGGGATGAGGAAGGAGAGGTACTTGTTTCTCTCAGGATGCCAAAAGGAAATGTATGTAGTCCAATAGTTGTAGAGATTCATGTTTTGTGGCGAGCTGTTAAGTTGTGTACTGAGCTTAGATTTACAAATGTAGTCTTTGAAGGTGATGCTTTGACTGTGATAAATGTTGTCAATAGATCAGAAGAGAGTTGGGTATGGACCGTATGGTATGGTCAAATGATAAAAGATTTGAAGCAGTTTTTTACACATACAAATAGATGGAAGATACAACATGTATATAGGGAAGGCAATCAAGTGGCACATAGTTTGGCTAAAAAAGCAATTGATTTAGGAGAGGAAATAGTGTGGATAGAGGATTATCCGGATGATGTGTTTTCTGTTCTACAGTTTGATAGAAATGTAATACTTGATTATAGTTGAATGAAATGAAGATATACGAGGTTTTATTCAAAAAAAAAAAAAGATTCTTTTTTTCCTTATCTATCAGCATTCTGTTGAGAAAAAAAATAGTATTTTTTTAGTAGATAAGTCATATAGTTTCATACAATTAGCATTTTTTTGTCTAAAATATATATTTTTATTTTGAAAAATAAAATTTCTATTTTTAAACCAGTGTGGATAATACTTTAATAAATTGTTTACATGTCATAATTTTATTTAGAAGATAAATTTTAAAATTTGAACCTTACAAATCAAATATTACTATTTAAGTGACGTGGATGATATGCTCTACACACCGACTCAAAAATAGAATAACTCTTTCGAAAAAGATAAAAACATAGAGATAAATAGTGTAGGCCTTAACATTCAATAGTTTGAGCTTATTTTTTGTTCTATCACTGTCAAAGTTATAGAAAGCTTTTGAAAAACAATTATTAAAAATAATAATCCTGATTTTAAGACTTTTCAGAAAAAAGAAAAAGAAAAACTCTCGTATAATTTCAGTCAAGATTAGTTGGTGGAGAAAGCTATGTCGATAATACATTGTAGAAAATGTCGACATCATATACCAATATGCTTATGTATGACTACCTAAATTATTCAACTTTTCATGAGGTGCTATTCTTGTTGAAGCAGAGAACACGCGTGCGTCCTACCCTATTGAGTACATCCCCAATGCAAAGGTACCATGCGTTGGTCCTCATCCAAAGAATGCCATACTTCTGGCATGTGATGCGTTTGGTGTGCTCCCACAAGTGAGCAAGCTGAACTTGGCACAGACTATGTACCATTTAATCAGTGGTTATACTACTCTGGTAATTTTATAAAATACTGTGATTCCAAATATGTGGCCATGCTGGCTGAGAAGATGCAGAAGCATGGTGCCACAGGATGGCTTGTCAACACTGGCTGGTCGGGTACTGGAAGGTATGAATCGAAGATTATTGTCTATCGAGCTCATTGAAGTTAATTACACTAGTTATTACTTTTTTTTTAAAAAAAGGTGCTGATATTTTTCCTCATTGCAGGTATGGTTCAGGGAGTCGAATCAAGCTGCCATACACAAGAAAAATCATAGACGCCATACACTCTGGCAGCCTCCTCAAGTCTAATTACAAAAGACTTCAGTGTTTGGGCTTGAGATCCCTACCGAGATTGAGAGAGTGCCTTCTGAAATCTTGGACCCGGTGAACACTGTAAGTTTGCCTTCTACTTGATACCTTTCACATGTATTTGGCAACAATTCTATCTTCATGTGATTGCCATTTTCATTAACCCGATGCATGTGATCTTGGGTTGCAGTGGTCAGACAAGAAGGCTTACAATGATACACTGTTGAAGCTGGCTGGTCTGTTCAAGAAGAACTTTGAAACATTCACAAGCTACAAGATTGGCAAGGACAACAAACTGACAGAGGAAATCCTTGCAGCTGGTTCAAACTTCTAAGCCCCGAGCAGCAGCCGCCAGCAGAAGAGAAGTGTTGAAAAAAAGAATTCCTCTGTTTTCTGTATTGATTCACTTGATCTTTACAATGATGGTTTTACATATTTATAGCTAGAAATGGAAAGCTGTATATAAAGAATATTCTAGACTCTAGGTTTGTTACAAATGAAATGAGGATGCCGCTGCATGCCGCTGCATGTTGCAGGTGTTTGTTACGTGATGCTGCTATAATCCTTCGGCTGTGATACCTGTGAGCTAGGCTTTATTATTGGAACAATATTAGCCTTAACATCCCCCCTCAAGTCAAGCGGCAAATGTTGCAGGTGCAGACTTGAACACATGGAGGCAAAACGTGCGGCAGAGAGAGGCTTTGTTAACGCATCGGCAACCTGATCTTTTCCAGAAATAAACGCTACTTGCAGGGACTTGTTTAAGACTCGATCACGTACGAAGTGGAAGTCAATCTCGACATGTTTAGTTCGGGCATGAAACACTGGATTTGAAGAGAGATAAGTCGCACCCATATTGTCACAATAAATCAAGGGAGCACGAGTAAGGGTGATGTCCAAATCACGGCAGAGATGTTGGAGCCAAATGACCTCTGCTGTGGCGTTAGCAACTGCTTTAAATTCTGCTTCAGTAGATGAACGGGCGACGGTAGGCTGTTTCTTCGAGGACCAAGATACTAGATTATCTCCAAAGAAGACACAAAAACCACTTGTTGATCGACGATCGTCAGGACAGCCTGCCCAGTCGGCGTCGGAGAAGGCAGTGAGATTGAGATTGGAAGATGGAGAAAAATGCAAACCAACCTGTGAAGTATGTTTCAAATAGCGCAAGATGCGCTTCACAGCTTGCCAGTGGGGTAACCGAGGGGCATGCATAAATTGGCATACTTTGCCAACTGCATAAGATAAGTCAGGCCGTGTGAAAGACAAGTATTGGAGTGAACCGACAATGCTTCGGTATAGTGTAGGGTCTTCGAAAATATTCCCTGTGAAGGCACTTAATTTTTCAGAGGTAGCCATGGGAGTCTTGACAGGTTTAGCAAACTGCATATTGGTCCGTTTAAGTAGATCGAGAACATACTTCTGCTGAGTTAAAATCAAACCATTTGATGTGGAGGTCGCTTCAACACCGAGAAAATAATGCAGATTACCGAGATCGGTAATGGGAAAATCAGTGCGCAGGTTGGTGATGAGTTCGGATAGATGAGAAGTTGAGGAGCCAGTGATCAAAAGATCATCTACATAAACAAGTACAAAAATTGTGCTGGACTTGGTCTTACGTACAAAAAGTGAGGGATCTGCTGATGAAATTGTGAACCCGAGATCAACCAGACGACAGCTTAGCCTTGAGTACCATGCACGTGGTGATTGGCGAAGACCATAAAGGGCCTTATGTAACCTGCAAATATGAGATGAGAATTGGGGATGAGTAAATCCAGGAGGTTGGGTCATGTACACGGTTTCATGCAAGGGTCCGTGGAGAAACGCATTCTGAATGTCATATTGACGGATTGGCCAACGACGGGTTACAGCAAGAGCAATAACAGATCGCACGGTCGTAGGCTTCACAACGGGACTAAACGTTTCATCAAAATCGACCCCAGATTGTTGAAGGAAACCCTTGGCAACGAGCCGAGCTTTCCGTCGTTCAATGGACCCATCAGCGAGCCGTTTGGTGCGAAAAACCCATTTACATGTAACGGTGTTGGAGGCCTGTGAAAATGGAACCAAAGTCCATGTATGATTGGCGAGGAGAGCATTGAACTCATTTGTCATTGCTTCACGCCATTCGGGGTATTTCTGAGCTTCCGTGAAGCTTGTGGGGGATTCCGGGATGGTAGTACAACTACTGAGAAAGGCACGAGGTGGAGGCCACTTAATGGTGCCGTCAGTGAACTGTCGAGGTCGAAGAGAGCTGGTTTGTGACCGTGTTACCATTTGATGTGCAGGTGGCGGAGGATCAGACGAGGTGAAACTCTGCGTTGATGATGATGGTTGAGAGGAAGAAGAAGAAGGAGACGACGGGTGTGGGCCCAAGATAGAGGAAGGAGATGAAGTCGGGGTTATTGGATTATTTGGAGGAAGTGATGGAAGGATCACGTGAGTTGAAGAAGAAGAGGTGGTGGGCTCAGTTGATGACGCATGTGCAAAGGGAAATGAGTCTTCATTAAATTGAACATCTTTGGATGTGTAGGAACGGCCCGTGGGAATGTTATAACAAATGAAGCCCTTGTGGGCTGGACTGAGACCCAGAAATGCGCAAGGTAATGAGCGGAAGGAGAATTTGTGTTTGTTGTAGGGTGTAGTGAGAGGCCAACATTCAGAACCGAAAACACGTAAACTGCTATAATCTGGAGATTTTTGGTGAAGAAGAAAGTAAGGAGAAGAATTATGTAGTGAGTGTGAAGGTAGAATATTGATTAAATATACAGCATGAGTGAAGGCAAACGGCCAAAATTTGAGAGGAGCCGAGGCATGAGCAAGGAGAGCTAAACCCGTGTCCACAATGTGACGGTGTTTACGCTCTATGATACCATTTTGTGTATGAGTATGAGGACATGTAATACGATGAATAATTCCGTGAGATTCTAAATAGTGAGAAAAGGGTCGAAATTCACCCCCCCAGTCTGATTGAAATTGTTTTATTTTTGTTTGGAATTGAAGTTCAACTTGAGTTTTGAATTTAATAAAGACTTCAAGTGCTTGAGATTTTGTTCTGAGAGGAAACAACCATGTGTAACGCGAGTAATCATCCATAAAACTAATGTAATATTGAAATCCATCATGTGATACATGTGGGGAGGGACCCCATAAATCTGAAAAGATAAGTTGAAAAGGTGTGGTGGACTTGTGGAGACGTGAGTGAGCTGGAGATCTATGAG
Source organism: Juglans regia (assembly GCF_001411555.2). Taxonomy (NCBI): domain Eukaryota; kingdom Viridiplantae; phylum Streptophyta; class Magnoliopsida; order Fagales; family Juglandaceae; genus Juglans; species Juglans regia. The sequence goes on along the minus strand of NC_049911.1, from coordinate 4,613,897 downwards.
ATTTGGCCTTAGCACAGGCATTACAGAAGGATGGAATTATTCGTGGATCAAAAGGTAGACCATGGCGTTGCAAGATGGACCGAACAAGCTTGATAGATGGATGTCCGAGCCTCGAATGCCAAGTGGGAACAGAGATGGATGTAGTCAGAGCAGTGGACTGTGAAGGTGAAAATGAGTATAAGCCGTTATGGATGGTCCCGTGAAGAAGAGGTCTCCCCGTGATGCATTCCTTGATACAAAAAGAATCAGCAAAAAATTCAAAGAAGACGTTATTGTCGACACAGAATTGACGAACGGAGATGAGATTTTTTTTGAATGAAGGAACACAAAGAATTTTATTTAACAAGAAATTAGAGGAATTAGATGAGAGAGAAGCGGAACCAGAGTGAGAGATGGGTATTGAGGAGCCATCACCAACACGCAGAGTGTCCTCGCCATGATACTCAGCAGCTTGCAAATTCAAATTGGATAAGTCACTGGTAATGTGGTTTGTTGCTGCTGTATCCGGATACCAGCTGGGATCTGAGGTGTAGTTTGATGAGAAGTTGGCAGTGGTTGGGGAGGCAGCAGTATAGGCCTGATTAAATCGGTACAGGCAGGTAAGAGCAGAATGCCCCTGTCGATTGCAGACCTGGCAAACCAAACGGTTGTCAGTGGAAGAAGAAGATATGTGACCATGGTTACCTGTAGACGTCTCACGACCACGATTTGAGTGACCACGACCACGGGAGTTGGTGCGACCCCAGCGATGTCCTCGACCACGTTGAGGAGAATGATTTTTTGCTGTGTAGTGAGCAGAAGGTTCGCTGGAGAAAAGACTAGTATTGGTGTGATGAAGCATACGAGCTTCATGTGCTAGCAGATGACCAAGAAGTTCAGTAGAAGGAATAGGCTCCAACCGAGTAGCAACGGACGAGACAAGTGCATCATAATCAGGTCCGAGCCCAGCCAAAAGGTAAGGAATGAAATCTGCATCTGGAAGAGGACGTCCTGCAGCAGCCATAGTATCAGCCAAAGTTTTGGCACGACGAAAATACGTCGAAATAGAGTCAGCTCCTTTCTTAAGTGATGCTAATTGTAATTGTGTTTGAATAATTCGTGCTTGAGAGACAGAAGCATAAGTGGACTCGAGAGAGAGCCACACATCACGAGCAGATGTGCATCCCACAACTTGAGCCATGATAGGTTCAGATAGGGATGAAATAAGGGCAGACATCACAAATTGATCCTGCTGGAACCAGGCTTCATAGATGGGATTAAAATCACCATCGTCCAGCGCGGGTTTAGGAGGGGGAAAAGAGCCATCGACAAACTTGTAAAGTTTCTGTCCACGAAGATAAGGTACAAGTTGTACCTTCCATAATAGATAGTTATCAGGAGTTAATTTGACAGAGATGGCGTGGGAAAAACTGGGGTTAGGGAGGGAGGGAGAAGCCATGGACGTTGGTCCTATAAGGCTCTGTATACCATGTTGAAAAAAAGAATTCCTCTGTTTTCTGTATTGATTCACTTGATCTTTACAATGATGGTTTTACATATTTATAGCTAGAAATGGAAAGCTGTACATAAAGAATATTCTAGACTCTAGGTTTGTTACAAATGAAATGAGGATGCCGCTGCATGCCGCTGCATGTTGCAGGTGTTTGTTACGTGATGCTGCTATAATCCTTCGGCTGTGATACCTGTGAGCTAGGCTTTATTATTGGAACAATATTAGCCTTAACAAGAAGCAATAAACTATGAACTATCTTGGGAGGTTTTGGTCGACGGAAAAATAAGAATTGTTGGGATGTGCATTTTACTTGGTTCAGTTAACTATATGTAAACTGGTTGGTTTTTCTGTATGATCCTTCAGAATGATATGGTATGTAGATGAAGTTTGATCCTTTATGTCCAAGTATTCTTCGACGTGGAAAATCCTTGGTTTTTTTATTCTTGCACTTGGTGTTCGGCTTTGTTGTCTGTAGTGCTTCATCCAAATTGCCATGTTTGCTTAGTAAGCCTTCGATTCTTTGCGTATAATTGAGGGCTTGAATATGAGATAGGAGATACAATAGAGTAGGTTGTGAAATCATGACCCATGTCATCAACATATTTATGAGGGCTTAAAAGTAAAACTTCAACATCTTCAGGGTGATCCATCTTAAAAAGTTACATTAAAATGAAAAATATGCCAGACATTCCCCTGGTCTGAATTTATTTTTTATTTTTTCAAAACCCCAATTTTAAAGAAGGGAGAAAGAAAATAGCTTTGGAGACATGAGATTTTTATTTTTATTTTTATTTTTCCCAATGGGGCAAATGCCAATTCTCAATGAAGCAATCTTCGAGTTAAGAGTCAAGACTTACATCTTTAGATGTATTATGTTAAAAACTGATTATCTTAATGATTCTTTGGTCATTTTCCGTTGGATTGTGCACCAATCCATCTTTGCTAAAGAGTGTTTTTTTTTTTTTGGTACAAATTCTTTCAAGTAACAGACTTGGGTGGCTCTCTCTCTCTCTCTCTACAGACAACAAATACTTGGGTGGTACAAATACCTGAGTATCATCATGTTTTGAATGGATGAAGATAAGTATCGAGGTTTTGTATCTCTCTCTCTCTCTCTCTCTCTCTCTCTCTCTCTATATATATATATATAATCATTTGGAGATATTCATATATATATATAATATATAATATGGATTCATAATATTTAAGGTTATGATTTATATTATCCACCAACAACATTAAATATTATAGAGTTGACATATTGTGTATATCAACGTTCGAACCACAGAAAATGTTTAGAGTAGAAGTATAGGTGTCGGGGTTGAAATTAGTACAAATATGAAGCTCATCCAAAGGCTTATTGGAAGAATAAAACCCACCGTGCAAAGATTGAACAAGGACAGAGAAACAGAGAATCTGATTACAAGGACTTGATTACACATAAAATTAGGTCTCGTTTGGATTCGAAAAGTGTTTTATCTCATTATTATAATTTTTTTAAATTCTTATACAAAATATAATAAATAATTCAACCTTTTTAAATTTCAATTCAATATTTTCAAATCTAAAAATAATAATAATATTAAAAAATAATATTTAAACAATATTTTTTTTTCAACTTTCATATAAAATTATCTCATTTCATCTCTGAATCTAAATTAGTACTAAGTAGAGATGGAAAATAATGGAGGGGAAGGGAGTTGGGAAAGGGGCCTAACCATGTAAATCCTTCTCTCTCTCTCTCTCTCTCTCTTCAAGTCATTATCATTAAGCATATGCATGAATACTTCGAGCATTCTCCCCTCAATTCTGCTAGGGGTAGTCGAATTCGTGCACTCCATGCGCACCCCCTACTGACCTGGCAGGATAATTTAACAAATTTGAACAAAAAAGAAAAGAAAAGAAAAGAAGAAGAAGCTGGATTAAGGAGATCATCTCCAAACAGTACAATTTCACCGTTTCAGATGGATTTATGTGTTAGGAATGGTGGACAAACGAAGAGAAATTTGGAGGTTGTGACTTAAGAGCTAGCGATGATGATGAAAATGAGTTGACTCAGAAGAAACTCAGACTCACCAAAGAGAAATCTGCTTTTCTTGAGGAGAGTTTCAAAGAGCACAGTATGCTCAACCCAGTAAGTTTGAGCATCAAAAGTCAATTCTTTTTATCATGCATTTTTTTTTTTTTTTTTATCAAAACTCAGATTTGAGCAAGATCTTGCCCATATTTATGTGTTTAAACTCAGATAGACAAAATGACCATCTTTTCCTACTTCAAGGAAAGTTTTTTTTTTTTTTCTATATAATATAAAATGTTTTTTGCATAATTGAAGCACTTAGCATTTTTTTTTTAGAGAGAGCAATGGAGCTTCAAACAAGCATGAAAGCCATCAATTTTGATGGGAAGAAGAATGAGAGTAATTGTTTTGATGGTGTTTCAAAGTTTTTGAAAACATTCAGAGGCTTGAAGATTAAGGGATTGCGAGGAGGCAGGGAAGAAGAGCTCTACTTCTAATTGCTGGAAATTACTAGATATGGATTTTTAACATCTTTCTCCGTTTACTTTTCAGCCATAAAATTCAGAGATAGGAAGTGAACGAACCTGGACCGGACGTCTCTGATAATTGTGGGTCTCGTCGATAATAGAGAGAGAGCAATTTTTAACTTGTAGAAGTTACGGGGGGAATGGGGAATGAGACAAAAGAGAAGAGCTTCTGGGGGAATGAGAAAGAAGGAGAAGGGTTGGGGAAGAAGGAATCCGCCAAAAGCAATCTGTAGTGTTTCAATTTTTCATCTCCCACCTAAAGTGCAATCCACACCATTTCATTAAATCCGGTCCATGTCATCCGGGGTGCGCAAGGGGTACACGAATTTGACTACTAATAGAGTTTTCCTTCTCCCCTACCAAGCAAACTACAAAGAGAGAAAAGGACACGCAAGTACTATTGAGGTCTCCGCATAAAAAAATGCATAAAAAATAGGAAATCATTATCTGCAAAAATAGACCTCATTGAAGATATCCATCACACGATGGAAAAACTCACATGGAAGATTGAAAAATCTCTCAAAACTTGTGTTGGGTAGTGGAGGCGTGCAAGACATCCTATCCCTTTGCTATAAGTTATGTTAGGGGTGGCAATATCTGACCCTATTTATGAATCCAATACGAATATGATACAAAATTAGAGATTTTGAATTTGATATTAATGAGTTCGGATAAAAACGGATTGACCTGTTAAGATATGATTAATAAACTGGTCAATTCGCAATACCCCGTTTAATTTTATTTCAAAACCAAAATTTAATTATTGTTGGTTGTAATATTGGTATTTCTTAATATGCTTATATTTTATTGCTAAAATTGTAATTTTACACGTATGCTCACATTTATTATTGTTGAGTTTAGTTTAACTCATTTATATGAAAATGATTGAAATAAGTTGAATCATGTTTATCTATTTTTAATTAATTATTAAACAGATGACAAGACATGACTTATTATTTAAATGAGTTGTGTTAGGATCTAAGCTATTTATCTTAATTGGTCATATTTAGATTGATTTATATAGTTAAATGTTCATAATTTGATATGACATGAATACAACCTATAAACATGAATTGCCACTCTTAATTATGTTCAACCTTAAACTCTCAAAAGTAAGACTTTAAATTTCTCTTTGAAATACGAGTAATCTTATTTCATCATTTTTTGTTGGTATATTCTATATACCAATTAATGTTGATAATAATTAATAGTTTTCTAATGACTAGAGCTTGGATTAGTTACTATAAAAATTAGCAAATGGGATTGGCAAGAGTACTTGCTGATTTTCATAAATTTATTTATTTATTTATTTATTTGTAACAATAGACACATAACAAGGAGGAATTAGAATACCCAGAGAATGAAATGGTGATATTAAAAAGACTGTTTTTGTAAGAATTAATTATAAGAAAAACAATTATCAGTTGCTAGAAATCTGTATTATTACCTTCAAACTATATTTGTTAAGCGAATTCTTTTTCTGATTTTCTAAAAAATTGTTTTTTTTTTTGTTGTATCTGTTTTGTATTTTTTCTTTGTGAAAAAATAAGTACAATGGAAAAAATTGTTTGGAATCTTTGGATGAATATTTCTTCTTATTTGTTATGTGATGAGTTTTGGGATGTTCATTTGGTTTTTATGACTCTGATAATTTATTCCTTTTCTAGAGTTAAGATAAAAAATAAAATCGGGCATTTTTATTACATGACATTTAACTGTTATGCTTAAAAATTCACTTTAAACATAATTCACAATTTATCTTCTAGATAAAATTAATCGAGACAAAAAATTTTAAAATCCCGTTTGGATTCAGAGTTGATCTCAACTTATCTAATTATTATATTTTTTTAAAATTTTTAAATAAAATATAATAAACAATTTAATTTTTTTAAATTTTAAAATAATAATAATATTTTATTCAATTTTAAACTTTCATCTTAATTGTCAAAGTTTAAAGAACAATAGTATGCATTTTCTTAATTGTCAACAAAGAACATGAGTTATAATCTTTTATATCGACAATATCGCTAAAGAATGACAATTTATATTTATGAGTTGTACTCGTTATATTAAATTATAGGAATGAATTAAAAAATTTTGATGAATTTATTGCCGTAAAAAAAAGACTATGTTTTACCTTTGAGAAGATAGTTATAATTATAACTATTACTTCAAAAACAAAAAAAAGATAGTGATAAAAAATTAGAAAATTGCTTCAGTAACAAGTAAACGAAGAACAGTTGAAAAAAAGAAAAGGAAAAGAAAAATCAAGTAAACGAGCCAACGAGGAACCCAAAAATTTTATCAGAAGTCGGAACAATTCAGATTCAAGCCTTGTGAAGCTATTCCCATCGATTCATCTAAAGACGAAGAAATGGCGAAGATACCCAGAGAAGACTCGGCACAGAGTCCTTCATGGTTCACCCCCAAAAGGTACCCGCATCCCCCACCGCATTCCTCCGTTTTACCGGATATTTTCAGTGAGAATATTGTATTGTAAATTATGTTTCCCAAAATATTATGTTCTGAAAGTTCTGACCTTGCGTCTGATCTATTTCTAGGTTTTATTTGATGTTGGGGAACTTCTTAATTTCTTTTTCCTTTCTCCTGTAATTACACAGCAACGGAAGTGGAGTGAATAATAGATGGATGAATTCATTTGGACTGGGTTTGCCTAGGATGACTGCAAATTTTCTAGATGATAGAGAACCAATCTGCCAACATGGGTTATTGTAGATGGGCATTTGTAGTTTACATCTTTTAAAAAATATAATCTTCTAAGCTGGATTTTAATAATTAAAAATGTAAAAGGAGCTTTTGGCGGCTTTGATACAGTTTCATCTTGCGCAATTAGTTGGGTATTCTGGTGAATTAGGTACATGTGTAGTGAGTTCATTGTAGGACTGTTGGGTCTTTACAAGGTTAGGAGCCATTCATTTTAATGAAAACATTTACTTTTTCTGGTCTTATTTTTATCATGACAAGAAAATCTGTGATTTCGATATTCTGAAGTTATACTTCTCCGACCTCGAATTAATGTTGATTCCGTTTTGATAGTGGTCATGTTTAAAGCTCAGCTTGAATTGTAATGTTTACTGAATGGAAGTCTGACGTGCTTCATGCTCTTTAATTGTAAAAATTAAATTAAATTTCCTAGTTGCTGGCTTTTGCTTATTATAAAGGATTTATTTATTATTTGCAGGTTACTTATGATCTTTTGTGTAATTAACATGATAAATTATGTGGATCGAGGAGCAATAGCAAGCAATGGTGTAAATGGTAGTCTTGGGACTTGCACTGATGGTGGCATTTGTTCTTCGGGTAGCGGAATTCAGTAAGATTTACTGGATGATTTCATGTCATTTAAATACTAGTTTAACAACCTGAATCTAATATGCTGCATGATTTCTCATGCTTAGTAAGAGTGCCTCTCATGTGAATTGAATACGAAGAAATTCAAAGTCTCTTTCCATGTCATGCTATTTTCTTATATTGTACCTTCTCTTATCATCACCAACACTTGAAGCTTGGTACTTGATCAAGCGTCATTGTGACACTAGAGGATTTTATATTCCTAGATGGCTATGAAATGAATTTCTAAATGAATATGCTTGAAATGATTGTTGAATGATATTTTTGGGAGTCATATTCATCCAATGCTATTGCATGGATATTTAGGTCATGAAACCGATGAGCTCTAACTTCATTGCAACTTTTCTACCCGTAAGAAAGGGGTGGAGGGTATAGTCATGAGTTCAAGATCCACTAGGTGTTCAACTTATTAATTTGAAAGTAAAAACAAAAGGGGTCATGTGGCTCATGAATGTGTTCCTTCTCTGCCCCCTCTCTCTCTGATCCGCGTTGTGTTATTTCTCTTCTGGTGCTCATACAGGCATGTATTTATGTTCCACGGAATAAGCAAGGGACTCCAATACTATACATCAACTGCAATGCCAATGCATCAAACTTTTTACATTACACATTAACTAATTGGTGTGCTCACACTTATATATATGTATGTGTATATATATAAATTGGTGTGCACATTGGTACAGTCTATTGTACTATCTATATCAAATTTGAAGATAGGAAATTTGTTCAAGTCTTATAGAACTTTATGGCCTCGTTTGTATTCACAGCCCATCTCAACTCATCTCACTACTATTCACTATTATTCAGCAACTTTAACTCACAAATCTCACTACTATTTATAACTCATCTCACTACTATTCACAACTTATCTCAACTCATCTTCGAATCCAAACGACACCTATATGTGTGTGTTTGTATAAAATTATTTAAATTAGGTATTAGGTATGCATCTTCTTAAGCCAAAACACTAATAAAAAAAATCTTCGTATGCCAAAACACAAGATTGTCTTTTGGTGTGATCTAAATGGTGCCAACTAATTTGTTGATCAATCTTAGTTTTCTTGATAAATTCTATATGCACTAGTGGGGTGCTCATGTGTTTGTAGGGCTTCTTGTTGGATTTGTGCTTGCTACATGCGTGCTTGACAAATACATACCGGCACAAGCAAACTTCAATTATTTGGCTATTTACCACCAGTAAATCATGATTTGTCTTAGATGGTGACATGGCCAGGCTGGCAGCCTTCATACACACAACCACCTTGACACACTATGATCACTCCTTCCCTTACGCACATACCACAGTGACATGCTCTATACATTTATTTCTGAAGATGTTGCTTTTCTTAAAATATTGGTTGAAAATTTTCAATTATCATATTACTGAATTTTGACTAGTAGTTGAGCATGATATGCTAGAGCATCCGTTTATTAATAATCTTGGGTCTTTTTCATTGGCTTATCATATCATGATTCTTGTAGGGGGGATTTTAACTTGGACAATTTCCAAGATGGTGTTCTATCTTCTGCCTTTATGGTCGGACTTCTTGTAGCTTCTCCAATATTTGCATCCTTGGCAAAGAGGTGATCATCTTCTTTACTCACTAGTTGCTTACCAGTTCATAATTTAAGGTTGGACAATGATGTCATAATGATAGATCTTTGATTAAGATATTTTTATCATACGGTGGATTAGTATCTTATCCTTTACCCTTATGGCATCCATGTGCTTATATATAATACATTATTCCTCTTGCAGCCACAATCCTTTTAGGCTTATTGGAGTTGGGTTATCTGTTTGGACATTTGCTGCAGCTGGGTGTGGTAGTTCATTTGACTTTTGGTCCATTGCGATATGTCGCATGTAAGTTCAACAATGCGGTTTTTTTCAGTGCTTTTATCATCTTCTTGTACTAGGCTGCGAATTTTATTGTGGATGTTGTCTGTCTAGGCTGGTTGGTGTTGGAGAGGCTTCTTTCATAAGTCTTGCTGCTTCATTTATAGATGACAATGCCCCTGCCGCTCAGGTTAGTTTCTTTTTGCTTATTTTTTCTCTTGTTAGTTTATAATTAGAATTTTGGAATTTGCTATGTGAATATGTGTGCTGATTTTGCAAATTACAGAGTATGAGTCTTTGTGATGGTTCCAGAAAACAGCATGGCTTGCAACATATTACATGTGTATTCCAACTGGAGTCGCTCTAGGCTATGTTTATGGTGGACTTGTAAGTTCTTGAATCGGGATAGTTAATCTTCGGATTATATTTGTCAGCTTCAATTTTCTTTGGTTAAAATAGCAACTTTTTTGTTTTCTTATATGAAGGTGGATTTGGTTGTTTGTAGTTCGCTTACATTGATTCGTCTTTTTTAACGTTTCTTACACCCATTCCATAGAGACATTCTATCCCATGAGGTGTGTATATAATTTTCTTCATTCTGTCAAAAGTTTCCCCAAAATCTGTAAATTGGATTTAGGCCCTCTTGGGTTTATGACGAAATTTCCTATACCATCCCTTTTAGGATGAGGGGTTCTCTGCTATTTGGTCAGTTAGTGTGACTGATTTTCATTGTGACATATTAAACCAGAGAAGCTTCATTAATTAGCATGATTTGGTTTTAGAATCAATATTATAATGCTCCAGGAGTCTGCTTGTCCTTATCTCTTTGGATGTGTTAAATCATCTCCTATGGTCACTCAATTTATGTATTAATTGAGTTCTTATAAAAAAAAAAAATTTATGTATTAGCTGAGTTAGTGGCATTCTTTATTGATTTTACTCACCATAACAGTATTTGTTTTTTTTCCCCCTTTTTAGGTTGGAAACAATTTGAATTGGCGTTATGCATTCTTTGGAGAGGCATTTTTTATGCTTCCATTTGCTGTTTTGGGTTTTGTGATGAAGCCTTTGCAATTAAAAGGTACTTGTTTTGGAATGCAAATTTTTTCTTACTAAGTTTGATTGTTCCATCCACACTCACCACAATTGGGTAGTCTTACTTACCAAAAAAGTAAAAAGGTTTTGATTGTTTTTTATCCCACATTATTAATTTATATTTCCTTAATCTGGCATTGAACTTATTATAACCACAGGTTTTGCCCCTGTTGAGCCAAAAAAAGATTTGACATCTATTGAGGCTGTTGCTTGTGCCATTGAAGGTACTATTTTTTCATTTTTTATAAGTGAAATCAAAATGCAAAAAGGGGCTTTACCCAAGTATACACGAATTAACAAGGCATATGCATAATCAAGAGTAAGAAAGAGCAAGATAATCTTGGAAGCTAGAAATGGAAAAGCATTTATGATTAGCCGTCTAGAGGTAAAGTGAGTTGAAAAAGGCCTAAAGTTCCACCACCATCTTCTCAGTCTTAAAGTCTTTAAAGCGATTCCCCACTCTTTTTACACATGTAGCACCACTCCGTTATCATCATACCTTGCGTTCTTAAATTATCAACCGTCAAAATCTTCCCATGAGCAGCGCAACTTTAGATGGAACTAATACCTTCCATATATTCTTCCATGGAAAGAAAGTGGGCTGTAGGACTGTCAAGACCTTGTAGAAGGATTTAATAGTAAACTTTTCTTTCTTCGTGTGAGTTCACAACATACGGTCACCCCCATTGGCCCCTAGCTTTGCTGAATACAAGTAACTATAAAAATCTGCCAGCTCTTCTAGTTCCCAGTCCTGTGCATTATTGTAAAAGTGACATTCCAAGTGACCATCCCATTGGCACGACATAGAATTTCTGAAACTGGAGCTTGCTGATTTCCAGCCAAGTTAAAAACAGCTGGAAAAGCCATGCAAAGAGGACTCTCCCCACTCCATACATCGATCCAAAAGCGGGTACGTGTTCCATCACCCACCTCAAACTTGAGATATTTTTCAAAAGTGTTCCACCCCTTCCTTATGAATTTCCACAGGCTTACTCCATAAGACCCCCTACCCTCCTTAGAACACCATCCCCCCCACACACAACCATACTTATGATCAATAACCTCTCCCCACAGCGAGTTCCCTTCCATTTGGTACCTCCACAACCACTTCCCTAATAGTGCCTTGTTAAATACACACAAATTTCGCACCCCTAACCCCCCATTCGCAAATGGACAGCTCACCCTTTGCCAACTCACAAGGTGAAGTTTGGATTCCTCCCCCATGCCACCCCACAAGAAAGCTCTAAACAACTTTTCTATCTGGTTTGCCCCACCCACCGGTAATGGAAATAGAGAAAGATAGTAAGTGGGAAGGTTGGAAAGAGTGCTTTTGATAAGGGTTAATCTCCCCCCCTTTAGATAGATATAGCTGCTTTCAGCCCGATAGTCGTTGCTCAACCTTCTCTACCACTCCATCCCAAATACTCTTTGCTTTGAAAGACACCCCCAAGGGGAGTCCAAGATATTTCATAGGGAGAGAGGCAATTTTACAACCTAGTAACTCCGCTAAAGAGGCTATATTATTCACCTCCCCCACCGGAACCAACTCCGACTTCCCCAAGTTCACCTGCCCTTAAAGCTTGAATCTGGCCACTGACAGCATCACAAAAAATGAGCGTATCATCTGCAAATAGTAAATGAGAAATGGAGCTGGTATTACTATTGCTGCCCACTAAAAAACCAGCAAGAAATCCCCCCCTTACGGCGGTCTCCACCATACGACTCAATGCCTCCATTACAATAACATAAAGGAAAGGAGATAGCGGGCCCCCTTGTCTCAAACCCCTTGAAGATTGAAAAAAACCACATGGTCTTCCATTGACTAGGATCGAGAACTGAGCGGTCGAGACACAATGTTTAATCCATTCACACCACATCTTCTAAGCATATAGAGGAGAAAATCCCAACAGACATGGTCATAGGCTTTTTCCATGTCGAGCTTGCAAAGAACCCTCGGGGTGCCTTCTCTCAATCGACTATCCAAGCACTCATTTGCTATCAAAACTGAATCCAGGATTTGCCGACCCCTTACAAATGCATTTTGAGGTTTGGAAATGAGTTTGTCCATCACCAAACTCATACGATTAGCTAACACCTTTGATATGATTTTATATATCCCACCTACCAAACTAATAGGCCAGAAGTCTTTCAATTCATATGCACCAACTATTTTGGGAATGAGAGCAATGAAGGTGGCGTTTAGTGACTTCTCAAACTTTTGACTAGAATGAAAAGCATGAAAAATCTGCATCACTTCCTCCTTCAAATCAATAAAGATTATTACTTATCAAAAATAATTTCTTTTTCATCATCCAAGCACACTCCCTTAACTCCATGGAGGCTGAACACACTAAGCTTCCCATTTTGTGAGCCAAACTACCATCATTGATTGTTCATGCAAACACACTCCCTTACTAAAATCCATGTATCCAACCACACAAAGTTCCCATCTTGTGATCCAAAGCTCCCCTCAACTTGCCTTATACCAAGTCCAATTCTTGCTAATGTTCATCATGCAACTGTTGCATGCCCAAAATCTGAGTGATTATTTGAACCCCAATTCTAGCAATTTTTACTCTCATAAAGAAGCTAAGATAAGGGGTCTCTTGGTATTTTTGTTTATGGTTAGGCTTGGTTTTGGTCTATTTTGTTGAGGCTTGGTGCTTGAGAGCCATGAGAAGAGATTAGGAGATTGAAGTGATCTGACCTCCATGATTGCCATTGGAAGCTGGAGGCCGACAACTCATCCCATTCTTTGTTTGTGTTGGTTGTTGGCTGTAGAATGAGGAGCTGGATTTGAGATGTGTGGAAGAGGAGTTATAGACTATGTTGCTCTTGGACCGGACATGCTCCATCTTACACTCACCTGTTTTTTTCACCCAGAGTTTGCCATCAATTGGCATTGTCTAGGGGCGATGTGTGGTCTCATGTGAATTAACAGGATTCACATTGTTAGAATTGAATGGAATGATTACATTGAATGCAATTTAGGTGTTCAATGAGTAAATTGTTCAAATAAAAAAGGGAGATTCTTTTTCATCCTAGATTTTTTCAGCCTCAATCACCCTTGTTGATGGGCACATTTTAAGTGGCTGTCGAGTTAATGGTTGACATATTAAGCTACTTAAAATATGTCATATCAGCAGGCCTGACTAAAGTGACAAAATCTAGGATGAAGAGTAGCATTGTTCAATTAAAAATAGAGGAATCAAACTTACAGCACACATGAACTTGAAGCGACCGATTTTGACTTGGGCCTTAAAATTTCTTATTGTAGTAATTGTTCATTATATTCTTCTTTTGATTTGAGGTTTCTTTCACTTATTAGTTCCCAATTATAGATTCAAAGGTTCCAAGTGTAAATGGCTATGTTGTGGTTGAAGATGAAGGTTTTGGTGCTCAAGCCTCTAATAAAGCTTCCAAGTAAGTGGCTCTTGCGGCTGTCCTTCTCCATGTCTCTTTATGTTTACATATGCTTTTACATGTATTGGTGGTTGCTAATGTTGAGAAAAATAAAATAATGCCTTCTTTTATGACATTTATAGATAGTGAATTGGAAAGAAATGAATACTATCATTTTGTGAAATTCCTTTATTCTGGGTACGACTGTCTTGTCTCCTTTTGTATTTCAGGTCAAGGGGTGCATTCAAAATTTTGGATCAGTTCTCTAGATTTTCGAGAGAGATGAAAGTGCTTTTGCTTGATAAAGTCTATGTTGTGAATGTTTTAGGTACTTTTTTTTTTTATAAGTAAACAAATGTTTTAGGTACTTTATCAACCCTCATTTTCTGCACAAGGCGACAGTTTTTTATTCGTTTATATACAAACTGGAGAAGTATTAGTACAAGAATATTCTGAATTCTTATGATATGGTATGAAATTATGGTCGATCATAGTTTTTGTTAGCGTTATTCCAGAGTTTCTAATGGAGTGGTGACTTTCAGGTTACTTGGCACATATGGTAAATATGGAGTTTTATTTTTGTTTTTGTTTTTGTTTGGTTTTTTGGTTGGCAGGTTACACATCGTACAACTTTGTCAGTGGAGCATACTCATACTGGGGGCCAAAGGCTGGTTATAACATTTATCACATGGTATGACACCTTTTAACTTCCATCTGTTAACTTTTTATCTTGAATTTTTTCCAGTTAAAATACACATTTTCTTTGATTCAAATCCTCATTTCTTGTATAATGAGAATACCATCTCTTCAGTAATGATAGTTACCCTCTTGTTACTTGGGTCTTTGGGCAGAATAATGCAGATTTGCTGTTTGGAGGGATCACAATTGTTTGCGGAATTTTTGGGACGTTATCTGGAGGCCTCATCCTGGATTACATGAGTGCCACGATCTCAAATGCATTTAAGGTAAGTTCTGTTGCGTCTGGGGGACACGTGAGGTAGATGGCTCTTTCAGTGCATAATCATTCACTCATCATTATCCCAGGCGCTGAATCTACTTTAATATCAAGTTTGTACTATTGAACAAGACAATATTAAACTTTTACATAATTTCACTTGTATAGATATGAGCGTTTGTTGATGTTGCATAAATGCAAGAACTTTCTGTTTGAGAGACTTCGATATGATTTACTTGAACCATTTCATTCATCTAAATAATTGCGGAAAGAGTTTTGAAAAAAACCTCACAATTTCACCCTGAATCTCACTGAATTGTTTCTATTTCACATCCTATTATTTCTTTAGCACATGAAAACATACACATTATATTTGGAGCAGCTAAATTTTGCTGGTTTCTTACTCAGCATTTCCTGTTATTTGTTGAATAATGAATTTTTTTTTTTAATTAACTTTACCTTTAGCAATTTATCTATTTGTAATCACCGTAGTAGTCATACTACTCTTTGAAGAGGCTGAGTTTTACATTGAAATGAGTTTTTCTGACTTCTTTCCATGTTTGTATGCTGGCGTTGGTGGAGAACTTATCATCTGCTGTTGATTTGAAATTTTGAATTTGTTTCGTATTCTTAATTTCTGAGTTGTCGGACAATAACTTGTATGCTCTTAATTGTATTCTAAATTTCTCTACTCGTGTTACAGCTTCTTTCTGGAGCAACATTACTAGGTGCAATGTTTTGCTTCAGTGCCTTCTGCCTCAAAAGCTTGTATGGTTTCATAGCTCTTTTCTCAGTGGGCGAGATACTAGTCTTTGCTACACAGGTAAATTTGTAACTGTCTGAGTTGGGTTAAAAATTTGATGATCCATGGCTCTTTTTTTAATAATGTGCATGAGAGAGAGAGAGAGAGAGGGAGAGAGTGTGTCTGTGGACGGAAAGTTGATAAATGGGGCATTACTGTTGGAAACTGTTGCATTGTGTGATGTATAGGACTCGAACGGTTCCGAGCTGCCAGCGATATTAAAGCCGTTGTCTGGCACATGACATTCCATGAACAAATCATGGTAACCTGTAAATATAACTTAACATGGATTGTATGATGATGGACGCATGTGGATGGGGGCAAATACCTATGTTATTAACTTTGTATTATTCTATTTTAAACTGCTCCAATTTATATTAGGGATGCTGAGGAATCCTTTCAGCATTTGACCATGTCATTCGGTATATGTTGATATCATCGTGTCATTGCAATGAGAAGTGATACCGTTAGAAGACTTGGTGATTTGTACAAACTTTCTGTTGTATTTTGTGTCTTGCTTAAAAAGGAATCCTTTCTTCTTCACCTTGTTTCTTTTGAAGTCTTTAAATTACATATGAAAAGGCCTAGAAATCTTGAGGAGACCTTTTTTTTTTTTTATAAGTAAAATAAGTATTTATTCATCCAATCAACTGTCAATTACAAAATCAGAATATGCCCTATTTATGTAGGATCATTAGAAACTAAAAACTCATGAAAATCCATGCCATTAAAGTCCACAACAATGGCCCAAGTACAAAGAGTCCTAAAAAATAACATTTTCAACTCCGCCATTGATCTCTCTGTCTTCGAAAATCCTCTCGTTGCGCTCCTGCCACAAGCACCACATAATACAAATAGGAATAATTTTTCAAACCGCTTTGATCTATCGCACACCTCGAATAGAGGTCCAGCAGTCCAAAACATCCAACACGGTTCTCAGCATAACCCACGCTATGCCATTCTATTAAGCACCTCATCCCATATATTCCTGGCTATCTCTCAGTGTTAAAGTAAATGATTCACCGACTCACCCCCTCTTTTACACTTGCAACACCACTCTGCTATAATTATGCTTTTTTTTTCTCAGATTATCCGTAGTGAGAATCTTTCCCAAAAACGCTGTCCACACAAAGAAAGAAGTTTTGGGAGGAGCCTTATTGCGCCAAAGCTTTCTCCAGGGAAATTGTATCTCAGGGACTTGTGTGAGTTCCTTGTAGAAAGAGCGAACAGTGAACACCCCTTTTCTTGCTGGACACCACCACAGATCATCTGCATGCTGGAGATTTGGGTGACAAGAATACAAGAGACTATAAAAATCTACAAAACTCCCCATCTCCCAATCTTGTGCCGCCCGATTGAAATTGATATTCCAGTGGATATTCCTTCCTCCGACTTCCAAAACCTCTGCCACCATGGCATCTTTAGCATTTGCCATCAAGAAAAGTGTAGGAAACAAGTCTTGTAGAGCACTATTGGTACACCAAACATCCTTCCAAAATTTGATCTTGGAACCTGTACCCAATTGCAGTCGTGTGTCGATGAAAAACCTCCCACCCTCTTCTAATGTGTTTCCATAACCCCATTCCTGCGGCCCCTCTAACTTCTCTAGTACACCAACCCTCCCTTAAACCACCATATTTGTTCTCAATCACAGTCTTCCATAAGGCTTCTGGTTCCTTAATATATCGCCACAACCATTTGTCAAGTAATGCCTGATTGAACACCCTCAAATTTCTGATACCCAAACCGCCATTGGAAATGGGACAGCACACCATCTCCCACTTAACTAAATGGAATTTAAACTCGTCGCCTAAGCCCCCCCACAGAAAGTCTCTCTGTAGCTTCTCAAGACGACCCGCCACACTTGCCGGTATAGGAAATAGGATAAGAAATAAGTGGGAAGATTAGAGAGCGTAGTTTTAATAAGCGTAATCTGGCCCTCTTTTGACAAATACATTCTCTTCCAACCTGCCAATCTCCTCTCAACTTTCTCAATCATTGTATCCCAAATAGAGAGCGCCCTCGAGGCTATACCCAGTGGTAGTCCCAAATAACTCATAGGGAACGACGAAATCTTACAACCCAGAGTGCCAGCCAACTCCCTCATATTCTGAACTTCTCCAATAGGCACCAACTCAGATTTAACATAATTCACTTTTAAACCAGACACTACTTCAAAACAAAGCAGCAACGCCTTCGCAGCCCTCAACTGATCTGAATCGGCATCACATATAATAAGCGTATCGTCTGCAAACAGTAGATGCGAAATGGTAGTGATACCCCTACTCGGCGATCCAATCTGGAAACCACTAATAAAACCATTTGTCACTAAAGCCGAGATCATCCTACTTAGTGCCTCCATAACAATAACAAAACGTAAAGGAGATAAATGATCCCCTTGTCTCAAACCACGAGAGCTCGGGAAGAAACCCTCTGGGCTGCCGTTGATTAACACAGAGAATTTTACTGTGGATATACACCAGCTGATCCAAGACCTCCATTTTTCTCCAAAACCACACCTGACCAATAGATATAGAAGAAAATCCCAATTAACATGATCATACGTCTTTTCCATATCGAACTTACACATAAGCCCTGAGCTGCCAGCCTTCAATCTACTGTCGAGACATTCATTAGCAATTAGAGCCGCGTCAAGGATCTGTCTAGCCTTCACAAAGGCATTTTGAGGCTTAGTAACAATCTTCCCCAAAACCCCACTTAAGCGATTAGCGAGCACTTTTGCGATGATCTTGTAAGTCCCATTCAATAGGCTAATAGGCCGAAAATCTGTAATCTCCGTGGCCCCTACCATTTTAGGGATTAAAGCAAGAAATGTGGTATTGAGGCTTTTCTCAAATTTTCCTACTGAGAAAAACTCCTGAAACACTTTCAGAAAATCCCCTTTTATCACCTCCCAACAATCTTGGTAAAAACCCATAGAGAACCCATCAGGGTCAGGGGCCTTATCTTTTGCCATTTTCCTTACTACATCATAAACCTCTTCTTCTTCGAAAGCTCTCTCCATTCTAGCAACTTCCCCCTGCTCAATAGTGTCAAAAACCAATCCATTCAGAGTAGGCGTCCACCCCACCTGCTCAGTGAGGAGCTCTCCAAAGAAATCAACCACATGGTCTTTTATTACCTCTTCTTCTCTACACTCAACCCCCATAATTTTCAGCATCTCAATGGTGTTGTTTCTTCTATGAGAGTTTGCAACTTTATGGAAAAACTTCGTGCTCTGGTCCCCTTCTTTTAGCCAAAGAGCTCTTGATTTCTGGCACCATGACATCTCTTCTTGTAGAATTATTCTCTCAAGATCTGCAACTAGCAAAGTTTTCTGTGCTTGCTCCTCCCCAATAAGTATTTCCCTCCAATGTTAGAGTGACGGAACTTTATTTATTTTTATTCTTACTTATAAAAAAAAAAAAGAATGACAGAAGTTTTAAAAATTGTAACCTGAATCCCTTTTCTTGGTTAAAATATTTTTTCCCTCTTTTGGGTGCATGTAGGCAAATGATATACTGATGTATAGGTATTTGTTGAGCTTTTATTAGAATAATATATTTTCTTACAAGTAATTTCTTTCTTTATTTTCTACTTACAGAAAAAAACTTTCTTTGTTTTATGTGTTTAAACTTTTTGTTACCTTAACGATATTCTGTAGATTTTTGATAGTTTGTTAAGGATTTGCTGAAGGTTATTGCTATAGTCCTTGAAACTTTTTGTTAGCATAACGATATTCTGTAGACTTTTGTTAGCTTGTTAAGGATTTGCTGAAGGTTATTGCTATAGTCATTGAAAATGTAAGGTTGGCCTTGTCGGAAAAAAAATGCTTTTGATTTTGGATCCTCATCAGAATGGTTGAATATATGACTCATGTATAATATAAATGACATGTTACTATCAATTTTAAGAACTTAACACAATTTTCTACTTTATTTGTAAATGCTTTGGGTTTCAATTCAACTGACCATATACTTGCATGTTGATGCACTTCTGCACATTGACATTAATTTCTGAACTACTTTATTCTCAAATAACATCCAGAAATTTGATCCACTCATATTTCCTTCACAGTATCAATTTGCTTTTGCAGGCTCCTGTTAATTACGTGTGTCTCCATTGTGTCAAACCAAGTATGAGGCCTCTGTCTATGGCTATATCCACCGTTTCAATCCACATCTTTGGCGATGTGCCTTCGTCACCTCTTGTTGGGGTTCTTCAGGTGTGGCTGTGAAACTCTCTCGACTTATATCTTTGAGGAAGGAGAGAGAAATATAGTTGATATTAAGTTGTGTTTCCTTCACATGTATATGCTAATCCAACATACACGAATTTATGTTTTTTTATTTATTTTGCTGCAAGTATGGCATGTTCCGCTGTGGAAAAATAATCTTGTTACTCCATTTTGTCCTTTAACAGAAGTTATTGTGGCAAAAGCAGTTTCCAGTTATATAGTATTAGCTGTAAGTGCATTTGGTTAATAATTTATGTCAAATCTGTTGTTATTTCAAAATCATGAAAAGTTACTTTCGGCAAAGTATAGCCTGTTTCGCTATGGACGAATAATCTTGCTACTCCATATTTTCCTTTAATTGTCTGTAACAAAATTTGTTGTGGGCCAGATATAGAATTAGCAGCAAGAGCATTAGGTTGATTATTTATATAAAATCTAAATAATGTTATTTTGGCTTTGGTAAATGTCACACACAGGATCATGTTAACAATTGGAGGGAAACAGCACTTATTCTAACATCCGTTCTGTTTCTTGCTGCTGGAATATGGTTTATAGGTGAGTGATCAAGAATCAGATAAATAGCTTGTATAGATGTGACGATAAATTATTTTAATGAGAGAAAGGTACTAGAGTGTAACCAACGCCATTCAGAGCGGCTCTTTCAAGCTTTGATTGACTACCCATCAGGTGCTACCATGCTTTTTTGTTTAATTCTCCTTCGGCACGGCTTCCTTAACTTTCAACACCCTGGTTCTTTATGAAACATCTCCATTCCTCGTTTCACCAAGGATATAGAGACAAAAAGATTTTTGGCTTCATTCACAAATCACTCTGCTGAACTACTAAAAATAAGATGTGAATTCGGGTTGAAATGGAAGTCCATACAAGTTGCTTGATTTGTTGATGAAATATTCAAAAAGTGAGTTACAATGCAAATTGTATTTACTTTTACAGGGATCTTCCTGAACAGTGTGGACATGTCCAATGAAGAAGGTGAAAATAAAGGCTCCACGGTTGAGAAGGCGGCTAGCACAAAGCCTTTGCTGGGAGGAAACAGAAATGAGATGCTAGATGACTCTGTCGAAGCATAAGTTCTATATGCAAAGCCTGGAGTACCTCAAGGAATAGACTTGAGAAGAAGGAACTCCGACAACAAACTTTTCAAGAGTATATGTGAAACCATACTTATGTTAATCTGTACAGTTCTGGTGCCCTAACATGTCATATGAGTGTAAAGTGTTAGGTTTCCACTTGGGGTAAAAATTGCTGTCCAAGCTTGTGTGTTGAAGATTTGTAAGAGAACATGAAAAATAATATTTCCCCTTCAAGTCAGTCAGAACACAAGCAGCTCAATGTCGAGGTTGTGCATTCCTATTTGTTTCACAGACAACTTGTAGATAAGAAAAAGGCATATAATCAGAATATTTGCATTGCTTGCAGTACGATTTTCAGCTGTATAGTCTTTCCATTTATGTAAAGATAAATTATTGCTGACAGCTTTATAAAATGCTTGTACTACGGTGTGTATTATGTTCTTGAGTAGTGCTAGGCTGCCGCCCAGCAATGACCGCTGGGCGTGCCTCCTAGCACAAATTTATCTTTTTATTTTTTTTATATTTAAATATTTTTAAAAAATAAAAAAATATATCAATATATTAAAAGTTATTTTTTTTAATCATTAAGTAAAAAAAATTAAAAAAAAAATCTTGAACCGTCAAAGTGGGGTAAATTCAGGCAGTATACTAGTATTTCTCTATATTATTTAAACTCTGTAAATAAGTTTCTCAAGCGACTTAGCCTGATTTGTGAAACAAGACAAAAAAAAAAAAAGAAGGTGGGGGTAGAAAAAACAAGAAGCAAAGAATGGAGACTTCCTTCAGCACATGATATACAAATGGCAAACCCCACCATTGGATTGGACCATATGACAAGTTTTACAAAGACAAATGAGATGGTAATTGGGGGGAATAGGGCGTCGTCTTCTTCTTGACTAATAAATTGACCATTTATGTGTCAACCACCAAACTGACATGTTTCTATATATATATATATATATGTTGTATTCAATTTTGAGTGTCTTTGTGAAGGGGCATCCTTCAGCTCTCTTTCATTCACTGCGAATCCCAATGCCAAAGCACTATCATCTTCAGAGATGGGTGTGCTACTCAATCAAGGATCTATCCTTATCATTCCAGATAGATTTTACAGTGTTATGGCCTTTGACCCTAACTCTACTTTGGCAATGCGTTTTGTCAGCAATATAGATTCCTGTTTTTCTTATCTGTCAGCAATTTGAAGAGAAAAAAAAATAGTATTTTTTTAGTTGATAAGTCAAATAGTTTCATACTATTACCATTTTTTTTTTGTCTAAAATATATATATTATTTTGAAAAATAAAATTTTTATTTTTAAGCCCGTATGGATCATACTTTAATAAATTGTTTACATGTCATAATTTTATTTAAAAAATAAATTTTAAAATTTAAACCGTATAAATCAAATATTACCATTTAAGTGATGTAGATGATATGTTCTACACACCGACTTAAAAATTTAATAACTTTTTTGAAAAAGATAAAAACATAGAAATAAATAGTGTAGACCTTAACATTCAATGGTTTGAGCTTATTTTTGTTCTATCACTGTCTAAATTATAGAAAGCTTTTGAAAAACAATTATTAAAAATAATAATCCTGATTTTAAGACTTTTCAGGAAAAAATGAAAAACTCTCGTATAATTTCAGTCTAGATTAGTTGGTGGAGAAAGCTCTGTCGATAATACATTGTAGAAAATGTCTGGTTGGGTACCCAATCCGGTGAGAGGCGAAATTAATCCAACGCGGTCTGATATAACGAGGTTTTAGGAAATTTGGAAATCCTAACCTTTTGGATTGGATTGTGTTACATCATCTGGTTGCGACAAATACAATGTTTATGGAATAATTAAATTATAAGGCGGTCATCAAATACCATGCATTAATCCATTTACAAACTTTTTTTATCGACACGTCAAACAAATATACAGGTCTCCCACATTAGTTTATATATAATTTTTAACTATTTTATAAATACAAGAGAAATGATATTTGCAGTTATAAAGTGTACAACTATCACACTTATTTAAAAAAAAATGTGCGGTACTTGCACAACTCTAAGGATACGTTTCAATGTTGAGTTGAGATCAGCTGAGTTGAGTTTTTTATGAATAGTAGTAAGTTGAGCAATAGAGAAAGTTATGTGAGATCCATCTAAACTGAGGTTAAAATGTGTTTGTATATTAAGATGAATTTATTACTTTTATGAGAAATTGAAAAAGATTGTGAGTCTCACGTATAAATATGTTTTAAGTTGAAAAATATTGTGGGTCCTATGTGTAAGAATGTTTTGAGTTGAGATGCGTTTAATAATTTGAGAATTGAATGTCTGGATATTAGACTCAATTTAAAGTTAGACTGAACTCAACTGAGTTTAAAAACCAAACACAGCCTAACATTATTCTAAATATAATAGAGCCAAAGAGCATAACTCTTTTCAATGGATGTTTTTGGATTTGATCATAATTATTTGAGGTAGATTTTCCAACTTTTGGGCAAGTGAATTTTACAGGAATCTACCCCCTCTTATCTGTATCTCACAAAGGAATTATGCGTTTGTTTCCCATCATTTTTCTTCTTTTTTTTATCTGTATTTTTTCTCAAATTCATCCAAACATCATCTTTCAAACATTTCTATTCAAACATTAACCCACATAAAGCTAGAATACACAGATCACCGGAAAGCAAAAAAAGCCCATCACTATGTCCGAATCACCGGAAATCATTGTCAACCAAAAAAAGTAAAAGAAAACAAATAAAATCATAACCCAAAACCACCAACCCAACCACCGTCCAACCAACCCTGTCGTTAACAATTACACTCCATTCTCCCCAATATTCCAAAAAAACCTCCCAAATCAGACACCTATCAGCCACATTATCCTACTGGCTCATTCCAGACTTAGGTCTGTTAAACTTCTTGTCCGAACTTTAAGACACATCAACAGTAGAAAAATAGACATATAAAACATATTTTGAAAAAGGCTACTTTGCCGCCCGTGACATACCGCTCAGATGTATCGCTTGATAAATTTTTTTTTTACTTAATGATTAAAAAATTGATTTTAAGTATATTAGTGTATTTTTTTTATTTTTTAAAAATATTTAAATCTATTAAAAAAATGTAAATAGAAAAATAAAAATTGAAAAGCAATAAGTGGTAAAGTGGAGCGGGCTACTCTACTGCCCAGAGTAGCCCGCTCCAACATATTTTATAGTATTTATTAAATATTTATTATTGTTTGAGAAATTCATTCGGACAATTATAAATATCGTGAGACTCACTTTATGTGTATATTGCTCGCCTATTCTAAAGTCTAGAATTGGAACAAAAACTCTAGAAGATAAAAAGAATTATTCTACTCAGTAGTTCTATACTACACACCTGCTGAATAAAAGAATTATTATTTTTTTACTCAACAAATATGTGGTATAAGGCTGTTATGTATACTTTTTGAATACGAATTATGTCTTACATATTTCTTAAATCAATAAACATAAAATTAATCCACAACATTAGGCAACATTTAATATCGAGAAATTCACATTCATCCATTTTATGTTGTGGAAAAACGATTTAGTAAATAGTTTTTTTTTTAATAAAAAAAAAAATTAGTTTTCTAGTATTTTAATGTGTTTCAAAAACTAAGTCAACGAAAACAATTTTGATAAATAAATGTTCAAGTATTCCTTTATCAAAATTAGTTTCAACTAAAAAATTTAGATAACCAATTTTTCAATCTTGATCGATAACTCCTGAGTGCTCGTTTCTTAATTTCTTAATTTTATATTTTTAGCATCAACCAAATGCGTTTTAATGTTGAATTGAGTTAAGTTGAGTTGAAATGATAAAATATTATTAAAATATTATTTTTTAATATTATTATTATTTTTAAATTTTAAAAAATTAAATTATTTATTATATTTTATGTTGAGATTTGAAAAAATTATAATGATGAATTGATATGAATTGAGATGAGTTGATGTATCAAACGAAGAGTAATACGTGTTTATCTTTCTTAATTATAAAAACTTGTTACAACAAATATTATTTGAAATTCAAAAAATTAAAAATTTTGAATAGTAAAAAAATTATTAATGCTACTATACCTGTACCCCTAAGCTATATAACTCACTTTGCCCTACTAACATGACAACGTAAAAAAGTAGAGAAAGTAGAGAGAATCTTTAACTTTAGTTTTCATCTTTTTATATTTCTAGTGCCATTTTTATAATATATATATTTCTAAAATTTTTAATAAGTCACGTGATATTTGTGGTGCCACAATGGGATAAAGTAAACCCTATAAATTAGGAATGTAATAGCATGATAAATGATTTGTATAAGTTTTAAATAGATAAATTTCGTACAGATCTTTCTAAAAATGTAGACTTCATATTAAAAAAGTGTAAAAAAATTCTTTTTAATGGAATTCACTTTTTTTTATAAAAATATCTATATAAAATTTATCTATTTAAAACTTATACTTATCGTAATGCAACATGTCATGATATTAAAATTAGATAAATAATATATACAAATCTCAAATGCACAAATCTTACACAAATCTTTTATAAAAAAAATGACTCCATTGTAAAAAAAAAATATGAAAAAGTCATTTTTTCTTAATAAGTTTCACATTTTTACAAATTTATTAAAAACTTATATATTTAAAACTTATATCCGACGTTACTCTTTGAAATTAATAATGTAACATTCAATGATAAGTTGGAATTCACTTGCTGCTCTTTCTTCCACGCACACCTGCGCAATTTAACTGCTGCCTGCAACAGTACATCACAGTACGATACACCGTAGAACACAGAATCTTTCTTGCCTTTTCTTTTTTATTCGTCCACTACCTTCCATTGCCACGCGCTTCCACGGGAGCCTTTTGTTGAGCTCTGGCATCGCATGTTTCCTCTCGGGTTCTGCATGCAATCTTTGGATCTTTCTACTTTTTTTTGAAGTTCTTGTTCTTCAGGGAATGGCTGATATGTACGCTTTCCAAATTTCTCGCAACACAATGTGGTTCGAGAAAATCAGTGGTTTGGTTGCTACTTGTGGTTTTTTGAAGGAAAGAACTTTGTACTGATGAAAGCCTCTTTTCCTTTGATCTTTCCTTTCTTTCTTCTTTTTTTTTTTTTTTATCTTTTTGAATTTTCTGCTACTGCCCGTTCACTCTGCGAAGGGTAGGGACTTGTCAAAATGAATCGGGGCTCATTTTGCAAATCAAAATGAAGTGCATTTATGTGGAAACGGAATGAAAGCGACTCTCCTGCTGTTGGATTTAGTTTAGGCCTGTAAAAATGGTATGAACAATCGTTTTTTTTTCTTTTCAAGATTTCAAAACCCGATCCGAATTGGTAGCTACAGCTAAAGCCCCTGTGATACTTTGGAAATCGATGTTGGAGAATCATGCCGAGCATTAGAGCTCCTGCCGCAAAGAAAGCCACCACACTTACGGTGAATCTTTCCTTTCTATACCAGTCCAGAAATCATTACTTGCCTTATTTTTGTTACCACTTTCTTGCTTGATATTTTCTGTTCGATTTTGGCCACAGGTTGCCGTAAAATGTAGGCCCTTTACGGAGAGAGAACGGGGTCGCAACATTGTCCGAGTAATTGACAGTAAGGTGTGTCGGTGTTAGATTTCTTCTTTAAACCTATAAATCTTGGCTTCGCTTCATATTAGTTAAGTGAGTTCTATTACTGATTTTTGTGAGTATGCTAATGCTGTAATTCGTTTTATAGGAGGTGGTTGTGTTGGATCCCGACCCATCCAAGGATTACCTTGAACGCATACAGAATCGAACAAAAGAGAAGAGATATGGTTTCGATCACGCATTTGGTCCTGGATGTACAAATGTGGTATGCTGCATTTTTTAACGTAGTGGAGTTATGTTCTTTTATCCATTATGATTAAAATTATGTAACCTTTTTGGCAAAATGATGCATACTGCACAGAAAGACATA
The DNA here is from genome assembly GCF_001411555.2 of Juglans regia. Classification (NCBI taxonomy): domain Eukaryota; kingdom Viridiplantae; phylum Streptophyta; class Magnoliopsida; order Fagales; family Juglandaceae; genus Juglans; species Juglans regia. The sequence continues at coordinate 4,587,090 of NC_049911.1, read as the reverse complement.
AATATTGACTTTTCCCTATGGTTAGGTCCCCTCATCTGTGATGGTTACTTAGGCACACGTATCGTGTAAAATAGTCTAATTTCGGATAAATTGTGGTCGCTGCAGTCTGTTCACTTGCATTTTGCTTGTTCATATGCCACTTTCCACGAAAATCTTAGAATATTAAACCTTTAGGATGTGCAAACAGCTTAGATTTTCAGGTTAACATAATTCCTTCAGTCCATCAACATTTGCTAAAAAACTATACTCAATGCATAGCCCAAACCATCTTCGAATATATTTGCTTTTTTAATGTTATTATAACTTATCATTCTGCTTATACTCATCTATCCAGGATGTCTACAAAAAATGTATATCCTCTGTAATCTCAGGGGTTGTTCAAGGTCTGAATGCAACTGTGTTTGCATACGGTTCAACTGGAAGGTAACTAACAAGATCTATTAGTGTAGTTGTTTTGTTTTTTATTGTCTCTTAATCTTTTGCCTACTTTTATCTCCGTACTGGATAAGGCAATTTCCTTTCCTTGGTCATTATTTATCTGAAAATTTGGGTGACTTTTGCGTTGTTTGTCCATATTTGCTGCCATCAATTTCCAAGATTCTCCATGTGCATAGAGTTGATTTCTATGGCATGATTTCAGAATGGCATCAAAGCATAGTGGCTAAATGGAAAGCTAGTAAAGAATTTGATCATTAACCTCAGCCTATAATGTATTTGTCTGGTTGTAACTTTGAATTTTTTCGTGTACTAGAATAAAAGTTTTTTAACCATCCATCTATATGAATGGTATAAAAAAATACCTATACAAAAAGCGCGATACTAGTTTCTAGAATCTTAACAATTTTAAATCAAAAGTGAAGCATTCACCTAAGAATATCTTCTAATTTTTCATGGTATGTAAGATTTTATAAAGCTGGTGGCGCACTTCAACTACTCTTTGTGGTTAAACCATAGAAGTTTGCAGTTAGTTGAGATATGAATATCATTTCATGAAGCAGGTCAATTGGCTGCATATAAGTTTCCTTCTTTTGCCAGCATTTGAGATCAATTTATTAAAACAATTAGATTTTAGTCTCCTGGTCTGTAGTCACAGATGTTGTATTTCTCCATATCATATTCTTAATTATTCTTTATTTATATGTGGTAATGGTAATTCCACTTGTGAGCCTATATGCTGTCCAGGGATGCGCATTGGTTGTAAAGTTCATCATCATCATTAATGGGCACTGTGAATAATTAAAAAGTTTGTTAAATCAATTAGTATTCATTCAAAAATTTGATCTTATATCTTTATGTATTTTGATTTGTTCTCTCATTCTCCATCTGTTAATTCTCTTAGTAATGGAATCTACCTATTTTTTTTTAATACATATCCAGTGGTAAAACCTATACAATGGTTGGGACTAAAGATGATCCTGGACTCATGGTTCTCAGTCTGCATACTGTTTTTGATCTGATCAAATCAAACAAGAGCTCTGATGAATTTGAAGTTACTTGCTCCTACCTTGAAGTCTACAATGAAGTAAGGTTTTCGTTTTGATTAAGATATTGATATATATACATATATATTGCTCACGTTCTTTATCTCTTAATGTTTGATCTCATATGAACTTAGGTTATCTACGATTTGCTTGAAAAATCATCATGTCATTTGGAACTTAGAGAGGATCCCGAGCAAGGAATAATTGTTGCTGGGCTGAGATATATCAAGGTTCGTTATTGCCCCCCCCCCCCGCCAATTATATGTTTCATCTGGGTGGTGTTTGTCTGCTTGACATGCAAGATGCAAGCCTTGACCACATCACTGAATCATGGCTGATCTGTCTGTGGCTTGTTAACCTTATTCTGTGTTAATAAAATAAATGAATAGGTATTTGGTCTTTAGCTGAAAATCAATAAAGCAATCAAAATAGATTCTATGCGCTCGTCTGACCTTATGGCCACTTATGGTTTCGTTAATTCTCATCCGCCATGTTTTCTTTTTTCGACATAATTAACCAGTTACTCTATTTTATTTTCCTTTATCAATGTGCATTCTGGGTCTTTGATGCATCAATTATGTACTATGGTTAACAACCTATTATTGATTACTTATGCTTCTAATTCAGGTTCAGTCAGCTGATAAAATCCTTGAACTCCTGAATTTGGGGAATAGTCGACGGAAAACAGAAAGCACAGAGGTCAATGCAACTTCTTCACGGTGAGCATGCATTAGTTGGATTTCTTACTTGCCCAAAACATATCATCATTGCTGTCATCATTAGCTGTGTATAGCATCCCTTTTCTCGTACACTATTCATAAATAGCCAGCTAAGGAACAGGTGCTACCAATCCAACCCTATGCCAACACCCACTCCTCCCCCGTCTCTTACAGGCTCTTTCTGTAACAGGTGTAACTAACAAATATCCAATAAGGGACAGGGACTACACATGCTGCTGCGCTCTCCACATTAATGATACTCAAACTTTCCTGATACTATAATAATTATAAGCACCACATCATCATGTTAAGAAATTTCTCACTTGTCACTTCACTACAGCTGTGATCATTATCCCACTATCATCTTTTTGAGATATTTCTAGCATGGAGCCATCTCTATGTAGTGCAACCTTTTTGCATGATCTCATTTGAAGTTGTTTCCATGTAACCAGATCACATGCAGTTCTGGAGATTACTGTGAAAAGGAAACAAAAAAATAAGTATCGAAATCAAATAATGCGAGGAAAACTTGCACTTGTAGATCTTGCTGGCAGTGAACGAGCTTCTGAAACAAATAGCGGAGGCCAAAAGCTAAGAGATGGAGCTAATATCAACCGGTCACTTCTTGCTTTAGCAAACTGTATAAATGCTTTGGGGAAACAACAAAAAAAGGGTCTTGCTTATGTTCCTTACCGCAACAGGTGACAGATGGTACTTATTATAATCTGAAGTTGTCCCTGTTTGATAGCTAATATACATTTCTTGCAGCAAATTGACACGAATACTTAAAGATGGTCTGAGTGGTAATTCTCAAACAGTCATGGTTGCTACAGTGTGCCCTGTGGACAGTCAGTATCCTCACACTGTGAATACCTTGAAGTATGCTGACCGAGCAAAGGAAATAAAGACACACATTCAGGTGGGACTCAAAAATTAATATGGGATACATCTAATTATCACTTTTTTTTTTCTTTTTACCTATAAAAAAATTATCATTCTTGAAAGCATGAGCACTGTAAAGTTATTTATGGCTTGCAGTGCTTTACTTGATATTCTTTTTGGATGAACACAATTCTGCTGGAAGGCTAATACTCAGCTCTTTTTATATTATAGCTCTCAATAAACTCTACTTTTTTCTTCTATTATAGTTGGGGCAGCTTCCCTTTTGGCATCAGAGTAAGGTCATGTTGTTTGCTAATTGAATTGTCAGTATTCAGTTTCTATTCTGTCACAGTAAAGCGTATCTTTTGTATATGCTTCTGTTTAGTATCTACATGGTTTACCAGGCTTAATTCAGTTATCACTCTCTGTAGACTCACACCACATCAAGCATTGTTTCTTGGTAATGAGTTTTCATCATGCTCTTGTTTCTCAACAGAAAAACATAGGCACAGTAGATACACACGTATCAGATTACCAACTGATGATTGACAGTCTTCAGGTAAGCTATTAAATAGAGCTTTATCTGTTTTTTTGAGGTAGCATAGCCTGTCTTGGAATATGACATATTTGATTTCACAGGTTGAGGTTGGCCGACTGAAGAAAGAACTGGCTGCAAAAGAATCACTCAAAAGTGTCAAACCTGCTGAGAAGGCTGCAGACGATGAGCTCTCTTGGTTGAATATATTGAGCCATGAAATAAGTGAAAATGTTCAGGAACGGATAAATTTGCAGAAGGCATTATTTGAGCTTGAGGAAACTAACCTTCGGAACCGAACTGAACTCCAACATCTTGATGATGCTATTGCAAAAAAACAGGTTAGATAGTGCCACTTTTATCATGCAGACTGCATTTTGCCCATTCTACATCGTCTAAGAAATACATAAATGTAACAAAGTGTTCATTTCTCTCTGAAATTTGATGCCTGAAGAAATTCCTTAGAATTTAGATTCTTGCACGTTGCATTTCTAAATTGTCCACCAAGATTGCAGTACCAAAAAAAGGGCAAGATAGAGGTCTGAATGTCTGCTTTACTGTCACATCTCCCTCCCAATATTTTCTTGCTCTGCTTACCATACTAGGACCAAATTTTTATATAGTTTATACCAACGATAAAGTACCTTTTTTCTATTACTGTCGCAGGTTACTGGAAAAGATGGAGCAGTTGTGGAGGCTTTGAGAGCAAGACGGCAAGTCATTCTAGATAACATCCGTGACAATGATGAAGCTGGTGTCAATTACCAAAAGGTAGTGCTCTCCACGTACTGGTGATCATAAGATTTACAGTCTTTAATGCTTTTGTACCATATTACCGATTATCTTTTGCAGGAAATTGAAGCAAATGAGAAGCATCGATGCCAATTGCAAAATATGATTGAGGAAGCAATAAGTAACAATGGTAACAAAACTTACTTGAGCATTCTCAGTCAATACAGGATCCTGGTGAGTAGATATAAGTAGGACTCAATCTACTTGTCTTGGAATTGGCTGTTACGATTATAGAAAGTCTGATACTTGTAAATGAGCTTAGCTTATATTATTACAAGAAGTCCTCGCTTTCCAAACAACACTTGGTGAGGGGATCTCTATGTATAAAATGGTCCCGAGACTATTAATCACCTCAACCTGGAATCTATTCTGAACAAGTTTACTCGTCACAACAAGATCATTTGTCTTAAGCTCATGTTGGTTCCTATCTGTAAAAAATGATGACTGGGCATTGCCGTACTAAAACATTGGTTCAGGAAGAATCTAAGGCTTTATATGATGTTTTATAAACATGCCTTCAGAGCCTGACGGTTATACTGCACTAATGTAGGGGATGGCTAATACTGAGCTTCAGTTTGAAATGGCAATGAGGGATCAAGTCATCCATGACCAAAGGGAAGCACTAAGAAATCTGTGGAACTTGCTCGTGGGATTAGGGCTTGATGAAAGAAAGATATTTGAGCTTGCAGCCAAACAGGGAATAACAATTGAAGATTGGACATCGACAGCCTATCTTGGGATTTCTGACAGGAAACAGTCACCAAATCTAGTGGATGGAAGATTTGCACCCTTGCAATATTCTTCAGCATCTTGCATCTTCCAGCATTCTCAACACTTTGGTTCAACCTCATTTTTGAGAGGGTACTGGGATTCAGCTGCTACATTTTGCAGAGAGGAGCATCTTAACTCCTACTGCGTACTGTCACATGATCACCCTTCATCAGCATGTCCGAGGTTGAGTAAGAGTAGTGAACATTTGGTTGGTGGCAGGCCAAGTTCATGGTTTGGCACTCTAATGAAGCTTCCTCAAAACTTGCGCCGTTCTTATCCAGGGATACGAACTCATTCTTCACCGCATGGTGAAAGCTGCATCTCCTCTTCACGTCACAGTGCTGATTTTGACACTCGGCATAAGGTATGTAAGCTAATTATTATTATGGTATATTTGCTTCCTGGAGTTTGTCATGCAGCTGTTAGTGTGTTGTTCTAGTCCTTATTCGCCATGAGTTTTGTTAATCTACTTGTTAAGGTCTTAGACGATCATTTCTTCTGTTTACTCTTATTACACATCTGAGCTAATGGACTATGTCACTGACCCACTTACCCTGGTATCGCTTTGCTTTCCTTTTATATTTTTTCTTTTTAAAGGGGATAAGAAAATATTATATGCTTCATCAGAATTGATCTGCCTCGTCTCCTTAGGAAGAAAAGACAACAAAACGAAATTCCTTGGCAGAAACCATTAAATTGTTCTCTTTAAGATTTACTTAGAAAGATATGATTCTCAAGTCAAATTATCCGCAAGTATCTTCTTTACCGCACACATATTTGGATTTAAATTATCTGGTTCTGCCTATATAGTCTGTTGGAGAAATGTTCAAATTGGATGAGCTATGATTAGATCATTTGAGAGTTTTGTTAAACTCCCAGAAGTACTCGGTACCCTTAGTAATTTTTCCTCCAATCGTGAGGTTAGTAGTTACTATTGTGTTTCAACAATATCATATATATTTCCATTTGCTTTTATAAGTCTGCAATGTTTTTATTTTTTTATTTTTAAATTTATATATATATATATATATATATATACTAATTGCATGTTTCCTCATGGTTATTTTTCACACAGGATGCACGGAATACTACCATGAGGAAACATTAAGGTTGAGAGTCCTCATATGTTGCGATGAGTAGCAGCCAAGACTTATAGGAAGGAAATTGTATTTTGCAGAAACCTAAATCCTCAGACTACTCAGATCTGTCCCACATCCCACTTTCTTCTATGGGGCTCATTCCATTTGGTTGCCATAATCCCAATACTGAAGGCCCCCTTTCCAATTTTGTATGATATTCTTGAATGCTAGATCATCTTTTTCCCCTCTTCCCCTTCACATTTTTTCATTTTTTTAGTGCTAATATACGTATCTGAAGCCTGAAGGGGAAGAAAAAGAGTGGGGAGACTAAACGAGGGTGTAGCTGGGAATATAGTATAGAACTAGCCAACCTCAATTGTAGACTATGCTTTGCCTGTATATATTTGTGTACATTTACCTTATATTGAAAACAGCAATTCTTATCCTTTCCAATTTGGTGCTAATTGAGAACTTGATTGATCGAAATTTTTAGTCAGGTGGTCTCCAAAGACAAAATGGGCACACTCTCATACGAGTAAGGACACACAGCAAGTATTCTTGCAGATTTCGGATTATAAACTGATTAAATTCCAAGTACAGAAACTTAAGATATTCTAGATATGCATGTTATGCCTTGTCTCTCTAAAATTAATCCATAGAATACGAGCGGAGAATTTTGGGAGACCTAAATTGGGGAGATATATTCCTGATCACTAGGCTACAATTGCTATCTCAACTAGTTCTACAGATGAGATTGCTCAGAGAATTGTTGTCACTTTTTGTAGTGATAGTGCATTTCTAGATTAATCATAATTTCTTATAGATAATATATATTATTCGTAAAAAAAAAAAAAAAGACTCTTTATTCTTGATTGGAAAAATATTATTTACTATCCTTCAACTATCATCTAACCTAAACCATAATTTCAAGTTTCAACCAATCTGAAGCCTGATTTATTCATTAAAATAAAAAACCCTAAAACCAACTTTGATATTTAAATCTTCTTTTTTATTAAGTAATTTATAATATTTTTAGAATAATACTAGTTATAGTCATATAGTATGTAAGTTTCGCACATTCATTTTGAAAGTTAATAGGGACCACAGTTAAAAAGTAATTTTTTTCATATTAAATTTTCAATTTATCATTTAAAAAAAATGCACTGGATTTCTACACCTTTTCGGTATATTCATATATTCATTATGTTATTAAAAATTAATATTTATATAAGAGTTTTGTTACTCATCATATCTATACATTATATTTATTTTTAATTTTTAATTTTTTGTTCTTTCTTAATTAATTAAGTTTTTCTGCTTATCACTCTTATATTATACATTTAGTAAAAAAAATAAAAAATAAAAAAATTATATATAATATGTGGTGGGTAGATAACAAATAAAACTTTTCTTTATATAAACGATTTTTTTAGGATGAAATATAAAAAATTTTAATCACGTGAGATTATTTCTTAAAGTCCTGACTTGGGCCCTCGCCGCTTCTCACGTTCCCGAATCAGCTATCCACCATCCAACAGCAATGGCCGCTGATTCTGAACCCTCCCTGCCCTTTAAACCCTACACCCTCACCCAAACCCTGACCGGCCACAAGCGCGCCATCTCGTCCGTCAAATTCTCATCCAGCGGTCGCCTCCTTGCCTCCTCGTCCGCCGACAAAACCCTCCGCACCTACTGCTTATCCAACTCCGACTCCAATGCCGATCCCACCGTCTCTCCCCTCCAAGAATTCCTCGGCCACGAGCAGGGCGTCTCCGACCTCGCCTTCTCATCTGATTCGCGTTTCCTCGTCTCGGCCTCCGACGACAAGACTCTCCGGCTCTGGGATGTCCAGACGGGGTCCCTCGTCAAGACCCTCGCTGGCCACACCAACTACGTCTTTTGCGTCAACTTTAATCCACAGTCCAACATGATCGTCTCTGGCTCCTTCGACGAGACGGTCCGCGTCTGGGACGTCAAGTCCGCCAAGTGCCTCAAGGTCTTACCCGCGCACTCCGATCCCGTCACATCCGTAGATTTCAACCGCGACGGCTCCTTGATCGTCTCCAGCAGCTATGACGGCTTGTGTCGGATTTGGGACGCTGGGACCGGCCATTGTATGAAGACCTTGATCGACGATGAGAACCCGCCGGTCTCCTTCGTCAAGTTCTCGCCCAATGGCAAGTTTCTTCTTGTTGGCACTCTGGATAACACTTTGGTAAGTCTTTCTTACTCGAGCGATGTGGGTTACCTTAAAGTTTCGGTCTTGGTTCAATGGCATTGCTGTCCTTGTGTGTTATTTGAGGTGCTAGTGATTCTTAATTCTTAGTATATGGGAGGTGTTGCTTCTACTTGTTTGTTTATGTCGTTGGGAACAGACAGAGGCCTATATGATTCGTGGCAAAACGGGGGTGCTGCCTCGGCCCAAATAAAATTAACTTTTTTTTTTTTAGCCTTGTTTCCTTGGCTTCCTTTTCAGAACCTTTCTCTGTTAAGAATTGATCCTCAAAATCTTTCTTTTCTACGTTTCGAATGACCACCACAGTTTGCTTACATAGTTTTTATCAACAAGTTTTTCACTTTTGCCAAGATCACCACAGTTTGCGTACACAGTTTTTATCAATTAGTTTGTTTTAACTATCCGGAGAACACGACCTCAATGACATATATGGCAAATAGCATCAATTTTTGTTGTAATGAAGCTGTCCATGTAGAGGAATCTGTTAAAGACTCAACCATTGATCCAAAAGTTCTAAGATTGTTGGATCCTAATTTGGTTAAATCTTTAACCCTCAGGATCATAACATTCCACCACACTTCTGAATCCAACGTCCACAACGGCCCACTCTATCGACCGGGTAGCCCTTTCCCTTTTGGCGGCTTCACTCATCTATCAGTATTCAATGACTTAACACTATGCCTATACAAAGTACCAAGACATTTTAATCCAGCCTATAGGTCGCCCCTTCTGTAACTTGAACCCGTGACGTGGTCGCTGCCCTAATACCAATTGTTAAAGACTGAACCATTGATCCAAAAATCTTAAGACTGTTGGATACTAATTTGGTTAAACTTATAACCCTTAGAATCATAACAAAATCTTTTACTCTTTGGTCACTTTTCCGATTTATCATACACACAAGTCATCGATAGGTGAAAACTAAAAAGAAAAAACGTCTTTATGGGGAAATGAAACCTTCAAATGACTTATTTGATCACTTACTTCATGGGCTTTATCTAGAATATGGCAAGAACAAAATTGAAAATCCAATATCTTTTCCTTAAATTTATTAGTAACAAGTTAATTTATGTACAATAACATGGAAATTTAATTAAAGATATCATTTATATTTATTTGTTTGCTCAGTTTGAAGTGGACTAATGAAAAAAGTGAAGTCAATCTTTTCTAGCCAGTCTCAACCATCTTTCATGATTTGAGCGTTCAAGCATACTCGTGGATAATGTAATATGGCACAATGTCAATAGAAGGCATCACTTTAGACTGGATTGTGGGTCTTGGATGCGCCTTCCTGTGTAACTAGAGAAGTTTATTAACTTTCAGGTTGAGGACATGTTAGTCTGTGATGTTGTACTTCAAATGCTGCTTACTCCTAACTTGACAATCTATATTCGTAGAGAGTCAAAGAATTTCTGATTTGGAATCCTTTTTAGCATTAGGAAGGGATTTCCTATGCTCCCTATAAGCAAGACAGCATAATCCATAATCTTTAATGTTCTTGCACATTTCGAATGATCACCACAGTTTGTGTACATAATTTTTATCAATTAGTTTGTTCTATCCATCTAGAGAACACGCCCTCAATGTCTTTTGGCAGGTAGCATCCATTTCTGTTGTAATGAAGCCTCCCTGTAGAATCTTCCACTTTCTGGTCACTTTTCCTATTTATCATACCACACACGACTTTAAAGAAAAAACACCTTTATGGGGAACTGAAGCCATCAAATGACTTATTTGATCACTTACTTCATGGGTTTTATCTACAATATGGCAAGGGCTTCAAACAGAATCTTTTTTTGGAAGAGGACGAAATCACAATTATATTAAAAAATACCCCACTTATAGGGGAGGAATACCATGGTAACAAAATTGCAAACACCTTGGGGGCCAAATGTCCCAAAGGCCCCAAAACCAAGGTGCAAAAACAACATTTCAAACAAGCCTACAAAAACAAAAATTACCTAGCAATAATGAAAAATCTGTACTTACTCCTTTCTTTTGATCCATATCTGTGGTAAGCATGTTTTAGTAATAGCCAAAAGTCCTCTGACATCCCGAGGCATTTCAACCCACTTTGAAAACTACTGAGTAACTCCTTTGGCCCCAAGTTTGGCCAAGGAGTCAGCTACCTTATTGACTTCTTGGTAGACATGGGAGATTGACAACTCACTTCTGCAGAATAGTGGAGAGTTGATCCCATAAATCTCTCAAAGACCGGGGAACCTCTCCCTTTCCTTTCAACCACGTAAGTACCACTTTCGAGTCGGGTTCCAGCTCCAATGTTTACTAAATTCCTCTCTCAGCATTTTATCAGGCCATCAAGGATGGCCTTAGCTTCAGCCATGTTGTTTGTCTCTTTTCCTCATAGTATATGCCAAAAAAGCAACCACAACTTGCCCTTCCTGTGTAACTAGAAAAGTTTATTAACTTTCAGGTTGAGGACATGTTAGTCTGTGATGTTGTACTTCAAATGCTGCTTACTCCTAACTTGACAATCTATATTCGTACAGAGTCAAAGGATTTCTGATTTGGAATCCTTTTTAGCATTAGGAAGGGATTTCCTATGCTCCCTATAAGCAAGACAACATAGTCCATAATCTTTAATGTTCTTGCACATTTCGAATGATCACCACAGTTTGTGTACATAATTTTTATCAATTAGTTTGTTCTATCCATCTAGAGAACACGCCCTCAATGACTTTTGGCAGGTAGCATCCATTTCTGTTGTAATGAAGCCTCTCTGTAGAATCTTCAACTTTCTGGTCACTTTTCCTATTTATCATACACACACGTCATTGATAGGTAAAAACTTCAAAGAAAAAACACCTTTATGGGGAACTGAAACTATCAAATGACTTATTTGATCACTTACTTCATGGGTTTTATCTACAACATGGCAAGGGCTTCAAACAGAATAGTGGAGATCCATATCTGCGGTAAGCATGTTTTAGTAATAGCCAAAAGTCCTCTGACATCCCGAGGCATTTCAACCCACTTTGAAAACTGCTGAGTAACTCCTTTGGCCCCAAGTTTTGGCCAAGGAGTCAGCTACCTTATTGACTTCTTGGTAGACGTGGGAGATTGACAACCCACTTCTGCAGAATAGTGGAGAGTTGATCCCATAAATCTCTCAAAGACCGGGGAACCTCTCCCTTTCCTTTCAACCATGTAACTACCACTTTCGAGTTGGGTTCCAGCTCCAATGTTTACTAAATTCCTCTTTCAGCATTTTATCAGGCCATCAAGGATGGCCTTAGCTTCAGCCATGTTGTTCGTCTCTTTTCCTCATAGTATGCTAAAAAAGCAACCACAACTTGCCCTTTCGTGTTTCTCACCATCCCTACCCCTCCCATCACCGATGGGTTGCCTAAATAGCAACCATCCACATTTAGCTTTACTTTGCCTTATCTGCCTTCAAGAATCTTCCCCAAAATACTCAGAAAGTCCACTGGGAATAAGTGAATAGGCAGATCCAGCAATGTCATCCACAATGGGGTAAGAGATGACTTTTCCCTGCCATTGAATTCCAGTGTCCAACGAAATTTGTTATTACATTTAGATTTAGATGTTTTCATTATCCTGTCTCCTTTGAGTACTATTCATTTTGTAGGCTCATCTGTATTGTCTATGTTGTGTTCTGCAGAGGCTATGGAACTATTCGACTGGGAAATTTTTGAAGACCTACACTGGTCATGTGAACTCCAAATACTGCATTTCGTCTGCCTTTTCTATAACAAATGGGAAGTATATTGTTAGTGGTTCTGAAGATAATTGTCTATACTTGTGGGAGCTGCAGACCAGGAAAATAGTTCAGAAATTGGAAGGTCACACGGACACTGCTATATCCGTTTCATGTCACCCCACTCAGAACATGATTGCGTCTGGTGCACTTGGCAATGACAAAACTGTGAAGATCTGGACTCAAGATAAAGATTGATTTGCCTGTTGGATCAAGTCTGCAAGTCAGATTGCATCTGTCTTGTGGCTTTATTTTTATGAGCGTGAGCCAGACCCATCATGCTGCCTGAAACACTTACATTGTAGCCTTATTCAGTCAATGTCTGCAAGAACCTAGCTTAGTTAGGATCGGACCGAATGCTATTGTCCAAACTGTTATTCAATATAACCAGGGCATTATAATCTTGTGAAAAATGTTGTTGATAACTTTATAGATAACTAAGCATGCGAATGCCCAAAAATCACTGTGTGCTTCTGCGAAATGAATGTCTAGGAACAAAATCCAAGAGTAGTGCCACATGCTGATAATTTTATTTATAAGATTCATTTTGTCATTTTTGTCTTGAAATTCAAAATAAATTTAATAATTTTCAACATCTCACTAACTGACGCATGGAGATGTAAGTTTTTTTTAATAAGTTTTTCAGTACAGTTAGCAAATTTCAATCCATGAAACTGGCCATCTTTAACATGATACATTAGGACCTATTTGGATGGAGAAATTGTTTCGTTTCATTTCATTATTATAATTTTTTTCAAATTTTTATATAAAATATAATAAATAATTTAACTTTTTCAAATTTTAAAACGATAGTAATAGTAAAAAATAATATTTTTTTTCAACTTTAATTTGTATCTAAATTTTTTTTTTTCACTTACCATCCAAATCGTGCCTAAAACAAAGACAAAGGAGCTGACGCAGGGAATGCCTTGCGATCCAAACTAGAGAACTATTAGTTGGGAGGGCAAACAAAATCCGGCTGGATATGCTTTTGGCCAGAAGATGACGATGAGGACTAATGTGATGCATAAAGGATTTACTGTTGGTTAGAAAATTTGATCCATCAAGATTGAAGAAACAGGTCATGGTGGCTGATTCTGAAAGTAGCAGAATCCTTGGAGAAAATAAGGTTATAAGCCAAGGACCGCACCGGAGGATTTTTGTAAATCCTAGAGAACTTAAAAGAGAAGTTTATTACAAAAGATCAAAACCCCGAATAATGAGAAGTTTAATACAAATGAATAAACATCTTGATCTCCCTCGTTCGACCATGAAGCCTGGAATCAAGGAAGACATTTTTTTTTTAATTAATTAAGCCCAAAGCATCAACTACGTACGCATTTATTATTTAAGACACCCAAAGCCTAACGAATTACCTTGTGATGCCCAATGTCTCTTCCAAGACATATATACGTACTTCGTATCATAATCTTTTCTATTTTTTTTTTCTCAAATATTTTTCACAACTTCAAAAAGAAAAATTTAGTTTTATTTAGTACTGCAATTATATATCTTCAATTGATTAATTAATAATATAGGGCATTCAACAACTAAGGACAAATTTTCTGAAGTATGCACCAGGTGTACCGTCCCCTTGTAAAATAAAACAAGGTTCACAAACTAAGAAATTAATATTATTCTATGTTGTTTATTCTTTACGACATCTGCATACCTACAATAGTACTCCAGCACCTGGCCCGGCCCCAGATCTCTCTCTCTGTGTGTGTGGAATTGATTGTATTAATATAAAAGCCATTGAAGTTAGAAAAGCCATTGAAGCGTACATGCAAGTGGCACTGAAATAGGATTATTAATGTCGTGTTTTGCAGACTTGGACGATTCTACCCTGAAAGTGCTCGGGTTCTTCCCTACAATGAGGAGATGGAGACCTTGGGGTCCGTGATACCTCCGACGCTCAAATTAGTTTCAATGTAACAGATGAAGAGAGAAAACAATTGAAATGTATGTAGATGTTAACTTTATTGTCAGTTGCGGGAGGCGTCTATTTATACCTATCGGTCTAGTCTCCACGGTAGTGGAGTGTTGCTCTGTAGGAGATCGGATATTCATGCCGCCTACTCGCCGTGCTATAAAGCACTTAGATTTGACGTGAGTATTCCGAGCTCTGGGATGCATGGAATGCGGCATGCTTTTTTCTCTAAGTTTTTCTCATCTCATTAATGCGGCATGCCTTCCTCTCTAAGCTTCATTTCCCTCATTAATGTGGCGTGCCTTCCTCTCTAAGCTTTTCTATTTGTCATATTTGGGTGGTGATATTTTCAATCGGCAGCACGTCTGTCTGTCGGTTAGTGGGTTTCCAGGCTGTCTTCTTTGCCACACGTTTTGCTATGATTTTCTATCTACCCATCCCCTTGATCTGGGCCTTCGATGTATACATGGTCCAACTCAAATCCTATGTCTGGTTTGGGCTTGGGCCTGGGCCTGGGTCTAACCCAGGGAATAACCCCCTTCACAAGGACAGTGAGTGAGACTCACTTACAACGTAGACGGTGCATGAAACTCACACACTAATTTACTAAGATGATGCATGTTGCTTGAATTAAAGAGGTTAGATCAACTCGATAGATTAGTCTTCAATCATTCATCTTATTAGGAAGGATACAAGTGTTAGTAACTCTAATTCCCTCCTTTCCTGTAGGCAAAGTATGAGATATATAATTTGGTGCATGGAGAATGGTTGTTGAAACTTATGGCCAATCTTCAAAATTGATTTTGCGCTCGTTATAATCTTTTAATATTTTGAAGCTCATTAAGAAATTGTATTTGGCTCCTCAAGCTCCTCAACTCACGTAATGCGACTTCTTTTAAGAAAGTATATTATATTATATTATATATATCTATCTAATTGCTGACTTATAATATGAAGAGTTTGATTAACAAAATTATTTTATTTAATCATTTTTTTTGTTTCAATAAGTGGTAGCTTTAGGATCAGCATTGGGTACTTCAAAGGGAGAAGCATTTATTTCTGCCCCCTTATGAGAAATAATAATTTTCTCTAAAGGAGGGTGGCTAGATTTAACCACTGTCTTCTTTTTTCTTTGACAAAATTGATTTTAACAACATTTAAAACTATATTTAGAAATATAATAATTTTCAAAAAAATTAAAGATAAGTATATGCTTCTGTAAGGCATTCATTTTTTTCTTTTTATTTCCTTTTAACACATAATTTTTCATAAGCAGAAAAAGTAGTATGATAAAATTTTCTCTTATCACTATTTTTAGCAGAACTGTATTAATTATATAAAGCAATTAAATTAATTTCAAAAACTCTATTAATCATAGTAAGCTAGCTGCGATGAATAAGAGCAAAAGATTTTTCTTACCAAAAGATTTTTTCTTGTAAAAATTATAAAGTTTTTTGTTAAAATCATTGATCTTTGACGGTAATAATTTACCAGTCAACTGTTCAGCCATATTTTTATATTTGATTTTCTGTTGTAGGAAATTCAAATGTTTTGTTTTAGCAGAGATTAAAGATTTCAAACTTTTATCAATATCATTATCAGATTTTGAAGCAAATTTAAACTTTACTTTTTGACTAAAAGGGTTAGTAGTAATACCATCATTTTTCAAAAGGAATGAGTATAAAGAAGAAATAAAAAGAATTCATAATATGACTCTGTTAGCTGAGCTCATAATCGATCTTCATTTGAGATCTATTAGCTGAGAATAGTTTTTCAATAGATTTTTCATAATATTTACTAGGTATTATTCATTCCTGGATACAATTCATATTTGATTTAGAATCATTCATAACAATCATAGTAAATTCATATTCATGACAAACAATGAAAGTAACTTTAAAAAATTACTTGGGAGGAATAGTATGATGGATCAAACAAATTTGATTGTTATCAGAAGGAGAAATTTTTTCCACCTTTTAACTTGAATCTGAATAATTTATTTGCGTATTATTATCAGAAGAAATGTGTTTATCAAACTGTTTATCAAGTTTTAAACACAATAATTCTTGTTTAAAAGAATCATTTTCAGATTTGAGATTGTTAATCCCAATTTTAAGTTCAATTTTTTTTTTTAGTAAAAACAACTTCACGCTGTAAACCAATAGTAGAAATCCCTTTAGTTTTTTTTTTTTTCCCAAATATTCCCAAAGTTTCTTGAAAACTAATTTTTGATTTAGGAGTTTCAGGTTCTTGGCGAACCATCGTCTTCTTGAGCTTATAGAGATATTCTTCTTTGAGTTCAGGATTAGTAGTTTGAATAATCAAGGTTAGTAAAACTTTTTCTTGTTCTTCAGTTTTGGTTAAACATTGATTGTTTTACCCAAAAGTTTGTAACAAGAATCATTACAACCAAACTTAATATTGGGAGAATCAGATGATTCAGTTTTTGATTGATACTCAGAATCACTTGAACTGAATTCATTAATGTCGGATGATACATATGACTTTGTTTCTAAGAGTCGAAACAAATCCTCTTGATCATCATCATTAATGTTTAACTGACTAAGCTTGTTTTTAAACTTATTGGACTTTTTGGTACATTTATTAGCAAAATGTCTAGACTTGCTACAATTAAAATATTTTCCTTTTGAAGGATTTTGAAAACTCTTTTTCTTACAAAAAGATTTTTTCTTGTAAAAATTATAAGGTTTTTTTTTATAAAAATATCATGGTTACTACTTCTTTTCTTGGTGTGAGGTTTAGCAAATTTATCAGAGTATTTATGCTTCTGTCTAGAAGGAAGGCCGAATTGTTCACAAAAATTTCTCATTTCTTATTTGACTTTCTTATTATTCTTCATTTGTTGATGAAACAATTTTTGATCATTACACATACTAATACCAAGCTTCTTAATTGTATTGATAATATCATTATAAGTGTAATTATCATAATTAAGGAGTCCCGAAATATCAGAAAGTTCATCTTTAGCTTTGTGAGCAAATAAATGAGATAATCCATCAATAAATTTTTCTTTCCAGTAAGGCTTATGACTATCATCCCTAAGCATAACTCTAGAAATACAAACATCTTGATACCATTTATATTGATACATTTGACGGAATCTCAAATTATTTAAATAATCGCTAATACGATTAGTAATGTTAGAGGGAGTTCCAACAAAATGTTTAATAATAGTATAAATCAAAATATTAACACCATTAGAAATGCCCCTTCTTATGGTTATTTCAAAAATAGGTAAACTTTCATCATCATGCTTAATTGCATTTCGAATGGTTTCCTTTGCTTCATTTGATAGATGCTTATCTCACCAATATCAAAGCATACCAGAAAATCCAGACTACACTCAAACCCTCTACCTTGGACTATAATTCATACTAAACCATTCGAAATGCAATTAAGTATGATGATGAAGGTTTACCTATTTTTGACACAACCATAGGAAGGGATATCTCTGATGGTGTTAACTTAGAAATACATAGTACTATGGATAATATCTCTTTCTTGATAGTAGTATAGTTAAGTTGTGTAGTATTCCAGACTCCAGAATAGAAGCGAAAAATTTGTTCAGATGAGGCTGGTGAAACAATTTGTTTTAGAATGCCACTATAACCAATGTTAGAGACATCTGTTTCAACAAATTTAAATGAACCAGAAGTAGGAATTCCAAGGCATGGTAGAGTTTTAACATGTGCTTTGATTTGTTTAACAAGAGTAGTATGAATTTCAATCCAATGTGGAGGGTTTGAGTGTAGTCTCTCAAAGAGTTGACGACATTATTTCTTCATGTCCTTGTAAAATTCTGTAACATAGTTGAGAGAATTAAGAAATCTTTGTAACTTGGTTTTATCAAGAATAACATCAGAAAATTTGTCAGCAAATTCAATAGTATGGCTAATAGGTCGAATTTTATTTTCAGAAATATCATAATCAATGAATCTAATCTTAGTTTAAAAAAATTTGATTTTATTAGTAGAGACAATAAGACCATTTTGTCTAATAATACGTAGAAACGAATTCAAATGTTACTAGTGTTTATCAATAGATTTTGAGTAAATAAGGACATCATCAATGTAAACAATAGTGAAATGGATGAATGAATTGAAAATATTATTCATAATGTTTTGGAATTCACTAGGGATATTTTTAAGTCCAAAAGACATTACATTCCACTCATAATGTTCAAATAGGGTAGTAAAGACAATTATATCTATCTAACTCACTAACCTGGATTTGCCAAAATCCTGATTTCAGGTCAAACTTGGAGAACATGACTACTGCGTTATTAAGCCTATGTATCAAATAATTTTTATTGGGAATAGGGTACCTAATCCACTCTAAGAATTTGTTCTATAGTTTGTAATTAATAACTAGGCGATGTGTCCCTCTCTCAATTTCTGCATTTTTCTTGGACATAAAATGCAACACAAGACCAATGAGACTTACTATGCCTAATAATATTCTTAGCAAACAAATCCTATATTTCAGTTTTGTAAAATTCTAAAGTCTCACTATTCATTTGAATAGGTCAAACTTTGGTGGGAATTTTTTTCTCAGAAAAATCTTTAATATAATGTAAAGTAACAACACGTTTCTTTATATGCCAGATTGCATTTGGAAGATTAGAACAAATATCATCAATAAGTTTTTTGTTAAAATTACTGATCTTTGACTGTAATAATTTACTAGACAATTGTTTAACAATCTTTTTATTTTCCTCTAGTCACAAAGCAGGACTAGATAACTGGTATTATTAAAAAATAAAAGTAAGGACCAGATGACTAGAGGTAAATAAAAATAGCGATAAAAGAAAAATAAAAAGTACTCAATAAAGAAAATAATAACGTTTATTCAAAGTGAAACAACTTACAATATATATATATATATATATATATATATATATATATATATATATATAAAGGTGGGGGAAATATGTTTCTTAACAAACTCAAAGGCGTAATGATTTTTTGGAGAAACATGGATAACATCAAGGGGAGATGGAAGAAGTAGCTAATGGAAGAAGTTTTGAAAGAATCTATATATATGAACCTATTTGGTTCAACATAAAACAGGCTCTGAAAAAATATTTTTTTAATGTACTGGTGTGTGTGTATATAGCTGGCCGTGTCAATCCAATTTTGATATAAGATACACGAGATCATCAAAGTTGTAGAAAACTGATGCATGTTGAACCTCATTTCCAACTAGTGCTAGCAGCCATATATACGACAAGAAAAATGCTATTTGTATTTAAGAAAAATTTATAAAAAATTTACTTCTGCACATGTCAGTTATTGATGTACTGAAAATTATGAAATTTAAAATTTAAAATTTGAATTTGAAAACAAAACTGACAAAATGAGTCTTGTAAGTAAAAGTACAAGTAAAAATTATAAGTACATGTAGCACTACTCATACTACAATATGCCATACATATCCTGACTTAGAGCTCAAGACATGGGTTTCATTCCCCAGCTTATTTGTTGCAACAAAAAAACTGATGCAATAACTTACACATGCATGAGTGATGTGCACTCAACAATAACTACAAGATGCCATAAAAAAGGGAGGGTACAGTGCTGTGGATCAGACTCCAAATGAGGCAAAAATAGTAACCCAAAAAGTAATTTGCCATGAGAACAGTATTCGTATTTTCTTAATTTATTGGATTCTCCAGGTTGGCCAGATTCGCCAGTTTTAGTGCTCCATTAATCGTGGGGATTAATAAGACTATTAATTTGCCAATTATGCATAATCAGAGATCATATAGATCTGACTTACATTATCCAATGGGATCATTGTCCTCATCACTTCCCATGAGTACTCGGTCAATATTGGAACAAGCCAGGAAGCATTTTCCCATGCACACGCATATAATATATATATATATATATATATATATATATATATGTATGTATATATGTATGGGCTGCACATGCGATAATTGAACCTAAATATAATTTAATATAGAGCCAATCAGTACAGTCGGAAATTTTGTTTTTATTGCCTGGCGTACTAAATTTTCCTGGATTCCCACCATGCGTTCGCTTGATTACGATGAAAATAATACTATCCTGTACACTACGAACGTCCACATTGATGATCAACATGCTGCATATTTAACAAAATCTCTCTCTCTCTCTCTCTCTATAAAAGAAATATTAATGTGGGTTTCGGCTGAATCATGCTGGCCTGCATGATTCAGCCGAAACCCAGAAAACTGCATGCCATTATAAAAAGCTCCAAAGCTCCTCAATGACGTCAACATACAAGCCAACTTGTGCATTCATTAATGGTACTGGTTGCTGGCCATAATGCCGTCTGGATCATCAATATTTTCACGAGGCACCAGCTTTTGAGATCGCAGGTTAATTAGAACTCATGATCTTCCTATACCTAATTCAGTGGACTCTTTTTTTTCATTTTCTTTAGCTGCCAGCGGCTTACGTCTTTATCATCCTCTGTTGACAAAAGGATTCCCAAACAGTTGGATTAACAATTATAAAAACAACTTAACTAATTAAACTTCTTTTTGCATGTTGGGTATTTCATGTATTTTTTTTAATTTTTTAAACATTTAAAAATAAAAATAAAAATTCACAACATCATTAAAAAATACTTACTTAATCATTAAATAAAAATAAAAAAATAAAAAACTACCGGTAAAAATGCTCGGGACCCAAAATGGGGATTCCAATTAAGCATCTCTCATGTCTATTATACATTCAAATTAGAACTTGCATGAGAAGACAGCTTGATCCAAGGTTGTACCCAATTATTAGTCTGGAGTCCGACATCTCGATTGTATTAAGATCTTAATGTAAAACAAATCTCACTAATTGCTTATGCGAGATTAGTACAGAGAGCAACTGATTTTGATGCCACAACAACTTGGGAGCCCCAATTTAACGTAGGTCAAGGAACATGTTGTTTGTCGTTATATGCGAGTACAGATAATAAATAACCATTAAGAATTGTTTAATTTATCCATATTCCATCATTTCGAGAAGGCATCCTCCCTCCAACTTTAAATATCCTACAAAAGAATTTCTAAACCAGACTTTAAAAACATGCAATATATAGAAGCGATCGAAGATATATATATATATATATATATAAAGGATCATACACTATACGTACAGCTATATATATACTGATTTATTAATTACTAACTAAATATAGCAAGTAGCCATATATATATATATATATATGCACGTTATGGAGATCAGCATCATTAAATTTGAAACGGCCTCCATATTTTCGTGTGTGACGGGTTGCTCTGAACTATCTTCTTCATCCCATGATACCGTACTTTGAATTCATGAGAGTTAGACCATAAACAGTAGTAAGAATAAAGGCAACGACTTAGGAAAGGGAGGAAATATATAGATACGATTATTATACATGTTATATGCACTTAATTATAATTATTTATTCCCCAGAAAACATGAACAAAAATAAACCATGTGATCAATATCACCCTGAAAGCATAAATAAACATATATAAATTAACCATATGCGTGCGAACTTGAGTGTTAGATTTGCCATCGATCCGCTAAAAATTCTGACAAAGTACTAGTACTTTTGCAGTGCAAAGCAACCGAAATTCTGAACCCAATCCGGCCAGCATAATATATCCTTAGATAATAATCATGTACGAACTTCAAGTACTTATATTAACTTTGTTTGAATAGGACTCTATATATATATATATTGATCACTTGCTTCTATATATTACAAAGGATTTACTTGCCCTCAATCGAGCAAAAAAATGGACTAGTTTTAATATATATATAATTAACATGAGTACTATTAATTCTCAGATGAGCTTTTTTCTGTACTGCACGCATTTCTAATTTTCCTACGTACGCAATATTAATGGTGGTCCAGAATCCAGATCATAGCCGCGGTTATTTACAGTACCACAGATTAAAAAACAGAGAGGAGTTTGCTTATAATGCCAACCCTACCATGATTAACAAGGTCAAGAAAACAGCAACGCCAGAAGGCATACGGCCAGTAATATTGAGCTGTGAACTTCAGATCAGGACAAAACATATCAGCAAACTTCGTGTTTTTGCCCACGTAATAATTAGAAGATCAGGATTCATGTTTTTGAATTCAGAACGTCTAAATAATTGAGTTCTTTCGGCCTCGGAAATATTCAGTTTTTTTTTTTTTTTTCTTTCTAATTTCGGCATCCACTATCTCTTCGTAGATCAAGTTGCCATTTTTATTAGCCATGTCCATGATTCCACCTCACTCTCAGAGAGAGAGCCAGCCTTAGTTTGAATGAACAAGGATGTCGTGCACATGGGTCAAAGTACAACGTCTACCAGTATAAAAGGTGAAGGAGATGGAGAACGTTATCATGTGCCACTTGGAAAACTATTACTCTTAGCGGTAGTCTTTCCAGAAGAAAGGTAAGCAGAAGCTTCATTATCTCCTCTTCTATTCGTAAAGGCCTCCATTTTCATAATTTTCTTCACTATTTCTCAGCAAAAATCATGATTTTTTTTTTTTTTTTGACAAGGGTTCTCTTTTTCTTTCTTTCTGTGCCTAATCAAGATATTTGGAATCTGAAACCCTTTTTACTTTTGCTCATTCAAAGATTAGTGTCTTCATATCTAAGATTCTCGGGCCTATCCTACTCTTTCGAGGATCAACCTTTCCACATCTTGAGCAAATAAAGGAGTCGCATTAATGGAACTCTCATCCGGGAAATGGCTTTCCGAATTGGTGAGATTGTCATATATATGAATCTATATCAGAAGAATGATAGTACTATCAACTTCGAATTTCCCATGGCTCTGTTATCTTTGAAAATTTCCTAATTAATCGTTTTTGGGGTTTCCTACTTCTATAGGAAATGGATGATTACGAGTACATCCACCAATGCCACATGAACAGTACTCTTGATGATGGGTTTCCCACGAACGACATCGCCACTGCAATTCAAGAGAACTTTCAGCAATCTTTCTCTTCAGAAAGCTATTCTTCTTACCCTGCCTTCAGTACCAAAAACACCATCACCACCACAACCACCACCCTTAGTAATTCTTCCATTGAAACATCTCGGAACGTCAGCTTTGAGAGGCCAGCCAAACAGACAAAGATTGACAGTACTTGGAACGTCTCTGGCATCACACAGAATGAATCACCAAAACCTTCTTCCTCCCCCCATATTCTTTCATTTGGGAATCCGAATTCGCTTCCAGACAACCCTAAGCAGTTCTGTAGGAATCTTGATTCTTCTTTGAAGCCGAAGCATGAGGTTGTGACTCCAGTAAATATGCACGTACCTATGATTTCCAGGGGTTCCATAGAGAACCAAAACCATGCTCCAAAAGCCAGCCAGGGTAATAAGCGGGCCGGCTCAGTGACTAGATCAACACATTCAAACGCTCAAGATCACATAATGGCAGAGAGAAAGCGTAGAGAAAAGCTCAGCCAAAGGTTCATAGCTCTTTCAGCCATTGTTCCTGGGCTTAAGAAGGTATATATATGTTTCCCTTCCGTTAAATAACTCATTTTAGCTTCAAGGTAACATATCCTTAAGATTTTATTTTATTTTATTTTTTAACTAACACTGCATTAATACCTTTTACTTATAGATGGACAAAGCTTCAGTCCTTGGAGATGCTATCAAGTACGTTAAAGAGCTTCAAGAACGTGTAAACTTGCTTGAGGAACAGACCAAGAAGAGGACTGTGGAATCATTTGTTTCTGTGAAGAAGTCTCAGCTTTCTACGGATGATGACACCTCTTCATGTGACGAGAACTTTGAAGGTCGCTCTGACGAAGCACTCCCAGAAATAGAAGCAAGAATTTCAGACAAGGATGTACTCATCCGAATTCACTGCGAGAAAAACAGAGGAGTTGTTGTGAAAATACTAGGCGAAATAGAGAACCTTCATCTATCTGTTGTCAATAGCAGTGTCGTGCCATTTGGGAATTCCACACTTGACATAACCGTAATCGCTCAGGTAATTTCAGTTTCTAATTTCCATCTTTTCATTACAGGGTCAAAATATACAAGCATTTTTTTTATGCTGTTACAACTTTTTCATTTCTTCAGGGATTTTTTTAAATAAAGAAACATACTCTTATTTGCAAACCTAAACTGAAAAGACTTGGTGATAGCCCAGCACATTAGTCTAATCCAGATTCTTTTGCAGATGGACAATGAATTCGACTTGACCGCAAAGGACTTGGTGAAAACCCTACGTGTGGCTTTATGAATTAGATGCAAATTCAACATGGTAGACCAGGAGCAGCTCGTGCACTGAAGACTTCTTTCTTTTAACATCAAGAGCGCAAAAATAATCCACGTTCTATCTCTCAAGAGAAATCAGGCCATGTGGACCTCTCCTTTATTTATTTTTCATTCTTTTTGGGACCATTTGCCATTACCAAAGCTTATAGCTTCTTCTCGTGAGGGTTCTAATTTGCCGGATGGTTCTTTCTTGTTCTTGAGTTTTCCGTGGTTGACTCATTGACCACGTTGAATCATCCGCTCTCTGTAAACAGAAACCTCAAGGCTGTAGTTTATCATAACCGGGAATATTTCGAGGTTTGAACCTTCATTAGGCTTATAATCCTAATCAAATCTCTTTGATCTTCCCTTTTTGTTTTCCTGTCATGGTACTTTTAGAGAAGGCAGAATTGTAGCCTGTGTTCTTTTACTGCAGAGAAAAGCAGGAAGTCTCATATGTAGGAGTTAGATCCAGTTTTTTGTAGGGGGATTGTCTCCAGGGCGTTTATATTAAATGTTCCCTCTGTAAAATGTACTTCTATAACTGTAATTTGCAGCTGGGTTTTTTCAAGTCAATGTAAGCTCTGATCACCAAATTACATAATACATAACTTGTTGATACATCTCTGCAAGTATACCTGTCTTAAATGTTAAGGCTCGTGCTAGCTCTTAAGGAACGGTACAGAATGTCACATGCAACGTCTATTCTTTTGAATGATAGACAAGATATATAGCTGATCAGCCTTTTGAAGTATATCTGTGCCAATATTGCATGTTGTTATTTACAATTCGAACAGGCATTGATTATTGAGGGCCAGCTGATTGTTCTAACTTTAGAAGTATTCTATTCACGAGCTGTCGAGGCCATCATTGGATTGACAAAGCAAAAGCGGTCATCTAGAGGGAAAGTGGAGGGCTCTAATTAAGATTATGTTATTCTTGAAGGAAACTCCTGATAATAATACAAACCATCAATACGGGGACTTCGTTGTACGTTGAATGAGAAACCTGACCCCATCATTATATGCATGATCATAAGTTTTCTGCCTAGTTGCCACAAAGTGTCCAGAAATGTTTGTAGGGTCGACGTACAACTTGGACCTAGCGAAAAGCACTTTAAGCCTTCGCGCAAGCAAGCACACAGCTTGAACTTATATTGACCTCGCCCCTGTGATGCATCAGGCTTCATAAACATCTAAATTTTTTTCATAAACATCTAAATTACCTCGTAATTAATTTACCTTACGAATTAAAACCAAGTTGTTTTCCTTAAGAAGCTACCGAACCTCAATACAAAACAGGAGGCTTTTGAGGGCATGGGGCATCTTGAGGATTTTTTTTTAATGAACGAGGACAAAGCCTCTATTATATTAACTGGTACCTCACTTTAGGTGGAGGAAAAATCATGATTACATGGGACCCACACTTTTTCCAAAATAAAGGATTCCAAATTTAAAAGACAATAAAACTATTTTGAAAAATTACTAACGGATACGTAGATAGGAGAGATTTAGCTTATCTGTACGAATGAGACCTCGTAGATTCCTAGGTACCTGCATAATAGTATGCCATACACTACAAGGTTCAACACTTTTACCAGCGATTATGTATTGCTAGCTATACCCACAAAATCGCTGGAAGGTTCAACACTTTTACCAGCGATTTTTAAGTCGCTGGAAGATCGCCGGTACTAACGCCCCACTTTAGATCTAGTCCAACGGAAGCCAAGAATCGCCAGGAAATATTTTCTTTACCGGCGAATAAAATTCGCCGCAAATAGTACCATTTATCGTCGCAATTGCAAGGTTCAATTCAGTTGTTAATCGTTGGGAAAGTTCAATTCCAGCGATTTAATATTGTCGCTAAAAGATGAAAAATCGCCGACAATACCATTTGCTAGCGATTTTTCAAATTGCTGCAATAGACTAAATGGTTTTGAAATAACAATTGCGGCGATAAAAATTTGCCGGTATACATCAATACCAGCGATTTTTAAAACGTTGCAATTGAGTTATTGATTTTATGAACTCAGTTGCAGCGATCATTACATCGCTGATATTAATCTATATCGGAAAATTGCAGTCGTCGCGAAAAATAAAATAAATTGCCGCTTAATAAAATTGGTGGGAAAACTTGTAATATTCGCCGCAAATACTCTAAAATGCCGGTAAAAGTTATTTCCTGCGATATATAGTCGCCGGAAATAATAAGTTTAGTGTCAAAAATTATTTTCGGCAAAGTTTAATCTTTGGAAAAGATATTTCACAAAATAAAAAAAAATCCACAAATTAAATGAACACAGGAACTCATTAAATGACAGGAGCAAAAACTAATTGAAACTAGCCCAGTTTTAAAACTGGTTCTTGACTCACGAGACCCATTTGCTGCCTCAGCCACTTCACTTGAAACTTCTGAATTTCAATTCCATCAAGTTTAATATGAGCAGAATCAGGTTCCTAAAACCTTTGCAGCAATGAGATGACTATGGATTTCCCACTCCCACTTTCTCCAACCAAGGCAACTGTCTGAGAAAAAAAAAAAAAAAATTAGTACCAATGTGAACAACTTGTTCGAGTTTTTTGTGCTAGTTGTTGAAAACACCAAAAGTACTGAGCCATATGAACCTTGTTAGAATGGATAGTCAAGCTGAGGTCATGGAAAATCTGAACATCTGGCCTGCATGGATACTTAAAGCTTACATGACGAAACTCAATTCCTCCTTTGAAATTGTCTAAAGTTATACCAGACTCATCACTTGCATCTATCTTCGATTGCTGGTCTATTATTGCAAATATGGAAGAAACAGCATTCTTGGCTTTGCCAGTATCTGGACCCATGGAACTTGTTTGAGAAACTCCCGTGGCTACCATGGTCAAAGCAAAGAAAACCTGAAAACAAAGCATCCACCATTATTTTACTTAACAAGGTCTCAAGAGTTCATGCCCTTGTTTGATTTCTTGTATTACTGTTCAAATCGTTGGAAAGCCTGTTAAAAGCAGAGAAGGAATTCATACTTGGAAAACATCTGAGGATGTTGCTTTCCCTGCCTCAACCAGTTGAGCTCCTGCATAGAAAAAGGTAGCATAGGCAAGAAACAACAAGCCAAAAGATGTCCCATATCCTGTTCCAGTGATCAAGCCTTGCTTTATCCCTGCCTTCCTTGGGCCTTCACATTTGCTTCTGTATAGATTCATCACCTTCTCTTCAGCACAGAAAGAAGCAACAATTCTTATACTCCCAACTGCATCATTGGCAACTTGGCTTGCTTCCACATACATCATCTTCAACCATACAATTGAGATTTTGAGGGATCAACTTTCCAAATAATATACTTAAAGAGTGATGAAAAATCAGATATATATATATATATATATATATATATATATACTCAAGAGTTTTATTTATTTATTTAAAATCTCAATTGTATACAAAAAATTGATTTAAGAAAGGGAAATGTTTTGCATCTGCACTGAATCCTTTCATCTCTGTAGTCACCAAAACAAAAAGAGATAAAAAGGAGATGATTAGTTTTAGAGCAGACCTTTGCATCTGCACTGAATCCTTTCATGAACTTTAATTGAGCATATGCATTGATACCAATCATGACACCAACTTCAACTTCAACACAGACTCACAAATTTACTCTGTTTCTCACATCAAACTTGAAACAGGAAACAACAAACAAATAAATATAAATGACAAACTTACAAAAACAACAAACAAGAAATGAACAAAGCATAACGATCTGTTAAAAAACCTAAGGTTAATATAACACACTTGTCATCTTCAAGTTATATGGGGTAATTACTTAAACAAAGAGCAAACACCTTTTCCCCATGCAAGTGTGTTAATGTGCGTGCATGTGATCAACTCATGAGTTGGATATAGATCAATATATAAATCTTTTCCCCATGCAACTCCGTAATTAATTACATGCATGGATATTAAATCATCTCATGCATAATAAGCTGGCCGGGTTATCTTCAGTGAAACTAACAACTGATCCTAATTGCCTAGTTGCGATTTAAATGCATGCATGATTTTTGGTTGTCAAGAAGGCAAAAGATCAGAGCTCCTTACCTTGAACAGTGGACGTCGCGCATCAGAAATCTCCTCGTGCTTCAAGCATTCGCAGTTTAAAGCCTTTTCAAAATCTCCCTAGAGATATATATATATGTCCAAATAGCTAGTGAGAAAATCATGTGCATGCTTGATTCGTATAACCATGCATGTAAGAAGCCTTTATATACATCCATAAGAGAGAAAAAGGGGCCGGGAAAAAGGAAGAAAAATGGTTAATGACTTATTTACAAACTAATGTTAATTTGTATATGAGTTTCTTGTATAAAATTTCTGTATAGACGTACTACGCGCGTACTTATCCCATGAACAAATTTAAGGTATGTTGTATGTGTAGCTTATGAACTTGAGATTTTTCGTCTATGCTCTTAGAGTTTCATCTCTACAAAATTTTGTATTTTTTCATTATCTATAGAGTTTGTAAAAATATTGTTAATTATTTTACAGTTTTCACATAGATTTTGGTTTTGCTTTTTGTATAATCTATTTGATAATTGGATTGAAAAGTCAAAATGGCAATATTGTGATTGAGATAATTTATTAAATTGGTCATAATTAGCATAAAATTAATATATATTGAACCCTTCTAGGTTTATATACCTGGTCTATCCTAGAGTTTTCAATAGATATCAAAGGCGATGTTATGGTACTTTTCAATAATTAGTATCAAGCTAGGTGTGATTCACTCACTTTGGATTAATTTTCTAAGTGACCCTAGCTAGGCTTAAGATCATCACTTCATATGGATAAACTCAATCTCTCGCATCAAGACCCTGTTTTGATGGTAACAGTTATGCCTACTGGAAAGTTTGCATGAAAATATCAAAGAATTAGGTGTCAGGAGTAGTCTAGAGGGAAAAGGCTCATTAAGTGGGATAGAGTCAAACTCAGATGATTTTTTTCTCAACCAAGTTCAATATCGGTGCTAGCTGCTAGGGTTTCAAAGGATAAAACGTTCTTTCGTGTGTAAAATTATAGATGAGATCAAAGTTTCGTGAGCTACATTAATATGGGAAGAAATGTAATAGACAGCTGCATCATGGAACCCATAGATGTCTTTATTTGGTAACCTCTCCCAGCAATACTCCCGCCTAAATCCTATCTTAATGCACAGTAGCATAAGCCCAGAAGAGGGCGGAGGAAAGAGCTTCCATGAAAAACACACGTGAATTGCAGGTAGACTTGCCAAATGCATGAAGAAACATAGCTGAAGAGTCAAAGCTCAATGTCTCTCTGCCACAATTCCCTTTTCCAAATAAAAAAAAAACCCTCCCTTTCTTTCCTTAGATCACAAAGAAGTAAGAGAATGAAAAAAAAAAAGCATAAGAATGATACACAAATTATCTTCTCCCTTTAATCATAAATATAAAATTTAAACGCATCCCGGGTATTAACTCTGATAATTCCATTGTATATCAAACAAATAAAAACTCAAGGTTGAGCCAGTTTTCTGTATGATCATAGCAAATACATATAACAAAACAAACTCACCCTCTTTCAAAATATAAAATATATAGTTTTAAATACACCATATATAAACTTGTAACAAAGTTAGCATTTAAAAAAGGGAATGGCACTCGCAAACTAGAAATCAAGTTACATTTTTCATTTCTACTTTCCCAAATAATTCATCTGAGTCAATTAGACACTACAACAAATTTGAGATTTTGGGAAGAAATTATTTAGGGACGAAATTTTTTTCGTCCCTAAAAGTCATTTCTTGGGACGAAATTTAAATTTCATTCTAAAAAATTGATGACTTTAGAAAATCGTTCGAACGTCAAAATAACCGTTCGAACAGTATTTTCTGTGACGAATTAAATCGTCTCAAAAAATTTTTACCGTTCGAACATAAAAAAATACGTTCGAACAATAAAATTTGGTGGATAATTACTTTATTATGGCGGGAAAAGTTCAAAAACGTTCGAACAATAATTTGTTATGTTCGAACGGAAAATATTTGGTGGCAAATCCTGGCGGGAAGTTTTTAAACCGTTCGAACGGAATATATTTAGTTAGAACATATTCAAGCACTACATTTATACATTCGAAAGTATAATATTAATCTCGGTATGAAACTCAAAATATAAAAAATATCTATCATATATACAAATTCATTAATTAATTTTATGTAATTAATTTTAAAATATTTTAATGATTTCTTTTATGTTAAATAAGATTTTTAGTTAAATAAATATCATCAACCACATATATATTAATAAACCAAATAAAACAAATTATCAAAATTCCATATATATTTCATAATTACAACAAAAGAAAATATAAATAAAAGATAAAAACTATTGTGATGCGAGGTCTCTACACACATCCTCGACTGCAGCTAATTGTGTCTCTACCTGTGTCAGTCGAGTACTAACTGTGACCTGAGTTGCATTATTGGCATTAATCGCTGTACGTAACTCATAACCTCTGTACGTAACCCAGAGTAGCCATAATCTCTGTACGCAACTCAGACATGGCAGTATGCACTGCATCAATCACTGCTGATGTGTGTACGCCGATCTCAGCACGCAATATGTCAGCCATCTCCTCGTGAATATATGTGCGTGATGTCTCAGCCTGTGTAGATGTCTCACCAGCCGATACTCCAGTATCTCCCGGCTGCGCATCTCTCTGAATCTCAGCCCTGTCAGAAACAGCCCCACGAAAACGAAATCTAGAGTGTCCCGTGCTCCGTGATAGGGTGGTGCTGTTGATTGGTGCCATCGAAAATCGGGAACGCTCGGCAGGTTAGGACACAACTCCGGCATGTAGCAAAAATCGAGTGATGAGGATCCCAAACGGCAGTATATCTGTCGTAATGAATCGTGCCTTTGATCGGATCCTCTCAAATATATAACCAACGAGGTCGATTGGGATGCCACGAGCGACCCGTATCATAAATCTAGCTCGATCCATGCCGACCTCGGTCTTGTGCTGCCGTGGGTCAATATTGTTGGCAATGATCAAATTCATAATCTTGAAGAAAAAAGATAAATCTGCCTGCCTAATACTCCTGGAGCCATCGTACACTGGAGCATCTGGACCAACAATCAAGTCTCTGACCTCGTGATCAGCAAGTGTAACGATCTCATCTGTGTAATCTGGTCCCTCGTCCTCAGACATAGCTGCATCACCTGAAGGACCAGACTCTCTAGGCGGCAGGTTTGGATAGGCATCAAGAAGCCTAGGAATACCCAGATATGCAGCGAGTCTGTCCATTGAAAATATAACAGGAGCTCCTCGGACACAGATCTTATATGCCCCTCCATCGTCTAGGCTAGCAGCACCGAGCTCTTTATAGAACTCAGTAACGATCTCAATGAAGGAAACAAGCTCCATTCCTTCTTCTCGCTGATCTAAGATTGGTGCCCAACCACGATCATTGAATACTGATGGGAGGGAATGACCCTTCCATATAAGAGCGACAAAATTAGACAGTTTTACCTGTCGCTCAAGTAAAACAGTCCGCTCTCGAACTGTTTGGATGAAAGGTTCTCCTGATCTACCACGTTTACGGCCCCGATAAGACATTATTATGATCCTGAAATTTTAAAAATAAAATATACATTCAAGATTAGTGATAAAATCTAATTACAACTAAAAGATTTACAAAATTATATACTAATAGCAATTTAATAAATTAATTGATAGAACATATAATCAATTAAACGATGAAAACAATTTAATAAGCTAATAAAATGTTAATGGATTGAATTTAATAATTAGCGTTCGAACGTCAAAATATATGGTCGAACGGACAATTAATAATGTTCGAACATGTCGATCAAGTTCGAACGTACAGGTTTACCCGTTTGAACGGACTGGTTAATACCGTTCGAATGGAAAACAGATCTAACTCGGCCATGGCTGAGTCAACTCAGCGGCCATGAAAATACTCAAAAATTATTCGATTCCGTGGTTTTTTCGACTAAAAACAAAGTACTCTTCATTTCTAAACATCCTACAATAGATTTATGATGTTCTACGGTAATTTTTGATGAAAAAATGTAATTTAAAAAAAAAACAAATAAAACCATAAAATTATAAAATAAACGGTAAAATGAGTTTGAAAATACATACTTTTACTTGGGAGAAAAATGTTTGATGTATGTGCTGATCACGACGGCAGACGGCGGTGAATGTAGTGCGTTCAAACGTTTTCTCACTTTTTCAAACGGTGGGGACGGCGGCGTGAGAGAAATCGCTGCCCGCGATAACTTATACGTGCATAACCGTTCGAACGTTAATATTTAAAGTTCGAACGTTAATATAAAACCGTTCGACCGTTACTATATTACGTTCGAACGGAAGTTTTGTAAGTTTATTAAAAATTATATTAAATGTATACTATATTTATATTCCTATAAATTATTATAATATATATACTATTATAGTAGATTATATATACTGTAATATATATGTAATATTATAATATATATTATGATAGTAGAATACTTTATATGAAAACATAATAACTTATATGTATTTTTTTATAGTATATATAATAGTAATATATCATAATACTTTACAATCAAAGTGTTATATATGAGATTGTAATATATATATAGTACCATATGATAGCATATAGTACTATATGGTATGAGTTTATACTTAACTAATATATGTCATATTATATATTCCATTATAATTTACCTATTAAAGTTATATATGATATTATACAACATATATATATATATATATATATAGAGTATAGCTTACTAATATACTATCATCTTATAAATTTCTCTATACTTTATTATGTGACCTTAGTATATTTGAGGCTATATATATGTGAGTATATATTACTAATACATATGATCTTAATAATACATATGATAGTATAGGTCACTATATATATGATAATATATATTACTATATATACTATATATTTAGTATAGATTACTATATATATGATACTATATATAACTAATACATATGATCTTATAGTACTTTTCATTTAATGATGAAAGAAATTATATTTAAACATAAAGGATATGTGTTCGAACGGTACTCGTAAACCGTTCGAACACATATGTTGCATTTGAACATATAAAAAAACATTCGAACGGATTATTGCAATGGCGAGAAAACATCCTGCCAATTAAAGACAACTGGATTACCGTTCGAACGTAATTTGTTATAGTTCGAACGGATTTTTGCAGTGGTGGGAAAATATCCCGCCAATTAAACTATAGTATCATCTAATATGTCTATATATATTAATGTTGTTCTTTTATTCAAAGGTATAATGAAAAAAAAATACAAATAAACATTTACAACACCGTTTGAACAGTTAAAAATAAAAGTTCGAACGGTTAATTTTCGAGCAAGAATAAATCAATAACGTTCGAACATACTATTTATACGTTCGAACGTGAAAATTAGGAGGGAATTTTCTCCCACTTAATATTTTCGTTCGAACGTTAGTAAATAACCGTTCGAACATGAAATGTTCTGCAAAAACACGACAGAACCTCACAATATTGTTTCTCTCCTCCTGCTCGCCTCAGTCACCCGAAGTTTACCCCCTTCGCGAAACCAAGAGGTATTCTTTCTCAAACTAGCCTTTAAGCTCAAAAACATTTTCATCTCACTTAATTATTCTCGGATTACTACTTGTAGGAGAGTTTTTTTGCACGGCATATCACTATTTCCTTCCATTTTCATCTTCAAAAATTCAGGTATTCCGTTTAAAATAGAAATGTATGGTTTGAACTTAATATTTTGCAATGTTAGAAAGTTGTATGCTTTGAGATTGTTGTTTGTGTTTGTTAGAGTTTGTAATTAATGGAGTTTTCGGCGTTGTTGAAGACGACTGGAATCTGGAATGAATACGTTCGAACGGGTTAGGATACCGTTCGAACGTATTCATTTTGTTCGAACATAGGTTCTCATCGTTCGAACGGGTAATGACATGACATCAATAACGTATACAGAATACAAATAGTTTGGGATAATTATAAAATTTAAATACTTAATTATAAATTAATAAAATTAATATTCAAATTAAAATACTACTAAATTTTAAATTAAAATATAAATAGTTAAGATTTAATAATATTTAAATACTTAATTATAAATTAATAAAATTTATATTCAAATTAAAATACTACTAAAGATTTAAATTAAAATATAAATAGTTAAGATTTAATAATACTTAAATACTTAATTATAAATTAATAAAATTTATATTCAAATTAAAATACTACTAAATCTTTAAATTAAAATATAAATAGTTAAGATTTAATAATACTTAAATACTTAATTATAAATTAATAAAATTAATATTCAAATTAAAATACTACTAAATCTTTAAATTAAAATATAAATAGTTAAGATTTAATAATACTTAAATACTTAATTATAAATTAATAAAATTAATATTCAAATTAAAATACTACTAAATCTTTAAATTAAAATAGAAATAGTTAAGATTTAATAATACTTAAATACTTAAGATAAATTAATAAAATTAATATTCAAATTAAAATACTACTAAATCTTTAAATTAAAATATAAATAGTTAAGATTTAATAATACTTAAATACTTAATTATAAATTAATAAAATTAATATTCAAATTAAAATACTACTAAATCTTTAAATTAAAATACTTAATTATAAACAGGTAAAACTAATATTTAAATTAAAATCTGGAATAAATCTTGAAATAATACCTACTAATTATGTTTTTGTTGTATTGTTGTATAAATAATATGTTGTTATTGTTTGACATATATTAGCATATTTTGTATTGTTTGTTCATCAAAATAAACCTTAGACCCGTTCGAGAGTTATCAATCCGGATGAATGCTTGATTGATAACTCTTGAATTGTCCAGAGTGGACAGTTTGGGATTGTAAGATCATTCTCGCAAACTATAGAACTATATCTGTTGTCGTCCAACATTATGATTTTGGTAGATTCATCCATTGTTCTCTGGATATGCAGTTTCGGTGATGGTGCAACGACGTGTTAATCGTCAGTGCACACAACCAAACGAGCATATTTGGAGAACTATGGGGAGATGCTGCCGAAATTTTGTTGGACGTGACAGATAATAGATCATAGGTTGGCGACTATGATCTTACAATCCCGAATGGGATAGGACCAACTACCCGGTGAAAGGTGGCATACTCATTAATTGGTATATGATACATGGTTATTTACTGATGCATTACAATATTGTTTGTAATGAATATAGTCGGCATGAATAAGAGTTGGATGAGAGTTAGCAATCGATTGGGTCAGAATTACAATGTATATGCTGAAGGTGTTAAGAACTTCTTGGAGTTTGCATTGGGTACATGTGATAGTGATGGGCGTATCAGATGCCTATGCAGAATTTGCATTCTCATAAGATAGACTTGGTGAGAGAGCATCTGTTTGTCAAAGGTATTGATAAGGGTTATACTGATTGGGTCTTACACGGTGAACCATATCCAACTTCATTTGAGGCTCCATAGGAAGAAGAAGAGATCGATGAAGATGTACAACCAGAGATTGTTGGAGATGATTACGATGAGGATATAGAGGAAATGTTAGGTGACATCGGTGCGGGAATGTTTATGGATGAAGGTGACACGGACACATCAAACTCAAATGATGGAGGCCATAACACTTTTGCACACTTATGGAATGATTCACAGCATGAGCTATATCCAGGATGCAGAAGACATAGTAAGTTGTCGTTTACCGTAAGATTGCTTCACATAAAATCAATGTGTCGATTATCTATTAAGGCAGTCAATATGTTACTTGAGCTGTTTAAAGAGGCACTGCCGACAGACAATACTTTACCTCGTAACTTCTATGAAGCAAAAAAGTTGAAACGAGGACTTGGATTTGATTACAACGTAATACATGCATGTAAGAATGACTGCATATTATTTTGGCGAGAGAATGAGCAGTTGAACGAGTGTCCTATATGCCACGAGTCAAGATGGACATTGGACAAGGCAAATGTTCCGCAAAAGGTCGTACGCCACTTTCCATTGATACCTAGATTACAACGATTATTTATGTCACGTGCAACGGCTGTAGATATGACATGGCACTCATCAGATAGAGTAAGGAACGATAATATTTTGTCACATCCTGCTGACTCCCAGGTGTGGAAGGAATTTGATCAGGAACACCCATGGTTTGCTGAAGAACCGCGTAACGTAAGATTTGGGTTGGCAACAGATGGATTTAATCCTTTTGGAACATGAGTACTAGTCATAGTACTTGGCCAGTTGTACTTTTGCCGTATAATTTACCACCGTGGAAGTGTATGAAAGATCCAAATTTCATGATGAGTTTGCTCATCCCAGGTCCGAGGTCACCGGGAAATGATATAGACATACACTTACAGCCATTGATTGCAGAATTGAAAGATTTGTGGGAGAATGGGGTTGTCACATTTGATTCGTCAACATGCAAGTCGTTCAAGATGCATGCTGCGGTGTTGTGGACAATAAATTATTTTCCAGCTTATGGGAATTTGTCAAGTTGGAGTACTAAGGGGAAAATGACATGTCCAACTTGTAACAAATATACCAAATCTGAATGGCTTACGTACGGGAGGAAATTATGTTTCATGGGTCATCGTCGATTTTTACCTGGTGACCATAGATGGCGTGGAAATTCTAGAATGTTTGATGGAACTGTTGAATGGGGCCAACCTCCACCATATTTGTCTGGCGAAGATGTACTTGCACAATTTATAGATGTTGGTTGTAATGAATTTGGTAAAAAACAACGAAAGAGAAAACGAGCTACGAATGAGTTGAATTGGACAAATAAGAGTATATTTTTCGAACTCCCGTACTGGTCGAAGTTAACATTGCGACATAGCCTTGATGTTATGCATATTGAAAAAAATATTTGCAAATCCGTATTGGGAACATCGATGTCAATTGAAGGAAAAACAAAGGATACAATAAACTCAAGGAAGGATTTGAAGCGGCTGGGAATAAGACGGGAAATGCAGTTGCAAGAAAATGGTTCGTCTGTCTACATGTCGATTGGGTGGTATACATTGTTAAGGAATGAAAGAGTTACATTTTGTGAGTGGCTAATGAAGATCAAATTACCGGACGGTTATGCCTCGAATCTAACAAGGTGTGTGAAAACAAATGATTGGAAAATAACTGGATTAAAAAGTCATGATTGTCATGTTTTCTTACAACGTATCTTGCCTATTGGTATCCGTGGGTACTTGACCAGAGATGTGCGCGTGGTTTTGACTGAGTTGGGTGCATCTTTTAAAGACTTATGTGCTAGGACGTTGAATGTAGAAGCTTTGGATCGAATGGAACGAGAAATTTTCATAATATTGTGTAAGCTAGAAAGTATTTATCCACCGTCATTCTTCGATGTCATGGTTCACCTAGCCGTTCATTTGCCACGTGAGGCTCGACTTGCAGGACCAGTTCAATATAGATGGATGTATCCCATTGAACGATTTCTTGGAAAGTTGAAACGTACAGTGGGTAACAAGGCCCGTCCAGAATGATCAATTGCAGAAGCATATATTGACGATGAGTGGCATACCTTCTGTTCCAAATATTTCCACGGAGTTGACACTCGGTTTGATCGGCCAGAAAGAAACTTTGACGTTGACCGAGCAAGACAACGGAATATATTTTCTGTGTTTTCCCAACAAGTTCGTCCAATTGGTGCAGTGCGTGGTTATGACTTGTGTGGAGGAGAGTTCGAGAAAGCTCAGTGGTACGTGCTGAACAATTGCCCTGAGATAGAGAACTACTTGAAGTAAGTTATAACTTTTTCTTAATTTAAATTGCCTCATTACTTTTAAAAAAATACAAAATTGTCATAAAATATTTGTGGTAATCATCAATTTCAGTGATCATATTAAAGTGCTCAAGGAACTATGAGTAAATGATATAAACCAGAAACATGAAGAGGAGTTCCCGAGATGGTTTGAAGAACGGGTAATGAAATTACATATGCGTTACTCAATAACAAATGAAAAAATATTAATTTCAACTTTGATATAGTATATGCTTTACTCAATACGTAGGTTGTACAATTGCATGCGAATAATCCAAATGATATATCTGATGAACTGTATGCATTGGCACGTGGCCCATCGAGACGCACTGCTCGATATTCTGCATGTATTTCTCGGGGAAGTAGGTATCACACACTGGATCGAGATTGTTATAGGAAAACCCAAAACAGTGGTGTCCTAGTCGAAGGAAGTCATGATGGAGAAAATATTGATTTCTATGGGGTTATTGTCGATATAATTGGAATGAAATATTTGGGAGAGCTTGCGGTGTATCTGTTTTAGTGTGATTGGTGGGATTTAAGCAATCCTCGTACTGGAGTCCGTGATGATGAATATTGAGTGTTAATACATCAAAAAAATGGTATGAAGATGATCCTTTTATTTTGGCTTCTCAAGCATCTCAAGTATTCTACTTAGATGACCCGAAGTTAGGAAATCAATGGCGAGTAGTTCAAAAATATTCTCTAAGAAATATATATGATGTTATCCCTCAGGCGGAAGGACAAGATGAAGAAGAAGATGACACTTCTACTCAAGAAGCATACCAAGAGAGTCAACCCGCCTTAAATTTGTTTGTGGATTTGAGCCAGTATGAGATGATTCCATTAAATAGAGAATATATTGAGGCTGAAATTGTTGATACGACAGTTGAGGAAAATGTTGAATCATCTGAAATATCTACAGATGATGAGAGTGAATTGTCAAATGAAACTGATACAGATTCTGATTGACCAATTATGTGTTAACATTACACTTGATGAAAAATATTTTACTTATTGAATGTATCAGTAGTTTGAAATTATGCCGTCAAAGAGGAAGGAAGTTCGCAACCCATCTCCACCTGTTCATAGCTCTCCTTCAGACTCACCATTAGAGATTGATTCTACAGAACAAGGTAAAAATCTAATACTCATAAAAGTTATTAATTAAGGTCCTATAAAAGAGATATAAATGAAATTGATTACAATGTTATATTTTATAGAATCTACAGTACAATCTCGTCAAGGTCGAGGCACCACTAGAAGGGTGACGTTGGAAAAATATCGGAAGGTGGGTAAGATCAAGGTTAACATTCCTGACGAACATACTGGGGGCGAAGGACAACCAGCAGCTTGGCTTGCATCACATGTGGGTGCTCTTACACGAACTTACGCACCTTTGGCAACGTTTGGTAATGTTTAAAACATTGATTTAGTAGAATAAATTTCTATATTTTACTTAAATTTAGAATATTATAAATGATAATGTGTTTGTGACTATTTTTTTAAGGATGATTTCGAATTAAATTTTGGTCGGAGAGAGGAGCGTAAGACTGTGGAAGAGCTTATGGGTAATGCATTCCGCAAATATAAGGCGAGGTGTCATGAGCATTATAATAAGTTTGAGAAGAAGGAAGATGCACGCCAACATCCTTTCCAGGATGTCCGACCTTCTGAGTGGGAAAAACTTTGTGACATGTTTGAGGATCCATCATATCAGGTATAATGAAATTTAATTATTTTACTTGTCCTATCTGTCATTTCGCTTCATAATATTTACAATTTCTTTGCAGGAGCGAAGTTCTATAAACAAAACAAATAGATCAAAATTGAAGATTAATCATTATGCAGGCTCAAGATCTTTCCATCGCCTTTCTAAGAAATTGGTATTGCTATTTTTTTTATTGGATATAGTTAATTATTTGGATGAATCATAATGACTTTCTATTTTAACACATTTATTGTAGCAAGATTTAGATACTAATTATGATCTGAAAAAATTATATGTTGCATCGCACACTAATCGTAATGGAGAGTGGACTCATCCTGATGCCCGTGAAAATTATGTAAGTTTTATAACCTGTTTTAATTAAATATATTAGAATATTTATGACGATATTAATTCTTTATCTTATATATGGCTAGGATAAAATAGTTGCCCTACGTGCTGAATCTGCGTCAGATCAAAATTCCTCAACAAGTGATATTGAGATTTTTACACAAGTCCTGGGTCAACGTTCAGGATATTTGAGGGGTTTGAGTCGTTGTGTAAAGCCTGGTCCCTCTTCCTCTTCTTCTGGGAATGCATCTATGACTTCTATAGCGCTAGAAAATGCGAATTCCATAATCGAAGAATTGACTGCAAGATAGCATGAGTTAGAGGCTCAATTGGCAAAACAAGCAGATATGAAGATGCGCCTCAAACAACATGAAGAACAACAAGAAGAGTTCAGAAGACAGATGCAACTCCAAATGCAGCAGCTTATGCAATAGTACAGGCCTTCAAGCAACTGATGGATTTTGGGATTATATATTTATGTACGAACAATACCCGTCTCGACTGTTATTTGTTTAGTTTGTGCTTATTTTAACACTTTTGTGAGTGTTAAACAGTTTCTAATGTATTTTTTCAAATAGTATGAATGTCTATTTGGTTTTCTATTATTGATTTAAATTAAAGAGATATCGTTCGACCGAACGTAAAACGTTCGAACTCTATGTAACGACAATAGCGTTCGAACGTAAACGTAATGTTCGAACGATCACAAAACGTTCGAACGTAAATAATTTCAGTCGTGTTCGAACATAGCCCATACCGTTCGAACCCATATACCGTTCGACCTGACCATTTAACGTTCAAACACAAAAACAATTCGTAACGTTCAAACGAATTCATGTGTGTTCGAACATATTTCGAAATCGTTCAAACACGTCACTACTGTTCGAAATTAAAATTTTTTCCGTTCAAACTATTTTCTGGGACGAATTTAAACTGTGACAATATTAAAATACCTTTTGGCACAGTGATATTGGAACGACTTTGGGACGAATTTTTTTCGTTCCAAAAATTTTTTTGGGACGAAATTGGGGTCTTTTGGGATGAAAATTTTCGTCCCAAAAGACCCTTTCTGTTGTAGTGAGAAACATGCAGCCAAAGGGAAAGGAGAGAGGGGAGGGTTGGGGGTGGGGGCACCATTTTTCAGATGCACTTATTAGGTGAAAAACGATTGGAACTACCACTTATCTAATCCTCATTATTTCACCTATTCCAGGTAAAAGACTCAATTTTCCATGTTCCACATCCACTTCTTGGAACCATATTTCATTTACTGCTTGCTAAAAATAAAACATTGAACAACACAACAAAGTAATAAGCATAATTTATGGGTAGACATAGCATAAAAAACAACAAGCAAAACAAATAACAAAAAGAATTATAAAGTTCAAATCAATTTCAACCAAAAGTTCTCAAAACCCAAATTCTTAGCTTGTATATACTGACAATATTCATTTTAAGGGCTTGTTAGAATCCACAAAATCATTACCAGCATTTGGCACCGTAAGTTAATTAATTAAACAACGACAAAGTACCTGTCTTGTGCAAAGTAGGTTAGCACATTTCCATTAACATCATCAAACTCGGGCCATTTCAGAGACTCGGACTCAAACAGAACAAAACCAAATTCTGGTTTTCCCCTCCGTATGTACCTAGCCATTTAACATGGGAAGAAATCAAGATAAAGGATACCCCGTACAAAATGTAGGAAAAATCCCTAAAACCCACGGACACGCACGGTTTAAAATTCATTTCACAGAAATTTCATGGGAGTTAAAATTAACTTGAAGTGAATGTGGGTGTATTCGTGAGAAGCAGTGAAGGAGAAGGGCCTTACCACCGATCGACAACTCAGAACTCCAACAATGAACACAAATGCACAGTAGCAAACCCACGAAAAATCTGTAGAGAAGAGGGAGAGAGAGGGTCTACTATGAAAAGAGAGAGAGAGAGAGAGAGAGAGAGAGAGAGAGAGAGATGGAGAGAAATACCTGTAGATTTTTTGCGCACCGTGCGAGAGACGAAGACGGATTGGGGAGAGAGGGAGGAGCGGATGGAGGGAAATGAACAATGGCAAAAGGCGGGCGAATTAAATTTTAGGGTTTGTATTGCGGCGAGTTATTATCGCCGCAGAAAATAAACTTTCGCCGCCAAGATGCGAAGCTCATGCGGCGATTAAGAAAGTCGTCGCAATAGTTCAAAAAATCGCCGCAATAAATGAACCGTGAATTCCACTTCGAAATGTCTTATAAATTAAGTTGGAACTCAGCGGTGAATTAATAATCGCCGCAAAAAATAACTATTTGCGGCGATTTTTTTTGCAGCGATCTAAAAATCGCTGGAAAATGTCTGATTTCTTGTAGTGATACTCGATCTTGTTCCCGTGCACAAGTCTCGCTAAGTAATTGGCAAGGGCATTTCCTTCTTGGAAGACATGTTGTATAGTGTAATCCCCTTCTCTGAGAATTTTCAAGATTTCCTCCCAAAAGTCTTCAAGGTACCACACTTCACAC
Source organism: Juglans regia (assembly GCF_001411555.2). NCBI lineage: Eukaryota > Viridiplantae > Streptophyta > Magnoliopsida > Fagales > Juglandaceae > Juglans > Juglans regia. The sequence goes on along the minus strand of NC_049911.1, from coordinate 4,544,225 downwards.
TTTGCACCAGTAATCCATTTGACCACCATCAGTGAGTCGGTTTCAACATCCATTCCAGTAATCCTCTGTTCTCGACACATTTTTAGTCCATGCAAGATGGCCCTTAATTCCGCTACATTGTTACTGCCATATCCGAGGTCTTCAGAAAAGGCAAACACGTTACCTTGGTCATCACAAAGAATTCCTCCTGCACCAGAGGCACCTGGGTTGTGCATGCTGCTTTTGTCCGTGTTGAGTTTGTATCTCCCTTGTTTTGGCTTCGTCCACCTGACCACTTGTATCCTCTTCAATTGCACAGGCAAATTGACAATATTCAAGTTGCGCAACAATTATTGGTCTCCACGAGCATGGTTCCGTAATTTTGTAGATTCATTCATCAGTCTTGCCATCCAATATTTGACCGACTGCCAAACTTCTTCCAGTGATTCCGCCTGTCCTTCTATTCACACTTTGCATCTCCTCAACCATAACCTCCATGATAAAAATAAAGGAAGAACACCCAATTGATACCCATTTGAGTTAACTGTGAGGCCCGCTGAAACCATAGCAGCATATTTTCCTTCCAAGTTATTCTCTCCCGAAACTGCATTCCCAGATTTTGTGCTCATTTCCTTCATAATTGTTGGGCAAATTCACCAGCATATAGAACATGATTGATGTCCTCATAACCACCTCCATGGCAACAGTTACACTTTGACACCACTGGGATCCCAATCCTCCTCAATCTATCATCCACACTAAGGCTATTATTCCATGCTTTCCACACCACGACTGATATTTGTTTTGGTAATGATTTATGCGACACTCACGCAGACCATGTAGTTTTCGGGTACTTCATGCGCAGATACTCCCAAGCATTATGGACGGTGAATTTGCCATCTATGGAAGGGGTCCATATAAGCAAGTCTCGCCCCTCTTGTGGATTTCCCAAGGCATCGATTATTTCCTCCATTTTTCCTCTCCCACTAGACGCTCTAGCAGTTGCACATCCCACTAATTTTCTAGCTTGCATTCACATAACTTTAGCCCAGGATTCTCGGTGATGTCTAAAGAGTCTGCCAACGGACCATCCCCAGTCCATACATTAAGCCAAAAAAAGACATCCCCCCGGCGCATTTTCCAACAGTACTGGTCTAGCACATAAGGAATTTGTTTCATTATCATTCTCCAAAATCGTGCTCCTTTTGTGTTATCAACAAGGGATATATGATTTTCTTTCTCATATTTTCCCCAGAAAAAGTGCCCATAGCGATTCATCATTGAGAACATTCCAGGCAAACTTCATATGAAGGGATTTTTCTGTTTCTTTAAAATCCCGTAGCCCTAAACCCCCCCTCAGATACAGGCCTACATATTTTGTGCCACGCACACTTCTTTTTTGGAGATCCATCCATTTCACCCCAAAAAAAGGTGCTAAGTATGCGATTTATGATAGAGAAAACCGACTTAGGTACATGTAAGACCGATAAAAGATAAATTGGCATACTTGTTAAAACATGGTTTAACAAAATCAGTTTACCTCCTGCCGATAGTAGCCTCATTTTCCAACCACTTACTTTTTCTCGAATCTTGTTAATTAGTTCCTCCAGATGCCTTACAATTAGTTTACCGCTTACTATATTCACCCCCAAATATTTAAATGGAAAAAAGCCTTCTCCAAAACCCGTGATTTGCCAGACTTCTTTTCTTCTAACTGGCATAATGAGCTTTGAAAATATGATGGCGGACTTCTCCTTATTAACTTTTTGCCCTGACCACTTTTCATACAATTCCAAGACTTTTATCAAAACTTTTATAGATCTTTTTGCTCCATTAGTGCATATCACAATGTCATCTGCGTATAATAAATGAGAAACTATAGGCGTACCTCTAGCTTAAGAAAAGCCTCCTATTGTCCCACTTTCATAATTTTTTTTTAGTAATCTGGTGAAGACTTCCTCTATCAATACAAATAAATATGGCAATAGGGGATCCCCTTGTCGAAGTCCTCTTTCCCCCTTAAAAAAAACCTTTAACAGTTCCATTCAAGAGAATGGAATACCATAGCGTTGTGATACATGTCTTGATCAACTCACAAACCTCTTCAGAAAAATCGAAGGATGCAAGAACGCGTAACAAAAAATTCCAGTTGACTCGATCATACGCTTTGGACATATCCACTTTCAACATCACATTTCCACCATTCAACTTTTTATGTATTGATAGGGCCATTTATTGAGTCAAGCTAATGCTTTCAAAAAATATTTTTGTTGGGAATGAAGGCCCCTTGTTCCTGTGATATCACCCTCGGCAATAAATGTGTAACCCGTGCTACAATATCACCCTTTTGGATAGGAGCACCGGGGTCTGGCTTTAAGCAGGAGGTGGAGTTTGAGACAATACCGGTGTTTTGCTTGGCTTGTAAAATGCAGGGCCACAATAAACAGACTTGTAGGAAAGAAGAGAAGAATTGGGAAGATGGGAAAATAAAAAAACAAAAAAAGTGGAGGGAATATCGTGAAGTTAGGAAAAACTCAAATGTTAAAAGAACTGAGGAAAATAAAACAGAGGAAGGGGAACCAAATGGCACCGAACTTGGAATGGCGAAAGAACAAGAGGAAAGGGAGAATGAAATGGAGCGACAGTAAGAAGAGGGGCATTTGATAGAAAAGGATAATGATGGAAGAGCAAAGAGGGAAAATGTACTAAGGTCTGGGAATGAGCAGGGGCATTTACACAGGGTCTTTGTGTGGATAGTATGAATTCCCCTGTACACAAAGAACACATGGCAGAGGACGAAAATGAAACTCAGGAGATCGTATTGGATAGCTTTAACCAGAGGTCTGTTGATGTGCATAAAGGGGACCACGATGAACAAGAAGAGGCTGAAGGAGAGCAAGATGTTGTATTGATTGAAGATGTGCCCGTGGATGAAACGAGACAAGAGATACAAAATGGTGAAACTATGGTGGAATACCAATCAATGTCTAACTAGGAAGAGGGTGGATTAAATGTAGTAGGGAAAAACAAAGATTATTTGTCTGAAGAGGAAAATAGTGGAATCAATAACAAAGAAGGCAAGGCAGGATGGAGTCATTGTAGAAGCACAAAGTGGGTGATCACCCGCTCCTTAAAACTTAATTTATGATAGGTCCAATTATGTATTGGAACATTAGAGGCTTGGGTAAGTCAAGGGGAAGGTTGAAAAGGCTTGTAAAAGAATTTAAACCCAAGATTGTAGCTCTAGTAGAGACTTTTGTGGCCGAGAGTAACATGGAAGACATAAAGAAATACCTTTGGCTGGAGAATGGTTGGTCTAATCAAATGCAAGTTGGGAAGCTCTGGCTTTTGTGGGACAAAAGTGTAAACGTGAATATCATACGCATGAGTGATCAGTTTATAACGGTAAAGATGTTGGAAGGGAGTATAGAGTTTTTAATCACATTTGTATATGCTAAATGTATTTATGGACTTTGAAGACAGTTATGGAGGGATCTAGAAGATGAAATGCAATCGAATTTACCTTGGATGGTATTAGGGGATTTCAATATAATTAGAATGGACGATGAGAGAAGAGGGGGTGCTTTTCGGCCACTGATAGTGATGGAGGAGTTTAATACCTAGATTATTGGGTGCTAGTTACTTGAAATAAATTTCCAAGGGAAAATGTTAACTTGGTGCAATGGGCAAGAAGGTGCAGCAAGGAGCTGGGCTCGACTGGATCAAGGGCTTTTTAAGACAAAGTTCTTAGATTTGCTGCCTCAAACATTGCTGAGATACTTATGGTCCATGATCTAGAGCAGAGGATTGAATTACTTGATTCTCTCCTCCAGGAAAAGCATGTAGAAGTGGTGGAGCAGGACTTACTAGTCTAAAAAATTTGGAAGTATGGAAGAGAAGAGAAGAAACCATGCTTGCGCAAAAGGCCAAAGTCAAATGGCTACATGAAGGAGATAACAACACACGGTTTTTCCATTCGGTATTGAAGAGAAGGCAGCAGAATCAAGTAAAAAAAATGAGTAATATGGATGGAACTTCACTTGACTCTCTAGAGGCGGTCCATGAAGGTGCAGTTAGTTATTTTCAACAATTTTTTAGTTACAAATGTGAGGCGGAACTACTGGATTTGGGGCCAATAATTGACAAAGTGATTATGGATGAAGAAAATAAAAATATTACAAAGCGCCCAACAATAGAAGAAGTTCGGCAGGCTCTTTTAAGCATTCCCGTGAAGAGTAGTCCAGGACCAGACAGATTTAGTTTAGATTTTTTCAGAGAATGTTGGGAAATTGTACAAGGTGACGTGGTGGATGCCGTTACAGAATTTCCAAGGTTCTACATGGCATCTTGAGGATTGCTTATCTACTATATATAAATTAATTCATGGGTGCTAGTACTGCTTGCTGCTTTGTATTGCTGGTTTCCAGGTTTGTGCTGCTTGGTTGATGCTAGACACGTGGTGCTGTAGAATTTGCTGTTGTACTCATGAGTGGCTCTGTCACCTGCTGGTAGGGTTAAATATTTGTTGTTTTCTATAATCTAAAGTGGTGATGGTTTTGACGAAACTATAAGATGGAATTAGACCCAAGATGCCTACGGTTCCTCCTGATAAGGATAAAGTAGAAAAATGAGAAAGGTAATTATATTGGATGCCATGTACTGTCAATACATTATTTTATTCATTTTATTACAATTTGTAATCTATAAATAGTGATACACATTTGTGAACAATTGATTGATTATCGAATGCAATTCTGTTATACACAACGTTTGTGTTCTGTTTCTCGCATCTTCTTCCAAGCCTTTCCTCTGCATTCCCTTCTCTGCGTAACTATCAACATGGTACCAGAGCCATGACAAAGACACCTCCAAACACTGAAACCATCGATTCAAATATGCCTTCCAATCCTGAGACTAACCCTCACCATCCCGCTAGTCCCTATTACATCCAGCCTGGTGAATGAGCTTCTTTCCCATTGGTTCTAGATTTACTCACCACTGAAAACTATGTGACTTGGGCAAGAGTCATGCGTCCGGCCCTATGCCATCATATATCTCATGGGACTAAATATATCTTTCAACTCACCAAATATATCTCCTCACTCACACAAGATGATGATTCGGTAAGTCAGTATTATAATAAACTTAAGAGTTTTTGGGATGAACTTAAAATATATGAGCCTATGCCATCATGTAAGTGTGGAGCAGTGAAGACATTAATGGATTATACTCATAGACGTAAGGTCATGCAGTTCCTCATGGGACTAAATGATTCTTATGATTCGATGCGAGCTCAGATTCTACTTAATGATCCCCTCTCTGCTTTAAATCGTGTTCTATCTCTTGTTCAACAAAAGGAGAGGCACAGACAACTCCAATCCTCACCAGCACCTATTGCAATGGTTGCCAAGGGACCCGACTATCGCAATCCATCTTCTTCTCGCAAAGATCGATTATTTTGCTCTCATTGCAACATCTTAGGACATTCGTTGGAGCGATGTTTCAAAGTAAATCCAAATTTACCTGTGAGTTCTTATTGCCGTATACAGGAGCACACCAAAGAGAAGTGTTACAAATTCAATGGATTTCCTCCTAGGCACAAAAATAATGACAAATATAAATCACATGCTAATCAGTGTTCTCTTGAGTAGGAACAAGTCGGCAATGGACCATCTATTACTCAGGAGCAGTATATCCATCTCCTTGCCTTACTCCAATCTTCTCATTCTCCTGCTGCCAATCACGTTCATGCCAATCTCTTGGCATCTAAGTCCCTAGTGTCTGGTATTTTATCTTGCAATTTCACACATATTGAATCACATCACTAACGCTGTTGTTTCTGGCATAATCGATACAGGAGCTACAGATCATATGATCTGTAGCCCACGCTTCTTTACACATAATGTCACCATGGTTTCACACACCATCAAGCTTCCTAATGGCACAACCACAGCATCAACTCACGTTGGTGATGTGCACATTTCTAATCATTTGGTCCTAAAAAATGTTCTATGTGTGCCAAAATTTTCTTTCAATTTGATTTCGGCTAAATCACTTACTACTTATTCCAATTGTTGACTAATGTTTTCTTTAACTCTTGCTATATTTAGGACCTTTCATCTTGAATGATGATTGGAGTGGGAAAGGTGCATAACGGCCTATATCATATGCAAATTTCAAGACCAAGCCTCACTGGGTTACATTCTTTTTTTCTGCCTTACATTTCAGTTATGCTAATACCACAAATGTTTCAAAGCTAGATGAATTTACACTTTGGCATTATAGACTCGGCCATAGTTCAATGACACATCATATATTAAATGACATGCAAAAGGAAAATTTTAAGCCTACAAACCCTTCAAATCTTCTTTGTAAAATCTGTCTACTTGCAAAACAACACAAGATGCCATTTACTCAATCAGAAACTACGGTTTCCAAACCATTTGACCTTTTTTGTTGTTGATATTTGGGGCCCTAACCAAGTCCAATCTTACAATGGCACTAAGTATTTTCTTACAATTATCAACCAGTACACTCGCTGCACATGGATCTATTTACTCCAAGCTAAATTCAAAGCACGTACCTCCATTCAACATTTTTTTCCATTGTTTCCACTCAATTTGACAGCCAAATAAAAACAATCCGATTAGACAACAGTGTCGAGTTTCACATGCCTTGTTTCTATCAGTCCAAAGGAGTGTTGCATCAACGTACATGCATTGCAACACCTCAACAAAATGCCTTGGCTGAGCGCAAACATTAGCACATGCTAAACGTTGCCAGAGCCTTGAAATTTCAATCAGGACTTCCATCAAAATATTGGACTGATTTCATCACCACTGCCGTATATTTAATAAACAGAAAACCCACCCCAAACCTTCACAATAAATCACCATTTGAACTATTCTACAACAAAAAACCCTCATACTCTCATCTTAGAATTTTTGGGTGCTTATGTTTTGCCTCTACTCTCAGTCATACTCGATCTAAATTCGATCCTAGAGCTCGAAAATGTCTCTTTCTTGGATATCCATACGGGGTTAAGGGCTACAAACTTCTTGACATCACCACAAACTAAATTTTTTTTATCCTGTGACGTTGTGTTCTATGAACAAATATTCCCTCTCAAACATACAAATAACCCTCATTGTTTCCCTCACTTTGACCATAATTTTTTCAACCCCAACATCTCCATTCCCACCCAAACTCCACATGATTCTATTTCACACATTCATTCCCATTCCTTAGAAAGCACCACAACAAAATCACCTCCACCTACACACCTCACCCAGACTTCACATCCCTTAGAAAACATCAACACCGAATCACCTCCACCTACACATCTCACCCAAACCATTACCCCTCCTACACCCATGCCTCGTCGATCCACAAGGAACAGAACAACTCCCGCCTACCTCAAATACTTTCATTGAAATGCACTGCTTCCACTACAGTTAGCATCCAAGCCGAAAGTTACTGAATCTTCCTCCATCACAGGTTCGAAAATCTCTTTTCCACTGTCTTTTGTTTTATCCTATCATTCTTTATCTCCATCTTTTCATGCTTTCATTGCATCAATATCTATATACACTGAGTCCATTACATACACTCAAGCACTCAACGAACCAATATGGCGTGAGGCAATGGAACAAGAGCTCACTGCTTTTGAGCTCAATGAGACATTGTCCATCGTTGATCTACCTCCTGGCAACAAGTCGATTGACTAAAAATGGATTTATCGATATAAGTTCTAAGCTGATGGATCGATTGAATGTGCCAAGGCTCGATTGGTCGCAAAGGGTTTTACCCAACGAGAAGGAATTGACTTTCATGATATCTTCTCTCCAGTTGCCAAATTAACTTCAATCCGATGTTTACTTGCCATAGCAGCCATCAAGGGCTGGGACTTGCAACAATTGGACGTGAATAATGCATTTCTATAGGGGGAACTTGATGAAAAATTGTATATGAAGCGCCCATCTGGTCTTTCCTTTGTTCACACCAACAAAGTTTGCAAATTACAGAAAAGCATCTATGGCTTACACCAAGCCTTTCGGCAATGGAACACTAAACTTTCCTCATCACTTGCTGAATTCAGTTTTGTACAATCCAAAACTGATTACAACTTGTTTATTAAGCAAACAATAGCATTCTTCATTGCTCTTCTTGTCTATGTCGACGATATTATTTTGATGAGCTCGGACACTGCCTCCAGTGATGTCGTTAAGCATTTTTTTTGTCCACCAAATTCAAAATCAAAACCCTAGGATCACTCAAATACTTCCTTGGCATGGAAGTGGCTCGATCAAAGGCTGGAATTCAAATCTGTCAACAAAAGTATGCATTGGATATCTTATCTGAGATTTGACTACTTGTGGCCAAATCATCTCCTCTCCCAATGGATCCTAATGTCAAGTTTAGAAAGGATGAAGAAGAACCCTTTTATGATCTTGCTCTGTACAGGACGTTTGTTGGCAAGCTACTCTATCTCACAAACACACGTCTGGACCTAAGTTATAGTGTGAATTTGCTGAGTCAATTCATGGAGAATCCACGAGTACCTCACTATGATGCCATAATCAAAGTCATTCGGTATATTAAAGGTACACCAGGCTAAGGAATTTTTCTTTTCCAACACATCCCAACTCCAACTCGTGGCTTACTCAGATGCCAATTGGGCGAATTTCCCAGATACGCGGCGATCAACTATTGAATTTTGCGTCTTCATTGTCAAGTCCCTTGTTGCATGGAAATCTAAGAAATAAAATAATGTTTCACGCTCTTCTGCTGAGTCTGAATACAGGGCCATGGCCGCTGTTGTATGTGAGCTCACATGGCTTAGGTATTTACTTAAAGATTTCGGCATCAACATTCCTGCTCCCGAACTTTGTATTGTGACAATTTAGCAGCATCACACATCGCTGCAAACCCCGTGTTTCATGAACGCACGAAGCACATCGAACTAGATTGCCATCTAGTTCGAGATAAAGTCTTAGCTGGGCAAGTCTCCACTACGCATGTCTCTTCATTAGACCAGTTAACAAACTTACTCACCAAGCCAATTCATTCTCCCGCCTTCGATAGGTTACTATCCAAGATGGGAGTGATCAACATCTACTCTCCATCTTGCGGGAGGCTAATGAAACTACAAGATGAAATTAGACCCAAGATGCCTACGGTTCCTCCCGATAAGGATAAACTAGTAAAATGAGAAATGTAATTTTGTTAGATGTCATGTGTTGTCAATACGTTCTTTTATTCATTTTATTATAATTTGTAATCTATAAATAGCAATACACATTTGTAAACAATTGATTGATTATCGAATACAATTATGTTATACACAACATTTGCGTTCTGTTTTTCACATATTCTTCCAAGCCTTTCATCTACATTCCCTTCTCTGCATAACTATCAACAGGCTTTGCTGACCAAGGCCGCAATTGTCTTGCTGTTGTGCAGTGCTGCTGCTACTTTGCCAACTTGTGCTATTGATTTGTTGCCCAATCTGCAGTTACTTGTAAACCGGCCTGTGTAAGAAAGTATAGAACAAGGAAGGAAAAAAAGAAAGCAGAGGAAAAAGGTTCTCTGTGTATATTCTATATTCGAATTCACTACTTACTCTATACATCTTTAGCACTATATATCATCACTACAACATTAGTGACTTTTCACGGCAGTTTATTTGTCCACAGACCACAATTTGCTGTAATAAGAGACACTTTCCAGCTATATATGTACGCAATAAAAATGTTGTGTTAAGTACATGTCTATTGTGTTATGAACAGTTGCAGGAAGATAAAAATGCCATGCTATATACTTTATTCCATGATAAGATACTTCAATGATTCTCTAGTACCTATAGGAAGATAAAATCAAAAAAACCATCCATAGTTTGTTGACTTGGTTGTGTTAGCCAAGATCCTAGTAACAAATGTAGAAATACTTATGTGCAGACATTGATAGGAATTGTAGGATTGCTAGCATGTTGACATAGCGAGTATATATGTATTGTGGGAAAATGTAAGAAAGTTACGAACGTTTGAATCTTGTTCTTGAAGTTACTATATACATGGATGACTTGGTCAAAAGTTTATTTATACTCTGTATGTAAATTCCTTAACTTGGACAAGTGTTATTATTAGTCATTGGATGCATGAAAACCTTTATGTAGTTTATTAGCATGTGTAGGATAATAAAGTGCATCATTATAACAAATGTCAAGCATGAATAAAATATGGAAAAAATGGTAATTTAGTGAAAACCCAAAAATTCCAATTGACATCCAATGACATCCAACTTCACTAGGCTATAATAGCCTGGTCTTTCATTTACCGTGTCCACGGCCTTGCCATATGTTAATGTTAGTGATACAATTTGATACCTTAAAATCTTCCTATTATATATATATATATATATATATATATATATATATTAGCATCCAATTATCTTCAACTAAGGGTGTAATGATGTAATCAATCAGTTCAGTTAGTTTTGAAGGAGGATTAATTCAGATTAGACCGATTCTTTTGATCCGTCAAAAGTTCGGACTGGACCACTTGGTTTAGTCCGGTCAGTCTTATTGGAGAGTTTCGGTCCAGGTCATTTATTTTCTTTTCTTTTTTCAAGTTTTTGACAAAAACGTTATATAAAATGGTAAAAAAATAATAACAATTAAGTGAATGATTTAACCTAATTTGTCTTACTAAGTATACATTTAACTAATTAATTATTTTAATTAAGTACACTCTATTAATAATGTTAATACACTATCTTAAAAATCTTAACCTTAGAAAATTATATAACTATTTATAACTAGTTAGAAGAGCATTATATAATTACTTACTTTTAACTTATAATAACAACTTAAAAAAGTATAAAATATCATATGAAAAATTATTTAAAATTTTATATATTAAATTCGGTCAATCCAGTTTGGTTCGAGGTGAAAAAAACTCCAACTTGAGGTGAGACCAAAAACCTAGTTTGCTTATTTTCTTGGACCGAGACCAATCGGTTCCTTTTGTTGGTTTTTTATGATGGGGACAAGAAATCTTACACCCATACCTCCACTATCAGGTTGTGGTGCTGTTGTAGTGTTGAGTTAGGTGTTACAAATTTGCATTATATATTAAGCACTTAAAGTCGGTTAAAATATGCAATATGTGTGACTGGAAATAAAAATTAAATTTGTGATGAAGAACATTATAATTTCCCAAGCTCAAATTAGTTACACATCAAATCATAATCTGATGTGTAAACACACAACTTATAACTATGAGATTTATTAAAATTATAACAAAAAGTAAAAACACAAGTAATTTTTTATATATATTTGCTAATATAATAGATAGCTTCCACGTCGCCAATAATGTGTTTTCTATATCAATATTATAACTGCAAATAGAGATATTTTGAAGTACTAAACACTCGGGCAAAGTAACTTTCAGAAATATCTCAGCTATATATATAATATGTAGTGTAGATGTAAAAGTTTGGCTATGACTAAGTGATTAATTTGATAAGTTTGGATATGACTAACTAAATAAGATGATAGAGTTTATCTTACCTTTGGTTTTGTAATTTGGATGAATGTAAAATACTTTGACTTTATCTAGGGCTATTTTGATTTTATCTAGATGCTGTTAGATAATATTGTAGATAAGTTAAGAGTGTATATATCTGAATTATAAGGAGTCTAGAATTATCCTATGAAGAATTTGAATGGAAACTACATCTGCTGAAAAGACTTAGCGCCAGGTCAATAGACGCGCCAACAAAGTTTTTCGCAACAGAGTCCTATTGCACATCAAATTCCTATCAAACTCATTCCGTCAATAATTTGAAGATCGCCAGAGGTTCTTGTTGCTACTACGTTAAAGGCAAATAGGTCGTTTGTCGGGTCAAGCAAGAGAGTCAATTAGCAAAAGTTTTGTAATTGAGAATTACTTGTCACTGATTTTCAAATAATAAAATGGACTTTTCTAAGTTTTACTGCCTCGTAGGGTTTTACCTTTAAAGAGTTCTTTAAAGAGTTTTCCTTCGTAACCAAATTTGATGTAACGCAATTTATTTGCTCTATGTATTTGATTGATTATCAAATTGTTTCATTATTGATCACTAACCAATTTATTGATTGAATTGGTAGAACATGGTAATACAATACAAGGGTGTTTGGGTAATCTCAATTGGCAATAAAACGTAGTTGACTCATTGTAGTGTAATTCGTGCTCCAGTAGATCATATTGTCGTCGTTATATGTCCCGCCATACTTTGATGGGAAAAACTGTGCGTATTAGAAAGTTCATACGAGGGCTTTCCTCAAGTCGTTGGATGAGTGTGTGTGGTATGCAGTTGAGCGATGATGAACTAAATCTGAGACAATTATTGATGTTTGGACAAGAAATGTGTAACACCTCGCTCCTTAATAAATACATTTTTTTTAGAATTTTCAGGGAGGCAGTGTGCTACTAAACTAGACTTAAAACTTTTATGACTAACGAAGCGCCAGATACGAATGATCACATAAATAAATAAATTTAAACTTTATTAAATACTTAAAATAAAAAATAGAGTCTGCAGAAGCATTTATTTAAAAAAAATACTAAAGTCTCATGTACTTATTAAAATAATTTATTTAAACCTTAAATCATAAACTAAATATGACATAAACTATCTAGGCCTCTGCCTCGCCTCACTGGGTCAAGTCCTGTCCTGCAGTCTCATCCTCATAAATGTCATCATCTGAGATGGTTTAAAAACATAAAAATATACAAAAATGAGTCGAATACTCAATAAACAACACATCATATAGTAAACATAATAAACTTAAAGTTTCTTGAAAAATGTGCATAATCATAAATACATATGTAAATAATATGAACATGAACATGAACTTATCTTTGATTTATCAAAGGCCAATACCCACTTTGACTCCAGTGAGTTAGGGTTAGTGAATCTAAATAGATTCCGATTCGGCCCGTGGCTGCGGGTTGTGAAATCCATACATAAGCCCATAACATAAGTACCATCTTCATATCATAACATAGGCTGTTACATATCTTATCATTCATACTTCATTATAATTATACTTGCATATTTATCATATTATAAATTTCAAAAAAATCGCATGCATACTTGTCATATCGTGTCATAGATTTCAAATAAAATTGCATTATTTCATAAATTTTCGTGATATATGTTTTCTCACATAAAGTCCTGATTTTTCATAAATATTTTGATGCACAAATCTTCACATAATCATGCATGACTTTTCATAAATATCTTAATGCATAACTCTTTTCATAAAATCATGAATTTTATAAATAATTTAATGCATAAATCTTCACATAAAATCATGAATTTTTCATAAATTTTATCATGATTTGGGTACGTAAAAAACAGCTTCCTATGGAGGGCGTACATGCTTAATATTTTTATAAAAGACATGTCGTTTACCGTACATATGTATAATGTACGGTAAACGGCAAGATCATGCTACTTACCTCGTCGCACTAATATATTAATTTTGACTCGTAATCAGTCACCCATACAATAAGCATGTAATTTTCATAAATTTTTCAATTAAATACGTATTTAATTATTTAACCCTGAAATGCTAAAACTAATCTATTTTAATTATTCAATGCTTAAAATTCTCGTTATCCCTAAAATACCATTACTTCCCAAATATCTCGATATTTACTTAAAAGAAATCCCTTACTATTTAAACTCTAACTTATTTACTATTGGAACTTAACTATAAAATTTTTAATACTAAATAATACAATTATAAAATTGTAATTATTTTCTGTTAAACCACTCTTTAGACTAATTTAAAAATAAACCGGAGACTACTAAAAAATAACACGGGTTTTCGTGAGACTTAGGCCCAACCTAAAAGCAAACCCAACTAAAAATAAAAATTCAAAACTCTCATACTTTCCTTATAACTTAGAGGGCAAAATTGTAATAAACTAACCTTAAGCTTCCCTACTATCTCTACGTAGAAGGAGCTTTACGTAAAACGTATATAACCTATTTTAATTGAAAAACAACCTAGTTGTTTATTGTGGGTAGAGGAAGGCAGAGACTTACCGAGTGAAGCACGAGCGGCGGCAGGTGGTTGGCGCAATTTGCTATTCTAGCACGACAAAGCATGAAAATGAGAGAGAGAGAGAGAGTGTGTGTGTGTGTGTGTCCAGCGGCGGCTGCCTATGGTGTTCCTACTGTGCTTGAACTATGGCAATCGTAGGATGGAGGTTTGGGCGGTGTTTTCTATGGAGTTGGATGGCTGAGGAGGCTTGTGTGATTGTCGTGCATGGAAAGAACCGGTGCTCTGCTTTTATTTATGAAAACAAAGGATGTTTTGGGGACGTGCATGGGTGGCTTGTCGGTGGCTCAAGGTTGGAGAGCCCAGTGCTCTATTTTTGGGTGTGAAAAACAGAGGTGCGTTTGGCTATTGTGCGTGGGTTGTGGTGTGAAGAGGATATGGTGGTGCGGCAGTGGTGTGGTTGGCTTGGCTTTGGGGTACTAGTGCACGATTAGTGGTGAGAAACATAACTATTTGTGCAGTGGTCTCATGGTGGCTGTGCTACGGTGAGTGTATTTTGATGTTGGGATAGAGAGGAACTAACGTAAGGAAGGTAGGAATTTAAATAAAAGAGAGATAGACTTACCGTGTAGTTTCGGCAAGGTGATGGAGTTCCCGTCGTCAACAGCGGGGTGATAGCAGGGGTTGTACTGGGTACGTGGTGCTGTGGTGCGGATGGTCTCAAATTTGTGAGAAATAAATTTTAATTTAGACTCAATTGGCTATTCCAATTGGCTCATTAAATTTAATTTAGACCCAATAAAATTATCCATAATTTATCTCTTAATAATATTAGATCGGGTCATTACAAGATGAGATCACCAACTGGAATTGAAATAGTAAATGAATTAAAGTTATTTTCATGGTTGTATCTTCCGATGAATTTAAAAGAATCTCAATGTGTGAGATTGCTAAAGAAGTGCGAGATATCTTGGAGTTTACACGTGAGGGGACAAGGATTGTAAAAAATTCAAACTTACAGTTGCTACCCTCAAAATTTGGAAAGATTAAGATGTTGGAAGATGAAATTTTTAATTATTTTTATACTAAACTTAACGATATTATGAATTTCAGGTTTAATCTCGGCGAGAAGATGGAGAATTTAAGGGTCGTGAGAAAGATTTTAAGGTCATTACCTGAAAGATTTTGTCCAAAAGTTACAACCATTGAGAAAAGCAAGGATTTAGATGCTATTAAGGTTGAAGAACTGGTCGGCTCCTTACAAACATATGAGTCATCTATTCCTCAAATAAGAAAATATAAGTTCATTACTTTCAAAATTATGGAAGAAGATCAAGATGATTTTTCTAATAAAGAAAATCTAAACGATGAGGTTATAAATCTCATTGCAAGGAAATTCAGAAAATTTTTATTTAATAAGAGAACAAGTTGAAAACAAAATAGAGATACGGAATTTCCTATTAAAAAGAGTGGTTCTGAAAAATGCAACAAAGAAAAATCTAAGCAAAAAGATAAAGTTAAGTGCCATGAATGCTCAGGTTATGGTCACATAAGAATTGAGTGTCCAAACTTTAAAAGAACCAAATGAAAAGCTCTTAACCTCATATGAGGATGAAACTTCATTTATAGCCTTTTCTGTTATTGTTAGTGAATTTTCTGATCTTAATCTAACCAAATCTGAAAGTGATGATGATGATAGTGATTCATAGGTTACTCTAGTGGTGGAAAATGAGAAGAGTAACCTACCCTAGGCACTAAAGATATCTGAAATTGAAATATCAAGGTTACATGCTCAACGAGGAGTACTTGAGAAGGAGTTGAAAAAAAAACCAAGAATGCAAAGAAAAAAATGCAACTCAGAAACTTGACAAGATATTGAGTTTTCAAAAATCTAGTTGTGATCGCACAGGTTTAGTGTACATGAATTTCCAAGGTATGGAACTTAAAGCCTCATCATCCGCTGCCACCTCATCAAAAAATATCATTTTTGTTAAAAGAAGTCAAGATGAGGAAGCTTCAAAGAAGGCCGTGTCTAAAACTCATGTTTTAAGAGCCTCACACGATAGATCAATGAAAAAGAAGCCCAACCAAAGTAAGTTCGAAGATAAGTTTACTCCTACTTGTCATTTTTGTGGTATACTTGGTCATATAAAACCACATTGCTTTAATTTAAGAAAAGTGCAAGAAAAAGAAGGAAAAAGAAAAATTACAAAAAAATAGAGGAACTTGGAAAACAAAGTTGATAACTTGAGTCATCAAATTATTATCTTAAGCCTTAAACTTGATGAACTAACATAATTTTATCTTCTTAATAAAGAAAAAGTGTGCAAAGTGATATGGATAAGACAAAACTCAAAGTTAAATGGGTGGTCAAAGAAAATGCGCGTGACATAAATTGATAGGACCACTTGCATGTTCTTACATATCATTAGTTTGGTTTAGTCGAGTAGTCTTTTTTTTTTTTTCTTGTTTTTGTTAGGGTCGATTGAGTTGTCTTATATTTTTATAATTTGTCTCCCAGTTCAAATTTTTATGTAGTTGAGCAAGGTGCAAGCTTCATGTGCGTGCCAAATCTTGATTATTTGGGCTCTCACACAGTCAACTCCTTGACTTGAAGCATTTTTTTTGTGCAGTTCACTTTGTGTGTGCTAACCTTATGGTTCATCTTGACAAAGTTAAATCATAATGCACTGTGAGGAACTTACTTTCACATTCTTTATTATTATGTTCCATAATCTTTTAAGAGGTGCTCATCAAAGAGAGAGTCTATGCCTTAAATTGACTAATACTAGTTGAACCTAGTACTAAAATCAAGAGATCTCCCCTTGTCAGACGCAAATGTTTGATCTATATAGAAAAAGTCGATGTTTATTCATTGCGAAAAAAAACAAACACCCTACATAGATCCCCCCTTAAGTCCTTATAGGAAAAATCGTTGCTTTAATCATTGTAGAAAAAGATGAGCAATAAAAATGGACATATCAAGGGTTGTGCAAACTTGTGTTTGGAGGAGATACTCTTTCAAGTATCTAGACCTTAGCATAAAGTTTGAATTTTAAGGTGAGAGACAAATCTTGGGATTATCTATGGATGGAAAGAAGGGGAAGAATGAGAAATTCATATATATGAGTCATTGAAGCAAGTATTCTCATTCACACACTCACATTAACTTTGATATTGATGAACTTATGAGGTGTGAATAACTATTGTGATTGTTGCAAATAAGATAGTGTATTTTCTTTTTGGCTATGTGAGTGATACTATGTCTGAATTTTTTATGTACTCAGGCATGTACATTGACTCAAATTTTTTTTAAAGAAAAAAAAAGCAGGAAAAAGAATTGTTGAAAATGTTTTTTGGGTCAATCAGTTTTAATATTTTATTTTTATATTCTTTGTTTTGTTGGGTTGTTTGGTCTATTTTTTTTCGTGCACAAGTCTGGAATGTGTGTTTTAGTAGGTTTATTTTATTTGGTCTGAGAGTTTAAATCCCAGTGGGACCTTGAGACAGAGGTTTGTGCGTGGCACATTAAGTCTTTAAGTGACTTAGGTCACTTAGTTCCCACGATAGGCACCCACCCCCGATATTCTCCCTCACGGCTCTTCACTATTTTTGCCCTAGCTGAACACTGTATTACACGTCTTTCATTATTTCGACTTGATTGTGTGTTCAAAGTCAAGGAGACCTCATTCTTTATACAACTCTCAGTCAAGGTAAGTGATCTCTTTGATTAGCTTCTCCCATTCTCTTGTTCTAGTGTTTGGCACACACTCATTTGTGAAGTTGTGGTGTTTGATATGATTTGTGACTTGAGATTTGAGATTTCTGATGTTAGAGATGTGAATAAGTGTATTTTGTGAAGTGGGTCTGAATTGTTAATGTACTGAGGAAGGGTTTTTGGTGGTTAATGTTTTATACACTTCGATTTTCATGCAATGCCCACCAAGTGTTTGATTTTTTGTCTCAACTAAATTTTCTCATGCATATGTCAATTTCATTATATGCATTCATGTTCATTCATCATTATACTCTCATTACATTGTAAAGTTGAGGTTCTTCATATTTGTAGGAGGGTCTTCTCAGGAATTTTATTCTCATATTTCCACACGGTATTCAACATTGATATGTTTCTAATGAAGATGAGGTTTAAGATTTGTCATATCAGTGACAAAAATGGAGAGATATTAAAGAAGCAAATTGATTTTTTTTTGTATTGTGAAATTTAAGGAGAGTTGAAGTAAGTGTGTTACTGAGGGGGAGTTGAATAAATTTTTGTTGTTTTGTTCAATAAAGTGTAATATTGAGGGGAAGAACTAAATTCTAATTTATTCTAATTTTGGACAAAATTTTGATGTTGAACTAAAACATGGTTAGACTTTGAATTAGTTTTAAATCTTATGAATTTTTATAATACTAATCTTAGTCATTGTTCTATGTTAGTATTTTTTATTCTTGATTATTTGCTTGGAATTTTTACTCAATTTCTTAGTCTGTTGTTTATGCTTTTGACAGGTTTATATTACATTTATCAAGTTGGTTTTGTCACCAATCCGCCAAAGGGGGAGATTGTAAATGCAAGATATTCATCAAGTTGGTTTTGTCACCAATTCGCCAAAGGGGGAGATTGTAGATGTAAAAATTTGGTTAGGACTAGGTGACTAAGTATGTAAGTTTGGATATGACTAAGTGAATAAGATAATAGAATTTATCTTATATTTGATTTTCTAATTTGGATGAATGTAAAACACTTTCACTTTATCTAGGGTTATTTTGATTTTATTTTGAGGTTGTTAGATAATGTTGTAGATAAGTCAATAGTGTATGTATCTGAATTATAAGGAGTCTAGAATTATCGTGTGAAGAATTTAAATGGAAACTACATCTTCTGAGAAGACTTAACGCCAGGTGTCAACAACAGAGTTTTTTGCGGCAGAGTCCTTCTGTCAGAAAATTCTATCCTACTGCAAATCAAATTCCAAACTCATTCTGTCAACAAAGTCAATCTATTGCAGATCAAATTCCTGTCAGATTGTTTATTTAAGGAATCATATTGGTTAAGATTTGTAGATTTTTGGGCCTTGGAGATTTTGGAGAGTCTTTCCAAGTGCTTAAGTTTGAGAAAGTTCTCTTCAGAATTTTCTAGTCATTTTTCTCTCATTGAGTGTGTGCTTACTCCATATTGGAGTTTGATTGATCAAGTTCAAACATTAGAGTTCCAGGAGAAAAGTCAATAGTTTGAAAGTCGCCAAAGATTCCGGTTGCTACTGTGGTAGAGTCAAACAGGTCGTTTGTCAGGTCAAGTAAGAGACTTAATTAGCAAAAGTTTTGTAATTGAGAATTACTTGTAACTGATTTTCTAATAATAAAATTGACTTTTTTGAGTTTGGTTGCCTCGTATGATTTTACCTTTAAAGAATTTTTTAAAGGGTTTCATTTCATAACTAAATTTGGTGTAACGCACTTTATTTATTTTATGTATTTGATTGATTATCAAATTATTTTATTATTGATTACTAACCCATTTTTTATTGAATTGGTAGAACGTGGTAATACAATACAGGGGTATTTAGATAATTTCATATAAGTAAGTACAAATCTGAATTTCCTGTCATAGATATGAACGATCCATCAATTCTATATTATGTTTTGCATTAATCTTGCCATGGATATGCATATCCATGATAATTAAGGTCTTCGAAGCATGAATCACGATGATTTTTTTGTTTTTTTGGTCTTTCGATCTTGCATGCTATATATATATGAACAGAAACACACGTATTGCTCGTGATATACACGAGTACTATATGGAGTATCCATGACAAGATCTTTGAAACATGAAAGTTGCCGCTTTTTATTTTGATTTTTTGTTGCTACGAACGAAACAGATGGCTTAGTCGTGGTACGCATGCATCATTGAGGATTATGCCCAAAACAAAAAATGAAACCAAAGTTAACGTATGATCCAAACATGCACATTGAAAAACAAGACAATTAATTAACAAGAGTAGTAATTAATGCTATACTCATAAAATCAGGAACAAAAAAAAAAAAAAAAGAATCAGCACCCAAATATGCCCAAATTTGAGGCTAGATCCGATTCATGAAGGCTTGATTAATTTACACGACGTGCCTGCCAACTACATATGCGTGCATGTCAAAGATCGAGGCTGAATCCGATTCAACAAACACGAATTTTGAACAATAAGCGATATCACTTGATCTATTGATTCATGAAAAATTATTTTGATGGCTACGACATATAATATTATATAATAATATAATTAAGTCCCACCTGATTAGGATCATCAGAAACAAATTAATTAAGCAAAAATTGAAAATGACAAACATAAGTACTGACCATATATATTAATTAACGTTTTAATGATGATTATTACTTCAGTAACACATGATCGATCCTAGTTTACCATGATGACCAGACTTGATTATGCAGATATATATGGCTAAGCCGGGAATATATTATCGATTATATATATATATATATATATATATATATAAAATATGGGCTCATCATGAACTATTTATATTGTTAGAGAAGATCGTCATAAAGAAAATAATCTCATTAGCCATATTAATATCATTTACTAATTATATTTCATTTCTCTTTAACACAATTATGGCAAAAAAGATTTGAATCACATATATATTCTGCACTTTATAATTAACCTTCGTTCTAATTTCTTGGAAAAAGAAACAGTACTGCTGGAAAAACGTAAAAATTAAGAAAGGCAATATATATATATATATATATATATATGCATATATGATACACATGATTAATATTCCTGCATGCAATTTTCAACCATGCATGCACGTTTATCATGTGACTTCAGTACCCATCTGTTGAACTTATAATATTTGTACTTCTCGATGCAGGATCCGGCCTACTAATTAAGACTAGTCCTTCCAGTACAACTGCAGGTATATATGTAAACAAGATTAATAATGGATATTATCAATAGTACATATATAATACAAAGTGTAGCAGCTTTCTGATTTTGGGATAAATCCAAAAATTTGGTACTTTTCATGTTGCCTAGCTAGCTAGCTAGCCTTTTGATCTAATTCCTCTTTTTCTTGGTGGAATACCATTAATAATTAAAAACTTTAACAATCAATATATAAAATATGATCATGATCTTTGAAAATTGATGATGATGATTATATATATATATATATGTTAATTAATGTATATTGACAAGGGCTAGCAGCTAGTCATGATCATGCATGTACATTTTATTTTATATATAAACCTAAAATTGTTAACTTTTCCACATCTTGAAAATGTTTATTAATTAAAGTTGACACTATATATATATATATATATTTATATATATATATGTATATAGCGTCTTAATTTATTGAGACATCAAGATTGTGGCAGGAAATTAATTAATTAGATCCTCACGATCACCTTTTAATCATTTGCTTCTGAAAATTGCATATTGTTGTAAAGACAAACACTGGGAAAAAAAACAATGAACAAACAAAGAGAGATATTGCATTAATTTTCATGTCTTATTTTTTTTTTTAAATAATGTTCTTAATTAACTCGGACAAATTACGATGTTATATAAATATATATATATATATATATATATATTATTTTGGCAAGCGTCGATTGTATCGATCTAGCTACATGCATGACTCACGGATTTTGCTTATTTAAAATACTGGATATTATGTGCAAATATAGATTCATGTCCCTCTTAAAATATCACAGAGACTAATTAATTAATTACTTTGTCACATATATTATTAAAAACATAATTAGTAAATATATATATATATATATATAATATTCTATGATTAAAGTGGCTATCGCTTTGAAACAGTGATAAACAATAACTTTTGTTCATCCGTTTTTCTTCCGTTTTCTTTTTTTGTTTTACCCGTTTTATCGCAACCCATGTGCACAACTATGCTTTTGTCTTCATTTGCATAATTACGTTATTGTCCTCTATTTCATGTTTAAAAATACAATTAGATTTTTTGTTCTTCTAATATTAATTAGAATATAATAATAATAATAATAATAATAATAATAATAAATGTTAATATCTTACAAATAATCTCAATTGAGGATTTTTGTTTATTAAACTTTTGTGTAACAAATTAACAACTTAGGATTTTTCTTTTATATGTCTTATTAGATTTTAAAATAATAGTATATTTCACATATAATATTATTTGAAGAATTAACAATTATATTCATACTATTTTTCGTAGTAATTCATAAAAATAAATCAGTCATTGGACTAATAATATTTTTATCTTACAAAATGCAATTTTTATTTTTGGGTTCCAATATATGCATCAGCTTATAATTAGTCTTTAATTTATCATATTCACTATTTTATTTTTTGTGATAACGCATTCCATATTAATCTATTTTTTATTGCATTTTTAAAATTATTATTAAAAGAATTAATAACACTTTTTATCCTTTGAAAATTATTTTGGTAAGAACATGCTTTTATTTTCCAAGGTCGATATTGCAATTTCAGATTTAAAAAGAATAATAATATTATATTTAATTAAAAAAATGAAAATACTATCTTTAAATTTAAAGAATAATATTTTATTACTATAAATATTTCAAACAAATAATAATTGTCTTCACATTATTTTTCATAATAATGAATCATAATACATCACTTTTTAAATTAATAATATTTTCTTTTGAAAAAAAACATTATACTTTTTTAAATTTCAAATTAATACTCTCTTTTTACATTTTATCGTTCCAATAACGCTTATTGCATCTATGTAGTTTCTGAAAAAATTAAAAATATTATTATCTTATTTTATTTTCATTTATTATTATTATTATTATTGTTATTGTTGTTATTATTATTATTATTATGTACATGTCTAATTGGTCTTATAACGAGTGAGGCAATGCATGTCCTATTATGATTTCAATATAATTAGTTAATTTTAAATATTAGATTTGTTATGTGTTCAATAATTTTATAGTTTTTGTTTTCTTCATTTTTTTAAAATATATTTATAATAATTTGTAAATTTTTTTACATAGATTTATGATTATCTTTATATTTATCGTACATGTTGTTTTAATTGATATATATCTTAAAATTCATATCTACCACGTATATATTAGAAATGCAATGGCACTTTTAATAAGAAATACGTGCCTTGCACGTAAACTCTTATCTAGTATATAGATACCGATTCAACTAAATGTTGTATCAAAACCACCATTTATACACACTCCAACACAAGTAGGGACTCTATATAAGTGGTTCAGCAACTTGCCTACGTTCACTGTAGCGAAAACAATATATTTCAAGGTATTTCTTCAAAATATACAAGCTCTAACAAAACTATCTCTACACTGCAAATGGCTTCTTCTTTGGATTTCTCACACACTAGTTTCGTTTACAACTAATCTCTTTTTATAACAGAAAGCTCAGGGGACAAACTAATCTACAGCCACCGTCATTGACAATTGAGGCACTGTTAGGAGACAATTCTAATATTTTAGAGACACACTTAAATGCTTGAGGACGAGCTTAATTTATGGGGTAGCTATACAAGACAATTTCACATTCATATTCACACTTTGGATTGATATTTAACACTAAATACGTACAAAAATCTTTTGATTTGATGTTCCATCTCTACTAATCGATCTTTTGTCCTTGTTTAGTGGGGAGAAGGGCGAACAAGTTATGCCATTATACGTTACTCAATCTTTTATATATATATACCATTTTTTCTGTTGATCTATCTCTATAAATGACATTTCCCTGTCTCAAACGGGCATGCATTACGTGGGAGTGACGTGATTTATTATGATCACAAGGAATAATTAGGTGTAGATAAATGGCAGCAATAAACGGGCTTGAAACCTAGCTGCAGCGTGTCGAACCACGTTTGACCTTCCTCGAACCTGCGAGATCAGGAGCCATCTTTTGACCACCTGCAACGTACGTACGTACGCGCTAGCTGCATCTTGCAGACACGTTGTTGATGAGTTGTATGCATGCAAGCAGCTCCAAGCTTCTTTCTTATTGATATTGGATTCTCTTTTTTCTACAATTACTTCTAGAGTTAACTCTGATCTCGTGCAGAGCCAATTTATATCTATATATCCTGAAAATCATCAACAAACAGTACCTTTCTAATTAGATTATCCCAAATATTTACAGAATTGGCAACACCAACGAGTCCTAACAATTTCTCGAATGCTTATTAATTATCTGGATTCGCCGCCAGCTTTCTGGTCACTAGTCCAGTACTACTCTCATTGATCTTATAAGAATTACACCGATGATGAAGCCACTAATATTCTGAGTTTCAGTCAACGATAGTATATTAATAAGCTAAAATGAGTATAAGAGGTGGCCGTACGTCTTCAATGCATATATGGAATCTCATATTGTTTATGAGGAAAAAAGTACTCAAGCCCCTTATAATAATTTGAAGGGGTTTTAACGATAATATTAAGTAAGCATTTTGAAGTATAAACCTAGATGATGATGATGCATGAGACTGAACCCAAAAAGGATAGAGCTCAACTCCTCCACGCAAAAAGACTGGGTTTGAAGTGAACGTCTACTCTCAATCATGAGTTATAATATCATTATATTTTGAGATCATGAAGTGCTGGCTATTTATCATCTTGATCTTAATTAACCATCATTCTTTCATCATTATTTGATGTGACATCAATTAGTTTATAGATAAGGAAAAAATAATATTATATAGTTTTACAACTATTTAATGTCATGTCCGGATCAGTCGGCTTATACTTTAATTTATTGTTGTGGCATGCCATCGAGTCAATATGTAACCGTGGCATACTACATCTCATAAACTTGAAGAAATCAAATGGAAATTAAATAGCTAAAAAAAAATCAACAAAAGCAAATAAAAGTTTTGAAGACTGGAGCACCATTCGGTGCGCACCATGCGCCAACACCTGAATGCAGCACGGTTTGTAGCTGGGAGTGCAAGAGGGCCGCTTCACTTCTCACTGCCACACGATCGATGAGGTGTGGTGTAGGCCGTGAGAGTTCTTTTCCTCACTGCCACTCCATCATGAGGTCGGGTAAGATAATGATGCAGGAGAATCTAAGTTAGATGATGCTGAATTATCAAACCATTCGTTGACTATGTTAAAATACTTTTAGGTGACAGTTTAGTGCAAAGAGAGCTGAAAATCGTGATCTTTATTTGATTAGAATAATTTTGGATATGTTTTTGTATTTTGGTCATAATTTCGACTATGAGTATCAGAATCGTGCATATGACTCCAATTCAAAAAGCTCTTTTCGGCACACACGTCATGGGCACCTAGCTATGCTTGGTGTGCATATTTTTTAGGCCAAATTTCACTGTTTTTTCATCTGAATTCCTATTTTTAGTTTTTTTTTTTTAGCCTTTTATGGTAAAATTTCATTTACTATTTTGGAAGTGATTCTGAACTCGATTTGGATCAATTTTTTTACAGATTACTTCTTTTATTATGTATTTAGTTTTAGCATGATTATTAAGATTTTGCTACTTTTGGTAAAATTCTGATACACTCGATTTTCAGCTATTACAACTTGACTTATGGGTTGATTTCATTATTCTTGAATATTGATAATTTTGAATTGAATATCACATGCATTTTCTTTGTATTTTTAGATAAATTTATTATCTTCTTTTTTATGAATTATCTATTAAAACTAACATGTAAAATAATCGATATTCTGTCCAGATTCAGACAAGGGGCGGCACTTCCCATCTCATTGCCTCTTGTGGGGCTTGGGTGAATAGTACTTTTGACTCCCACGCACCAAAGTCCCACCAAAGATGGTGGGCACCGGCGGGTAAGTACGATCCTCTACCCACCTCCCTTTATGGGCGCTTTTTCTTTAGAACAACTTAAAAAATTTCTACTCTTTTTAAGTATCTATTTATTTGTTTTTTTAATGTTTTATTTTATTTTATTTGTTTATGTTCTTTTACTTTTCATTTTCTTATACGAGTCATCACATGTGCCGTCTCTTTTTTAATTTTTTATTTTTTTCCTCAATGGGTAATTTTGATCTTATACATTTTTCCATTATTATATGGGCAAGCGTGACCCCCTTGAGAAAGCGGGGGGCGAGGGTGCCCCACCCGGGTTTATATATATAAATATATTATATTACATGTATTTAAAAAACATATTTTTTAAATGAAATTTCGTTTTAAGATAAAATTCTCCCATCCCTCTCACGTAGTCTCTCTCTCACGCCCCTCCCCCCTCTCTCTTTGTGTTTTTCTTCTAATCTCATGCCGAATATCACTCTCCATCATGAGGTCAGAAGGCAATGCCGCGGTCGTCGCACCCTGCCTTTGTTTCACTGTTTGCTTGCACCGCTGCTTAGAGCGCGCTGCCCCACCGCATGAAACTTCACAACACAGAGCAAGTTTAGAAGATGAGATGAGAATTTTATGTTTTGTTTTGAAGTTTAAAATATTGTGTTTTAATATTATTATTATTTTGAGATTTGAAAATTTTGTATTGAGATTTGAAAAAGTTGAATTGTTTATTATATTTTGTATGGGGATTTGAAAAATGTGTAATGATGAAATGAGAATTTTGTGTTTTATTTTGTGTTCCAAACCTGCCCTAATCATGTTGAACCAATCTGCAACAAGGTCCCACCACCAAGCGCGCGACGGGGGTGACCCTGGCAACTCGCCCAGATCTCTCATTTTGGACTAATTAATAATGCAAATATATGGATTAGTAGGAAGGGACATTGCATGTGTAGGTAGGGGTGATAATATATGACACGACCCGTGAACTCAATTTGAACACGATACAAAATTAGCGGTTTGAGTTTTATATAAATGGGTTCAGGTTAAAACGGGTTAACCTATTAAAACATAATTAATAAAATGGTCAATAATGAGTCAACCTGTATTAACCCGTTTAAATTTTATTTCAAAATTATAATTTTATTATTGTTGAGTTATAATATTGGTATTTCTTAATATGCTTGTATTTTTATTATTGGGATTATAATCTAGGATCCAAGCTTATATTTATAATTGTTGGGTTTAGTAATATTGATTTTATTATAAGTTAAAATCTGAAAAATATTAATTTTTTTTAGTCAATAGTCTTAATTTTTTAAAGATATTGTGGTTACTAATAAATACAGTTTTTAATTTTTATGTCAAATTATATTAATAAAATTAAATGGGTTATGCATATTAGTTCAACTTATTTACATAGAACGAGTTGAAATAATTCATATCGTGTTGGAGTATTTCTAATTAATTATTAAACGGGTGACACGGCATGACCCCGTTACTTAAATAGGTTGTGTTAAAGTTTGAAGGTCTAATCTGTTCAACTTAACAAGTCGTGTTCGACTTGAACCATATAGTCAAATGTTCATGACTTGACAGTATAAGACAAACACGACCTGCCAACACTAATTATCAACCCTATCCGTAGGGTAGTCTTTTATTCCAAATGGTATATGCTTTTTGTAAACCTAATATATCCTCGTCCCCAGCTTCTCTTCGATGGGCTGAAGTTCACTGCAAATTAAACATGCAGCAGCCATCATATTTATTTCACGCTTTTATTTTCATTTTAGTCTTCGATAATCTTCTTTTTCCTTGAATTTTTTGAACTCCGATTTATTTGTAGTATTTTTGTCAAAGGTGTATATAAATATAAATATATATATATATATATATATTACGGGTTTTATTTGAAACAGATATGAAAATGATTGGATTATGCAAAAAACACAAATAATTATTTTTTAAAAATGATTGTCGGAAACTCAAGCATTTAAAAAGAGGCAATTCTCATAAAATAAGTAGTTACGACACATTCTAAGTACGTATTTTAATATATCAATCATTTAATATACAGTTCATTTATTAAAACGTATCATGAAAACAAATAAGCAAGTATATTTAGAGAAGAAATTTAACTAAGTTCCAAACAATGTTAGATCAGCTAGCTGGCGAAAGATATGAAAATGATTGGATTATGCGCGCAACATAATGATTTTTTAAAAAATTATTGTCGGAGACTGATCTAGCATTCAGAAGGAGATGAACTTTATGAAATAATTGATGACACATTCTAAATAAATAATTTAATATATCAATTATATATTTAAAATTAATTCGCTCCTTGAAATATTGTATCAGGAAAACAAATAAACAAGCATATTTAACGTTGAGAGCGCGAAAGGTAGCACAAACGAGTAATTACGTGCCGCGCCGTCATAATATGTCCGTGCGAATACATGGGGCGGGGCCCTTAGCTGGCGAGCAAAAGTTGAGTATTTAGTAAAAGCTGACGTGGTGATAATATTATATCTGGAAAATGTAGAGGAACTCATAGTTTGACCAAATGACTGAGAGCACTTTCGTTGGAATAGTTAAATTAAAGTATATTTTTTATGAATATAAGATGAATTTAATTTTTAGCTATTCTATTTATATAAATCTTCATATTAGAATAGTTATTTTTTCATTATATGACAATAAAATAATATAAGATGAATTTAATTTTAACTATTCACATCAAATCTTCAAATTGAATTATCCATTTATTCATTATATAGTAATGAGTAATTAATAATTTTAAAAATTTTTTAATTTTTTAATTTTTTTAATTATGAATTTATTTTATTTTATCATATTTTACTATTCATAATATTATATATTAATTTGTAATTGTATTTTAATTATATTTTTTTAATTGTTATTTAAAAATGAGAGAGAAATAATTAATATTAAAAGGAGAGAGAAAGAAATAATATAAAAATGATTTGATGAATGAATAGTATGTTCTAAATTTGAAAATTAGTTTGGATATTACTGTAGCTATATTTCAAATATTTGGAATATAGCTAATTCAATGTGAGCAATTTATTGACCTAATAGTTAAATTTTCATTGAATTTAACTTTTAACTAATCCAATGAGAATGCTCTGAGAGATAATCAGATACATCCAGGAAACAGCCACTGTATGAACAGTAAGGAGAATGAAGGCCATAATATTTTCACACGTGCAAATACAAGTTTTTAGTATATTAAAAGATCAAACGCGTACATTCTATATCTTATATAAAGTCTCAAAATTCTTTCATGAACTAATAATACCTGATCTTGAAGGTAAAGAAAAGCTTCGGTACTAGCTAATACTGGTCTGTCTTAGATCTCTTGAAGGTAAGCTTTCATGATGAACTGGTATCTCTTCTGGTTCTTTAATTTGGAGGTGCCAGAACTGATCATGGTTCTCTTTCTTTCATATGTACAATCCATATAGAAGTCGTTTCTGGCCTTCAAATATGGTTTTTCTTCATTTAGTTTTGGTGGGTGTTGATCATTCGATCATGAATTTAAAAGGATTTAAGAATTTGCTGGGTGTTCATTGCGCCTTCAAATATATACTTTGGAAGATATATTAGGATTTAAATTAAAGCAAATGGTAAATAAAATAGCTAGCTCCTGGTTTTTCCTCCCCTTCATCCTTTCTTCCAATTTTTTTGTTTTTCCAGTCATATTTTCTTTTGATTTGTTCTTACTTCTGCACTTCGATGCGTTTCTTGCTTGGGATGATCATAGTGATCTGTTAATTATCAATATATATCTTAAAATCTGTAAAAGTTGAGAATTGCTTTCTTTTTGCCATAGAATTTAAGATTTCGGTGGCTCGTCCATTTTTCCCAGGTGTCCCGCAGTTCATCTCTAAGGAATATAAGGGTGCTTTAATGGAAATCTCGTCAGCCAAATGGATATCAGAACTGGTAATATTAATACGCAACTTATACCATTTCCTTTTTTCAAGTTCCTTTGGGTACGTATTTGGATAATTCTTTTCGAATGTATTATTTAACAGACAGTGGAGGACCCCAATTACTTGAGCCATCAATACGACTTGAACCCTTTCGATTACTCACTCGATGGTCTTGATCATGATTTTCAATCTATTTCTGCTGAGAGCTACTCATCTTATCCAGTTCTCAAAACTCCCAAAAGCATACACACCTTTAATATTGGGGTGGGAGAAAATATTCCTCAGACCGGCATGGATCCGAGACCGGCAAAACTGCTCAAGACTAGCAGTTGGAACTCTTTCAGCACCGACCGAATTGCTTCGAAGGCTCCAGCTTCTTCCTCCTTGTCGCAGTTGATTTCTTTCGAGAACTCGAACTCACCTCCAGCCTCTTATCAGCAATTTTATGGTCTAGACTGCACCATGAACCCAAAGAACGAGGCGGGTTCTGATCATGGCAATAGGAGTTTCCCAAATTTGATTTCTGAGAAGCCCACCTCTATGATGCAAAATTGTTCACCAAAACAAGAGCAGTTCCCCAAGAGGGCTGGTTCAACGACTAGAACTCCATTACATGCCCAAGATCACGTAATAGCGGAGAGAAAGCGCCGAGAAAAGCTCAGCCAGAGGTTCATAGCACTTTCAGCCATTGTTCCTGGTCTAAAGAAGGTACTTACTACCTGTAAATACATTTCTCTCACTGTTTCTTGGAGTGTTCATTTCTTGGAGCGAGCGATGAGAATCAGATGATCGCTCTCGTGGATGTTTCCCTAATGAACAAGATTAAAGTACGAATTCTTTTAAACAAAAAACAGGCAATGAAACTGTCTTAAATCAGAGGGGTTATTAATATGTCAAGCGGAAAACCGTACGTAGTTGGAGATGTCCTCACTCCTCAGCATTCATTACTTCTTGTTATTTGGAAAACACGATCCACTGAGCGTGGAGATAGACACTCGGATCATTACCTGCACGAATATCATATTGGCCGTGGAACCTAGTTTATATTTCTGAGTTCACTATGATTTAGGGAATTAAGCTAAAAGGGAAAAGTGTTTAAGCATCCTAATGTTTTGTTTGCAGATGGACAAGGCTTCTGTCCTGGGAGACGCTATTAAGTACTTGAAACAGCTACAAGAACGAGTGAAGATACTCGAAGAGCAGACTGCAAAGAAAACAATGGAAACGGTGGTTTTTGTGAAGAAGACTCGTATCTCGGCCGATGATGACACCTCTACATCTGATGAGAACTCCAATAGCCACTCCGACGAGCCACTCCCTGAAGTTGAAGCTAGAATTTCGGAGAAGAATGTGCTCATTAGAATCTATTGTGAGAAACGCAAAGGATGTACCGCAAAGATACTAAGCGAAATAGAGAAACTTCACCTAACTATCACAACAAGCAGCATCTTGCCATTTGGAAATTCCACAGTTGATATGACTGTTGTCGCTCAGGTAATTAATATCACTCCATTTTTTATACTTCCTGTTTACTTATCAATAAGAAACCAGCTTTCAAAAGGTGTAGCTGTTACTCAATCGATCGCTTGCCATTTTGGAGAATATGTAGAGATGTTGAACTCGATTGATTCTACAAAACTGTTTTGCATTAATTGACATCACTAGAAATTTCAAATTTTTGGAAGCCAGACGTACAGATACGTTACAAAAACTTGTTAATACATATTCTTGCAGATGGACGTTGATTTCTGCATGACAGCGAAAGATCTGGCGAGAAACCTACGACAGGCTTTGCTGAAACTTATGTGAAATTGCAGGTTGCAAAAATCGAAGAACTGTCGATGTTTTTTCTTTTCTTTTTTTAGAGTCTTTCACACATCAGAAGCGTGGGATTATCGAATGATGAATAAGCTCTACTTGCAGACACGTCTCCTTTTCTTTTTTCAGTGTCTTTCTAGAACCTCTTGAGAGAGAGGCCTGTAAACTCTCAGTACTGTAGTTATTGTTCCGAGACTCAAATTCGGGAGCAGGGTTTTTCACCTTTTTCTCGTGGTTTTTTGCGTGGTTGAGCCCATGACCATGTTCAATTACCCCAGCGTTGTAAACGAGACTCGCAGCTTTTTGAGAGGGGGTTTTTTTTTAGAGGTGTTGACTTTTCAACATGATCACCTGATCTTTCTATATCCCTGATCTTTACGTGAAAAGCATTTTGTTTTTTCTTCTGCATTGAAGGACAAGTTAGAGACTTTCTTGTCATAGAGGTTTTCTTATATATTTGTGATCTTGTCCTTTTCGAAAAATTCCTCTGTATCATGATGTATATACGACTCAATGATTTCTGACAATTATTTTGGCTGCATGGAATAATTTTGAATAATATATGTTTCTTCATTGTGACTTTTATATTAATTTTATTATTTTTTATTCATTTATTCTTTGAGATAGCCTCATCCTGATTCCTGATCATCGAATTACCTTAATGTGTTTTATTTCTTTTATTAATTGGGATGTGACACACCGACCAGTTTTATTGAGTATATGAACAGTTGAAAATGTTAATATAATATAATTAGTACATTGGAGGCACATCAATGGGTCCACGTGGGTTATTATAACCAGATTATACGTACGTAAGTTAATTTGGACCCACAAGAGATTATGTGATCTTTGACTTTGACTCTATCTCCCATAATACATAGACATATTGTTTTACCCTAATTTTAATATCACCATCTTTGCTTGTTAATTGAGGAAAAAGCAGTGGGAGAAGCTAGAAGGTGCAGATACAAACTCACCAGATGATCTCTCACCCTTAAAAATTCAAATTAATGTTTACTTGTATTAAAATAATAATTTCTTTTAATGAAGAAATGTAATATATTAAGATGACGAGTGTTATATATATATATATATATTAAGATATAAATTAAATAATAAAATTTATTTATTCTCATCAACTTAAATTTTATGAATAAATTATAATTTCACATAATATGAAATTTTAAAAACATGGGCTTGTTTATTTCAATAGACATTATTTGGTGGGTTTGAAATAAGAGCATCGATCGTACAATAACATCAACTAAACTACAACTATTTTATTACTACATAATAAAATATTATGTTTTTCGAAATTCAAACACATAAAAATAAACGTTGAAATTACTTCATAATTTCGAGAAAAAAAAAAAAAAAAGTAGGTGGTAGGCCACTTTATAAGTACCAGCAGTTCTGGTGCCAATTATATCACGTGTTTTCCTTTTTCAATTTGACTCGCTGTTAAGACTATTTGTTATAGATATAAAAAAATTATTTTTATTTTAAATTTTGTTGTCTTCGACCATATTGCATAATATGTCAAATTCTAACTTCATAAATCTATTATTTATATAAATAAATAAATTCACAAGGAATAATATGATTTTTTTAAAAATATTTAAAAAATTATATTCTAATAATATTTTATTTAATTTTTAATAAAATATTTTATCTCATTTTATTTAAATTGCCCTGGTCGGTGTACAAATTGAAAAAGAAAAACATGTGTTATAATTGGATCGATCCACGTGTTGAGTAGCGAGTCGCGACCGGTTTACCGGACTTCGGCTGGACTTTTGAGTTTTGAGGACCCAAATACTCCAATCCAAACAATGGTCGGTGATGATCTTACTGTTCATCGCCTTCATATTTTTTTCGTCATCGCTGTTTTGTTCTTAAGTTTTCCACCTAATTAAAACTCTCACTACACTCCAAGAAACAAAAAAGAAAGTACATATTGGGATTAATGTTCTCATTACGTTTCCTTTCTTTGACGAGAGAAAAATTAAAAGGAACATGCACATGATGATTGACATTTAATTGGTACAATAATCTATATTTATTTTTTAGATTTAAGGCTACATTAAGTTTTTAAACTCATTTCAGCTCAATTGAGTTTAATTTAATTTTAAGATGAGTTTAACATTCAAATATCCAACTCTCAAATTATTAAACTTATTTCAATTCAAAACTTTTTTACACCTGAAAAGTATTAAACTTATTTTTAATTTCTCATAAAAAGTATTAAACTCATCTTAATATTTAAACACACTTTAAATTCAATTTAAATGAGTCTCACATAACTCTTTCTACTACTCAACTCACTATTATTCATAAAGAACTTAATTCAATTGAGTTCATCTCAACATTCAAACGCAATTGAATTAATAGAGTACATATACGGAAGATTACTAAACCCTCTCATAATGAAATTATGAAGTCAATGAAGTCAAATAATGAAATTTGTGTGTTTTTTTTTTATTTATTTATTTAAAAAAAAACTCTTACATAACATGCACCTAAACACTCTTTATACATGTTTTGAATTTTATATCTTGATCTATTCTTTATAAAAGAAAATGATATTATGTCATTTGAGTTTGTCCATATATGTAATTTGATCATTCATGCATTTTATTTATTTTTACTTAATTGTTAAAAAATTGACTATTAGTATATTATTTTTTAAAATTTTTAAAAAATATTTAAAGATGTTTAAAAAATATTTAAAAAAAATTAAAAAAATATAATTTATATTAGCGGGCAGACCTAGTGATAAAATTTGGACGACAAAATAGCACTATTCTTTACTAAATAATAGGAGAAATTTTAATCAATTGGTAATAATCTAATTGGATTGTTACAAAAAGTTGGTTACTATTGTGTTTCAACCATAATACGTAATTAAAATCCTGACTGTTAGATGATTTTTCATATGTTATTATCATATGTCTCGCAAAAAGAGAGATTCTTACCAGTCAAATCATTTGCTTATCTTACAAGATTTCATATCCAATTTTCAAGATTGTATTTCTGCATCATTAATTACGTACAAGCTGGTTATTAGAATCTCCGAGACAAATTTCACAATATTTCAAAGAGATTAGATGTCTGCTTTTAATTAATTGGTGGAGAATTATTAAAATAACTGTTCATCAACCATCTTAATCCAGGTGGATGGACAGATCAAGATGAATGTAGATGGAAGTTGTCGTGGTAATCCGAGAAATTGTGGCGGTGGAGTATTTTTTGGGACAATTCGGAGAATTTCTAATGAGCTTTCTCTTCTCATTTTGGACAAGGGATGAATAATAAAGTGGAATTGAGGACCTTAATTGTAGGAGTTGGCATTTGCAAGGAGATGGGAAACTCACATGTTGCAATCGAATGTGACTCTAGTTTGGTGGTGAACCGGTTGACTTATCGTAGATTATTATCATATTATGAAATAATTTTTTATTATAATATATAAATTATTACATAAAATGTTAATACTAAATTACTAAAAATTTATAACTAATACTAATATTAAATATATAGTTTATAACTAATACTAATATATAACTTATAATAAAAGTATAAAATAGTATTTTTTAAATCAATTTTTTTTTTTAATAAACAAATTTTTAATGACAAATTGTGAAACTTACATTTAAAAAAAATCAAAAAATTAGACCGGACCGGACCGGAAACTGATAAAACCGGAAGTACCGGTTTAGGAGGATAACCGGTGCGTAATTAGTTTTGAAAAATACAAAATCGGTACATACCAGTTCAGTCTTAAATTTTGTCCAAAATCGAACTGGACCAGACTGGTTATACTCCTAATAATAATAATAATAATAATAATAATAATAATAATCCACTAGTGTAATAGAGAAACACTACTTCTACCAAATTTTTCTACCCAATTATATTTTTAGTTTTTTTAAAAAATTTATTTAATGGTTAAAGTAGTATTTTTTAAGAAGTTTATAAATTTTAATTTATAGAAAAATATTTAAAATGATTTAAAAAAGAAAGTTAACAATTCAGTACCTACTTTCGGTAGAAATAGCACCCGCTAATTGCAATAATGACAAACAAGCTCGGTCTAGAAGTGGATGGATTCGCGAGTTTTCATTTCATAATGGATCTATAGGGAGGTTTGAGGATGACTCGATCGGTCCATCCTGTCAAAACACATGGGCTTGGGCTTTCAATTTAATTAGGTTGCAAAAGTAGACAACATCTTGGGTTGTTATGGACCAATCTTTAATCACCGGATCGCAGAAAATTAGTAGCCTATTTTATTAAGAGAATTGTTCTCTTCATCTTAAACTCTGCACTTTATGATGAGTTTAGATAGAGAGTTTAGATGAGATGTGATGTTTTGTTGAAAGTTAATTAAAATATTATTAAATATTATTTTTTAATATTATTTTTATTTTAAGATTTGAAAAAGTTGAATTATTTATTATATTTTTTATAAAAATTTGAAAATGTTGTAATGATGAAATAAATGAGATGAGATAGGTTTGTGTATCCGAACCTATCCTAAGGACTCGTTTGGATAGTGAGTTGAGATGAGATGAGATAGTTCTAGATGAGTTGAATAAAATATTATAAGAGTATTATTTTTTAATATTATTATTATTTTGAAGTTTGAAAAAGTTGAATTATTTATTATATTTTGCATAAAAATTTGAAAAAATTATAATAATGAGATGAAATGATTTCTGTATTCAAACGAGCGATTGTTTAATAGGGTACATTTTAAATGATTGTAGATGTAATCACATAACTGAACAATCATTCAAAATGCACAACACCGGTAAATGTGATTGGGATGACAAAATTTAGAATAAAAAAAGTTAACATTGTTCTCATTTATATATTTTTTTGTAGAGTTCTATGGACTATATCCTTATCCTATTCATTGTTCTATCGATGATGTATATCGCCGCAATTGAATTTTCTCAATGATTTAGAGGTAAATGAAAATGCTATTTTCGCCGATCTTTTGGACAATTGCAACGGACAAAAATCGTCGGAAATAGTACTATTTTGAGACGATTTTTGTCTATCACTGAAATTTATAAAAAATTACACTTTAATTTGTCAAATATGCAGCGAAATAGAAATCGTCGAAAATGATCAATTGCAACAATTATTAGAAATATTTGTGATAATTTTGAGTGTTGATTTTGTCATCCCATCAAGTTAATTTGCTGCAACGACACATTTTAAGTTTTTTCATTTCTGAATCACTTAAATGGACAATTACTTAAAATGTATTCCTCTATATGCATTTATGATATAATTAATTGAATTACATTGACAGCTATGACGCCTGGATTTATATCGCAATGCACTAAATTTTGAACATAGCAAACAGACTTTTTGCGACTCAAATGAAAAATAAGAAGGCAATGGTACTTAACCGGAAACTTAATTCATTATCCCATTGATACAAAGCCATTGACCAGGAAAGATCTTCTCGCAGCTGAGATTAGGGTTTATAGTACCGTTTGTTTTAGAAAAATATCTCATCTCATCTCATTTCATTTCATCTAATCATTACAACTTTCTCAACTTCTAATACAAAATAAAATAAATAATTCAACTTTTTCAAGTCTCAAAATAAAAATAATATTAAAAAATATACTCTAACAATATTTGAATCAATTTTTTAATTTTAATTTTATTTCATCTCATCTTCCAAAAAAATTGAGGCCCAAAGAACTCATCATTCAGACCGAACTTTTGAATAATGCCAGAGCAAGTATCGCCATCTTCTGCACCGTAGACCGAGTTGCATTCTATAGTAACACTCTCCTGTCCAATCCCACCTTCACCACATACACAGTCATTATATAGTCAGTACATATATATATATATATTGATGATTGACTGTAAGATCAGGATATGTAACCTTCGAACTTACTGCGGAGTTGTCTGCGTTCTGTGATGGAGATCGTGACAAGGACAGCATTAGAACCAAGTTAAGAAAAGTGCCAGATTTGTTGTCACAGTTAGCCATTCTTTCTGTCGCTGTTTTTCCTTGTAAGTGAGGAGTCGAGGACTGTTTCTTTGGGTAGTGATGTGTAGAGAAAATCACCATGCATGGAGGGCAATTTATAGATGAAAGCCCATCAAAGAAGCCGAAATATGTGGTAGATCAACTTTGTCGCTACTACTCACTAGCTTTGCTTTTAAGAAAGAGTTATGCTACACGTAAGTCTCACACTCTGCACACCACTTAAAAATATATATGATTTTACTCTTTTATCCTCATATTTCATATTTCATATTTCATGAAATATGAAGATAAAAAAATAAATTCATATACTTTTAAGTGGTGTGCAGGAGTGTGTAGTTTATGTATATAATTTTTCTTTAAGAAAAAGGGCCGGCTTGTCTCGAGTACTGCAGAATATTAATTGCCGAATATTGCCATTAATTATAGCTTTATAGAGTGCTTTTTTTTTTATTAGTTTAAGGCCATTGTGAACATGACAACTTAAACTAGACAGACCATTAATTAGGTACTATTAATTAGTTGTGCTGCGCAGGCCTAGGTGAGAGCTGTAATTGGTTTGCTTGCATAGGGTTCTGCATTGATTAGATAACACCTCTGTATTACCACAGTACAGTTAATTTTTTACTTGAAAAACTCATCTAATTATAATATACATGAGTAGAACCATCGAGTTAATACTAAATATGTAGCCAATTTGAACTTTGGTGATATGTTAATGGAGTAATGTAATCATCATTTTAATTTTTATTATTTTTTTATCATTTTATATTTTAAAATTAAATAAATAGAAATGATATTTTTATTATATTTTTATCTATTATCTAATATCGTATCATAAAATAATAATAAGATAGTAAAAAAAAATAATGAATAGATTTACTCATATCAATATATACCATTACCAGCTGGAAGCATTCTGACCTGAAGAATGTGGGTTTTTTCTTGCTGTCTTGAAAAAATATTTACGTATTATACACACACACAGATATATATATATATATTAACTCGATCCTGCCTAAATATAAACTTTCCGAATCAAACAGTGGAAATGAGAAGAAAAATCACATTCTGTTATTTTTAATTTTTTTAATTTGTCTGAATTTAGGAGTTTGTGTGATCATGCATGCAGTAAGGAAGATATTGATGGTTAGTGTTAGCAACAATATAAAAAAAGTAAAATAAAATTAGAATCAGTCACATACGATAAAAGATTTATATGGTTGACAACGTGACGTTTATAAGATGATAATTAAACATATATAATTTAATACAATATAGAGAAAATCCTAATGAGCGGGTCGATCGTGTCAGATTAAGAACCAAAACGGGTCAAGATTTTTTACCACAGGCTTCACCTCCGACTTGGACCTATCAGACAACGCTCCATTGAAATATCATTAAAAACATCGCAACGAATCCTTATTGATCAGTCGAGTCATCAAATCGGACTGCCACAAACACAATCAAGCTCCGTGCATAGAAAACAAATGAGGATACCTATATGTGTGTGTGTGTGTTAAATATCTGTATTATTTGAAGTCCATTTCATCGACAAAAGGTCGGAAATTATGTCGCATATATATATATATGGACCGAGAGAAGTATATTATGTATATACATGATATATAAGCTATTCTTTGGGGGTGATATCATCGGGGGGATACTTATATTATCTGTTAATTATCCAATTATCCATGCACGCATGAAGCATAGAGAATGGGGTTTTCACTTTCATTCTTTGCCGTTGATTTTGAGCTTTGTTGAGGATTCATGCAGTAGTACTGTCTCTGAAGATAAGTCACAGTCCAGCTGCAAGAGCACTCCTTTTCCTCATGATGACAAGGATGTTTCACATATGAGATCATGAACTACTCTCGAATGAAACATATATAGCGCCTAGAATTATATTGCAGATCGAATAAACTTGTTTTATTTACATAATTTACAGTAAGGAATTAACTATATATATATATATCCCTGCATATAATTCATTCTTCTGGGTAACAGCGAGAACTGCAATTAGGATGATCAGTGGATGCCCACTCTAGGAAAACAATGAGATGCAAGACAAAATTGATAAGGACAAGTACTCGAGAATTTGCAAAGGAGTAGAAATAGCAGAAAAGGACTCGGAAAACTAGCTTCGCCATGGAAACTCTTCACATATGAGGACAAGTATAAAGACAATGCCTCTCAATAAACCCTGAAATCATAACTGGCACAAAATCAGACTTTTGCTCCTTGAAATGGATCTAGCGCATTAGACCTTTCCTTGTCAAGTTCTTTGCTTAAACGATTAGACGAATAATAATAATCCATTTTGCTAGCCCACATACGGCTCCCATGGTTAATTCCAAGACGATGATCGATCCATGCGCAAGTTCCATATTGCAGCATCTTGGTCCCCACCGTGCAGCACCAATAACCAAGCTATCCTTCACCAAATGCTCATGCATGGACCACCAA
The DNA here is from genome assembly GCF_001411555.2 of Juglans regia. Classification (NCBI taxonomy): domain Eukaryota; kingdom Viridiplantae; phylum Streptophyta; class Magnoliopsida; order Fagales; family Juglandaceae; genus Juglans; species Juglans regia. The sequence goes on along the minus strand of NC_049911.1, from coordinate 4,504,090 downwards.
GATGGGTTCTGATCAATGTAATCACACTAGCTTAGCTCCCTAAGCAGGGCAGCCTTTGATTTCTCGCAAGCATTCATATATTTGTCGGGCCATTAGATTGAAAGAATTATTTTCTTGAGTTATCCAAAGTAAATTTGCTCTAGGAAAGTTATCGATCGCATGGACCTTCAAAGTTAGTCAGGATTTTGTTGCAAATTAATAAGAAGTGCAAATAAAATAAGAAAAATAGACTTTTGTGATTAATTTATTATGATCAAATAATTTTTTATAATTAATTTTAATTGTAAATAATCATTTTGTTAAGATTAATTGATTGTAAATAAAAAGTTTTATATTTTATAAAATAAAAGATGAAAAAAAAATAAAGCAGAACTAGTACTACTTTTGAGTACACAAGCTAGCCAGGGAGGCAATTTCGGGTCAGTCGTGAATACATGATAAGCCGTGCTCGCCTGCAATGACATCGGATCTGACTCAGTACTAGTACTGGGTCTGGCTTACAGAGTTTAGGTCACTTCTCCAAAAACAGCCAAACAACTTCGTATACATGCATAGGGGAAGTTAGCAATTGAAATTTTACTAGACATGCAATAAGTTCAATCATTCTAGTCTTTGGTTATTAAATTCATCTTAATTTATCTCACGTTATCATAATAATTTTTTTAAATTTTAATATAAAATATAATAAATAATTTAATTTTTTTAAAATTTTAAAATAATAATAATATTAAAAAATAATATTTTATTATCTAAACTCAATTCAAATCAGTTCAATATCTAAACGTAATTTCTTCTTCAGAGTTTCTTGTGTGCAAGAGAATCAAATGACCTAACCACATCATTTTCAATTGCTTTTCTTACACCCTACTCTTCGTACTATAAGAATATCATAAACTACAACATTAATTGTCATTCTATACTAAATTATACGTACTGATGACCTGGCAGCCTTATAATATCTTAAGCTGAACGGCTCAATGCTCACCGATATTTCTACTAACATAGCACGTATTGCATGGGTTGGGAAAAAAGGGCAGGGAAACTACATGATTTGGACCTCCGAACTAACAATATAATGTTATATTTGTTAATTTGCATGCTAATTAATTACTAAAACTGTGGATTTTTTTAATCTTAAATGACCAAATTTAATTTTGTAATATCGGGTATATACTTAATTAAGATTTGATTATTGTTAATATTATTAGAGAAAGATTATATGTATGACACATGCAATCGTAATGGTAAGATCTCTAACATATATATATATATAGGGCGCAAAGCTTCAAATTTGACAAAATTTTGTTATGAAAATCAAAGTTTTGGAAGTTTAAAGCGCAAATTGAAAAAATAGTGACAAATGGGGGCAGGATGCAAAATGTAATCTTTTTAAACATTACAAAGATCGAGAACTCGTAATTAATTAATTAATTAATTTGAGAAAAGGAATATGAACATAGACTGATCTCATGTTTTGTTATAATTAGGGCTTGATCTCAAGTCAGCAGATCAAGGTGGTCTTTTCTATATGACATTTCCCTTCGGCTATGTTTTTAATTAATTAAGCATCTCATCACTTTTGAAAACACTTTACAGTAAGCATGGAGGAGAAAACCCATGAAAAGAAGAGAAAGAAAGTGAATCACTCATTCCGCACAGCAACCATAACAACAAGAGCCGATGTATGTGACAGTAGCAGTAGGAGAGAGAGAGAGAGAGAGAGAGAGAGATCAATATCAAGAAGAAGATTAATAATTTGAAAGGGAGAAGGGAAATATATACAAAAATGATCATCCAGTCAGAGGTCTGACATGAATTAGATTACGCCCCCTTTAATCAAAATAATCTTTGGAAGTTTCAAAAGAGATATATATATATATATATATATATATATATATTTAAGGTCCTTGGACATGGATCATGTATATGGTAACAAATTAAGGACGTTTGAGCACTTCATAGATTTAAACCTCCATGATACTTTTCTATACATGAGTTTTATCCATCTCATGATGTGGGATAAGCAAGCAATGTTCTCTTCTGAGAAATGGAATGCAGTAGTATATCTGAGAGAACAGAACGAATCTGCTGGTCCTCCTGATCATCGTGTACGACGAGTAGTAAAAGATACCAAATTATAACCTTTTTACCAAAAAAGAAAGGGAAAAAAAAAAACCATTAAGGATTGTGAACTAATGTCAATCACATTACCGTGTGGCCGGGAAAAGTTATTACTCTTTGAGATTTATATTTGTTCGAAATGATAACTACTTTGTAAGTGGGCATTGATGGATGGATATATATGTGTCCGTTGAAAGACATTTTTGCTATCAAAAAATGCTTTTGTGCCGGTTTACAAATGCATGCATGAGTACGTAGTACTACTAATATTTTACTTTTATATATACTCATGATAGACAAAAGTAAAAGATCATGAGACAGACAAAGGAAATTGGGTTTTTGCAGGCTGTGATTCCTTAGTGCTTGTGCTCATCCTTTCACGTAATTATATATATTCTCTCCACACCCTCATGAAGATTGCAGGCAGGCAGGCAGGCCAGCCAGCCTCATCAAACCTTTCATGAATTCCGCTTCTCACTAGTGACAGTACTACATGGTCGATCTTCATGTATTGGTTCAATTTCCATTTCAAAAGCCTAGGTGTTGACCCTACTAATAATTATAAATGAAGCATCCGAGACCGCATTTATTTTTATTATTATCAAGATTGTTGGCGTGCACTAAATAATATTCTGACTGAATATCCTATGTAAATATATATATTCCTCCAATTTATTTTTATTTATAATAATATATATCTACCTCCATTTTCATTTTTATTTTCTTGTTCACTTATTAAAATGTGGTATTACAATTCTCTTCTTATATTTCCGATGTCTTTATGGAGTCAATCTGTCGTAAGTGACATGACTCAAGTCCTTATACATTTTTTGTTAAAATAGGTGTTGATATGATTCGTAACATTTTAATAAAGATTCAAGTTACATGACTTATATCATAAAAGGAGTAGTCAATCATACAATTGAAATCACATTAAAACACTATATAAAGAATAAAAAATTTTCATTTTCAAACGATGTGAGATTTTATACACTATCTTACGAGGTATCACACGTGGAGAAGGCTAATTCACTGCTTTACACCAGGAGAAGGATCAAAGTGATCCGAATCAGAAAGAGAGGGCGAAGGTGAGGGGACAAAAGGAACACCACCCAAGACAGAAAAATTGTAATACATACAAGTTACAACGTGTTTTCTGGGTTAGGGATAGCTTTGGGCTTGAAGTTCTTCTTAACAGAGCCCGAAGCAAGCCTTTTCTTTTTATTTATTTTTTCCTAGTTTTAAGAGAAATTAATGGATTTGAAAAATAATTGAGTAGATACAACCAGCGAATCTGTCTCCACCCACTCCTTTCTTCCAAGTTCCAACCCCACTCCCCAATAAAAACAAAACAACAAGAAAATTAAGTGACCCTCCTTCCTCCATCAACCTTCAACCCTCCCTAAAGCTAACCATATCTATTTCCTTCCATCCAAGAAAGTTATGTCATGCTATTTTTAATAGAAACCCACCATTATCATGCAATTTTTGGTGCTATCTGCCTAACAACCACAAAAAAATTTGGACCCACGATGCTAAATATAAATATGGTCAAATTCCACACACACACACACATTCATATATATAGGTTGATGTTGATCCTTGGATTAGGATTTACGGAAGCATGTTGGACACTTCTTTTAACAAAAAAATGGACACTTCTTTTATCAAAAGAAAAAAAAAAAAATTGTGCCCATATAATCCGAGAGCCAACATAAAAACTCATTATTGTGGAGGTTGGACCATGGAGGGACTGTTTTATGATGGTCATTAATGAAAAAAGTAATGTTACATACAGTTGTGGAATGCATAAATGTTATGCAATCGTTTTAAAAATGGGTACTAAACTTTACTATTAAAAAATTATTATTTTTCATGTGAGTCTCGTATTTATTCATTTTTTTCAAAGTGATTGCACGGTACTTATGCACTCACGACTGCAACTTTTAAGTGATTTACCCTCTATACTCTCAAACTATTGCCATAGATATTTCAAGAAAAATGTACGTACATTTTATAGTTTATCATCTCCAATCATACTTATTATATTTATTGACGTGGCAAGTTTTAAGTGATTTTATTTATCAATTGAGAGAAATTCTACGTGAGAGCCTTACACCATGCATCTTCATCTGACTAGTATGTAATTTATTATTTTTGTCATTTTATCTTAATATTTAAATATGTGTGTGTTTAAATAAAAATACAAAAATGATAAATGATATATTAGTTAAGTGGAGGTACATGATGGTATAAAGCTTTCTTGTAGTATTCTCTTATTCATGTAAAAATCACTTTAAATATATCACAACAATGAATATAATTAACAACAGAACAGTTTAGGATAAATAAAAATATTTCTCATATATCATGCCATCGAATGAATGGTCACAACAACCGCAATAAAAACCCGACCGTACCGTTGATAACATATTCGAGTGAAAGGTTATAATTTTGAGATTGATTTTGATATTTGGTCTGCTGTGTTTTTAAGAATGGATTGCATATCCACTATTTTAACCTTTTTTTTTTAATCCGATAAGATCAAAAGTATCCTTAATTGGGAACAGGCTAAGGTTATTTTTAGTTAACAACAGGGAGTGCCATAAATCAGAGGCTTTTGAGTGATCTTTAACAGGGGCACGTACAGACCAAAAGTGGTGCTGATAAAGACCTTTGCTTAGCTGGCTCTGGATTCCTTCCTTCAAAACGACAATAAGATCCCTAGCTTTGTACCACATGACATGAATTGAGGAATGAGGACGAGATGCTCCCGTTACCTCGGGGCTCGGAGGAAAAGACAATTGCATTATAGCCATGGTTAATTTAATTTGCCAATAAATTGAGTTAAAGGGTGTTATAGTCTTTTCACATCGAACGACAACTCCTCCTACGGCTACGACATCGTGTCGTGTCGTGTCGCCTCGCCTCGCCTTCTTTAGGCGTCGTAAGCGATCCAACTGTTTGTTTGGTCCATTTTAAATGATAGAGCGTGCCACTGCCTCTCGGCGAGGGGATGTCATCTCACACGGCTCACTGACACCTGTTGTGACCTGTGCGAGCCGGTACGTTGATGGGACCAAGAGGAGTGTAATTCGAACCACATTTTGAGGCTAAGATAGTAATTCCGACAACGGGCCTCGTTGTAATAATGTAAAACCACAGCGTCTCGTGTCCCTCCATTGTCAGTCAACGTGGTTTGACCAGCTTTATCCAACCCAACAAAATTATTACTGTTTCATTATTACGCATTTATCTTTTTGTTTGTTCTTTTTCCTCCGCTCCAAGATTCTGTTGACTGCTCTCGTCGAGGGGATTATTAGCCACGCACCATATCTAACATCAGTTGTTCGGAGTACCTCATTTGATTGTATACGTACATACGTACATATATTATATATATATATATAGAAAAATACTACGTGGCTCACTCAATTTGCCCCCACACCTTATGTATTTTAATTATTTTTTTAACTTAATACTTAAAAAATTAATTATTAATGTATTGATATTTTTTTATATTTTTTAAAAATATTTTAAAATGTTAAAAAAATATTCAAAAAAAATTAAAAAGAAAAAGAAAATGGCAATTTGGCTTAGCGGTCAAATGAAGTGTGCTATTTAGAGCATTCTCATTGGTTTGGCCAAATTCATCCTCAAAATTTAGTCAATATCACACTTTTTTATATTTAAATATTCCATTTAAATTTAATTTCCACATTGGATTAGTCATTTACTCTCTATATAATAATAAAATATTATTAATTTAATAATTTTTTTATTTAATTTATTTGTATCACATTTTATAATTCTACCAATTTAATATTAATAATAATTATATTCTAATTAAATTAATATTAAATATTAATAATTATTATTATTATATTCTAATTAAATTAATATTAATATTTATCAAATTTATTAAATATTAAATTAATATTAATATTAATAATAATTATATTATAATTAACTTATCATTATAATTAACTTAATAATTAATATTCTAATTAATATTAACTAATTTATTTATTTTTTTCATATTTTATATTTAATAATAATAAATCGAACCAAATTTCTTAATTACAGAAAATACCTACATATTTTGTGAGAGATGTCAGAATTGAGTATTTTAATGTTTAACTAACCTACTATTCACCTACAAATTTAGACAGTAATAAAAGTCTAAAATTTTATAGAGATGCCCAATCTAATGTGATGATTTTTTGACACATATTTGTTAAAATTTAATTATCATTAGACTTTAGCCAAGCTAATGAGAATACTCTTAAGCGGCAAAGTAGCACCGCTCATATATATATTAGGACTAGGGTCAGATCTTGAGTTATCATACATAATTGAATTGATAAATGTTTGATCTATAAATTTTTTTTTTATAAAAATAAATTTATAAATTGGCGTAATTTAATATTCATATGATTTCTTATTCAAACTGTATGATTTGATGTTCATAAGACTTCTTTCAATATACAATCTCAACTTGACAAAGTGCATGTTTGGGTTCAAATTAAAACATACCCTTATGATGGCTTTCGCTCACCTTAATTTATAATTGCAAAACGATCAAAACTGGTCTTTCTCGTTTAGATGATGACAACCCTTCGAAATTGTAAACGACCCTCCTCGAGGCTCACGACCTAAAGAGCAACCCTTAGGGAGTTTTCAAAAATGGAAAAATCTTTGTCGCTTGCTACGACACTGAGAAAGTAGACATAGGAAACAAACATGGAGGAGAATAAAGTGATAAAATACGAGGTGGAGGAACAAACAAATAAAGCTTGGGAAGAGCAAAATCTTGCCAATCTCAAATCTTTTGAAATTCAGTACTTTCAATGTTCTAACTTGATCATGGAATTATTTGGATATTAACCGATAATGAAACAATCAGCATTTATATTATAATATATAATTTATCATTTTTATTTAAACACATACATATTTAAATATTAAGATAGAATGACAAATCATATATTAATTAAGTGAAAGCGTGTATGTAAATTTTTTCTTGAAATATTTTCATAATAAATAACTAAATATCTATTTATTGTGTACGTGCGGTGAGCCTTAAGAAAAAGTAAAAAAAAAAAGGTAGAAAACGCCTCGTTTGTTTTAGGAAAATATCTCATCTCATCTAATCATTATAACTTTTCCAACTTTCAATATAAAATAAAATAAATAATTTAATTTTTTCAAATTCTAAAACAAAAATAATATTAAAAAATATAATCTAATAATATTTTATTTAACTTTTTAACTTTAATCACATCTCATCTCCGAAAACAAACGAAACTGTACCCAAAGTGTCAAAACAATACATGGTAGTTTTGTTTGTTTTATGAGTTATGCTACATAGATATTTTAAACTCGGTATACTATTTAAAAAATATATAATTTTATTTTTTTATCTTCATATTTTATATTTTATATTTCATAAAATATGACAGTAAAATAATAAAATTATATATTTTTAAATAATGTGTAAGAATATAAAATTTATGTTTAGAGTGTTTCTTGTTTTATTGGGTGGTTTGGTCACAGTGAGTGAATGAGTGAGTGGATGGTGCTAATTGGGACCCCTTTCATGTTATAAATATGGTGTGTGTACCAGACTTGGTTGTGGCCCCCATCTCGAGTACTACTTGCAAACATATGCAATCCGGCCTTGATCGTTAAATGTAAAGAATTAAATCTTTATAATATGACCTTATTTTGCAATCTCTGTATGAGAATTTTCGTTTATCATTTCAAAATTTTTTCATTAACGTCTAAAAGTATAATAAAAGATGATAGAATCAATTTAAGTGATCATGTAGGAATATATACAGGTTGAATATGCAAAATTGTCTGATTTTACGTTGATATTATTTGACTATTTTGAAAAGACATGATCGTGAGTGCAAATCTAAAAAGAAACGATGAAAATGTTTTTGAATTGAAATAATATTAAGCATCCGGCGGTATTGTGTCCATAATATAAACGAGCATCAAAATTTGGAAGAGTGGTATTATTCTATCGCCTGAACATGTTCACTCGTTGTGCCGCTTAGTGTAATTTTTATTTATTTATTTATTTATTTTTTAAACATATTTAAAAAAATTTTAAAAATAAAAAAATATCAATACATTAATAGTCACTCTTTTAATTATTAAAAAAAATTTAAAAATAAATTAAATATATAAAAAGTTAAAATAAAAAGACATACTAACGTTATTCTATTAAGCTAATTTTAACGTACACGTCTTGGTCATCACGATCTGTCCTGTGATACACGTTTCAATCCCAAAATCAGTTGTGTTCACCCTCAAATTGGCAATGTCAATTTATATTACTTTTTGCATTTAAAGAAATATTTTGTTTCAACTTTGAGGTAATTTTAATTTCAAATTTGATCATGACATAATTCTTGTTTAGTTACGTATTTAAATTTTATGTAATTATTAGAGTTTTGTTATTTTGAGCAAAATTTACATAATTTCAAGATTTTCATAGCTGCTTGAGCCCGGCTTGCAAGTTTTATTGGATAATTTGAGTTTTATAAATAAATAAAAACTTTTAGGTTTTGTTTAGTTACTAAACTCATCTCAACTCATCATTATAAAATTTTTAAATTCTAATATAAAATATAATAAATAATTTAATTTTTTTAAAATTTAAAATAAGAATAATATTAAAAAATAATATTTTAATAATATTTTATCAACTCAACTCAATATTTAAAAGTAGCTTAGTTTCCTTTCCATCCCAATATTTAGTTTTTTATTAATTCACTAGTCATTAGAATAATTATAATATAATGGAAAGTGATAAAATTATATTATTTAAAAAAGAAAAAAGAGGTTTATTCAACACGTATTAATGTCTCAATGGTGGGTCGGTGAACCCCAAATTTAGATGGATAAATGGTCTATTTGATCGTGTCAAAACTCAAACGACCCTACAAGGCCAAGAGTAGAAAGGGGATCCAAGGCTTGCTTTATAATTTGTTTCATACGAAGGATTCGGCTTAATTTATTTACAAAAACTCTTCTCGTAAGTTAGTATTGATCATTCTATATTTTATAAAAAATATCTTCACATTTCATTAAAAAATTATAAATATAAAGTATAAAAATAAATAATAACTGATGAATACTATTCTTCGTTTATTTAACAATTTTACACAGGAGTTTGGTAGTCTTCTCTTATCTGATCCATCCATCGAACATGATCATGACAGTCAAACTATGTAGACCCGATTCTCCCCCCAAAGGCACATGACACTTCAAACCTTGGTTCAGCTTCCTTTATACAGCTTATTTAACTTTAAGTTTAATCATCTTTATGTTGCCCCACTTAACATGTGAAAAACAACTACCATCTTCTTTATGGAAGTGAAAGTATATAGTCTTCAAACAAAAGGAAATGTTCCTTGATAGTTGACACTGTGGCGAGAGAGGAGAGCAACACTAAGCCATAAAGTGCTAAAAGAATCATTGCTTCAAAACCTATTTATCTTAGAGAAAAAAATAAACAAATTATATAAATTCTTACAATTATTTTTACAATTCTTTATATAATTATATTTTAAAGTGAGAATGTTTATGAGAAGTGATACTATTTTTACAATTATTTTATAAAAATACTATTCATTTAAAACATAATTGTATAAAATAATGTAAAAAGCGGTTATCATTTATTTTTATAATTTCTTTTAATTCATCTTATATAATTATTAGATTCATTATAATTTTTTCAAATGTCCATATAAAATAAAATAAACAATTCAACTTTTTTAAATTTTAAAACAAAAATAATATTAAAAAAATATATTATAATAATTTTTGATTCAATTTTAAACTTTAATTTCAACTCATCTCATCTTATTTGCGAAAACAAACGGAAGAGTAATACTATATATCATATAAGATCTTGTCATTTTTAATCATATTTGCCAATGCTATAATTTTAAGTGGTTTGATGTGTTAATCATTTACATGATCATCGCTTAAATATATGCTGCATGATAGGGTTGGTTCGGGAATGAAAAAAGATTACGATGAACAACAATATTTTTTATTATGAGTGGTTATTTCAAATAAAAAGTAAAAAAAAAAAACCATTTTTAACTGAAATTGAAAAATGGAGATTTGATGTGTTTAAATTTGATGGGCAGTTGTCCATGTAATGACTATAGTCTATAAATCACACCACTTATTTATTGTTATTGGATGGATGGATGGAACGAAAACAAAGAGTATGGATGCTGCATTGAACTTAATATCAAATAAGCAACACTTTGTTTCTACTATTGTTGTTTTTTGTTTTTTCCTCTTTAAATAGGTGATAAATGTTGGGGTTTTAGGAGGCATATTTGAGGAGATAGGACCAAAAGGAAATTATCTTTTTAGCCTCAATCCTTTCCCATGTTAAAAGGGCAAAAAAGAAAATAAAAGTAATAAGCAACAAAAAAGAAAAGAAAAAGGAAAGATAAATAAAAAACCATACATACAAAATTACTCTGAAAAAGTTGGAAAAAAGGTAACCCATCTTACTGACCAAAAGCTAATTTATATTTCCGTCTCTGTCAATACCAAAGAATAAAAATCACACCCTCACTGCCTCATTTCACTCAAAACTCTCGCACTCCCCACTCTCCATCTAACCCCCCGTCGTCGTCGTCTTTCTTTCTCTTCTCCTTCTGCTCCCTTCCTCTTCTTCTGCTTCAGACTTCTTCAGAAATTGCAGAGACAAAAATAAAATGCAACTCTTCCTTTTGCTTCTCCTTCTGCTGTACCTCCATATTCAGTACCCAACCGTGTCCGCAGCGCGCCTCCCGGAGTACAGAGCCCTTCTCTCCGTCAAGTCCTCAATCACTGACGACCCACAGTCGGCGCTCTCTACGTGGAGCGCCTCCACCAACCACTGCACCTGGTCTGGCGTCACGTGTGACTTCTACCGTCGTCGCGTGACTGCCCTTGACCTCTCGTCCCTGAACCTCTCGGGTACCCTCTCCCCGGACCTTGCTCACCTTCGTTTCCTCTCGAACCTTTCCGTCGCGGCAAACCAGTTCTCCGGGCCCATCCCTCCCGAGCTATCCTCCCTCTCCGCCCTCCGCTTCCTTAACCTCTCCAACAACGTCTTCAATGGCACCTTCCCCTCCCAGCTCTCCAACCTCAAGAATCTTCAGGTTCTGGATCTCTACAACAACAACATGACCGGTGAGTTGCCCCTGGCCGTAACCGAAATGCCCAACTTGCGCCATTTGCATCTCGGCGGGAACTTCTTCGCGGGTAGGATCCCGGCCCAGTACGGGCAATGGCAGTTCCTGGAATACTTGGCGGTTTCCGGTAACGAACTCGAGGGCGCTATACCCCGCGAGATCGGGAACTTGACGAAGCTCAGGGAGCTCTACATTGGGTACTTCAATACCTACGAAGGTGGCTTACCCCCGGAGATCGGGAACCTTTCAGAACTGGTTCGTTTCGACGCCGCCAGCTGTAGCTTATCTGGTGAGATACCACCAGAGATTGGAAGGCTCCAGAAGCTCGACACTCTGTTTTTGCAAGTAAATGCGCTCTCGGGGCCTTTGACGGTCGAGCTTGGCAACTTGATGAGCCTGAAATCCATGGACTTGTCGAATAACGTGTTTACGGGCGAGATTCCAGCGTCATTTGCCGAGCTAAAGAACTTGACACTGCTGAACCTGTTTAGAAACAGGCTTCACGGCGCGATTCCTGAGTTTATTGAAGACTTACCAGAGCTGGAGGTGTTGCAGTTGTGGGAGAACAACTTTACTGAGCACATTCCTCAGGGGCTGGGAAAGAATGGGAAGCTTCAGCTTCTCGATCTTTCATCTAATAAACTCACTGGTTATTTGCCTCCTAATATGTGTTCTGGGAATCGGCTCCAGACTGTGATTACTTTGGGAAACTTCTTGTTCGGTCCAATCCCGGAACAACTCGGGAAGTGCGAATCTCTGAGTCGGATCCGAATGGGGGAGAACTTTCTCAACGGTTCAATACCAAGGGGTCTTTTCGGGTTGCCCAAGCTCACCCAAGTGGAGCTGCAGAATAACTATCTTACCGGGCAGTTTCCGGATACAGGTTCCGTCCCGGAGAGTCTCGGCCAAATCAGTCTCTCCAACAACCAGCTTTCCGGGCCGTTACCGCCGAGTATCGGTAACTTCTCCGGTATTCAGAAGCTTTCCCTTGATGGTAACCAGTTCACAGGTCGAATCCCACCACAGATTGGAAGTCTACAGCAGCTTTCCAAGATGGACTTCAGCCACAACAAATTCTCGGGCCCCATTGCGCCAGAAATCAGCCAATGCAAACTGTTGACCTTCGTTGATGTCAGTCGAAACGAACTCTCCGGTGGGATTCCGAACGAGATCACCGGTATGAGGATTCTGAATTACCTGAACCTTTCGAGAAACCATCTAGTTGGAAGCATTCCTTCTTCCATAGCGAGTATGCAAAGCTTGACCTCTGTTGATTTTTCTTACAACAACCTCTCTGGTTTGGTTCCGGGCACCGGCCAATTCAGCTACTTTAACTCCACGTCGTTTGTGGGCAACCCTGACCTCTGCGGTCCTTATCTAGGGCCTTGCAAGGAAGGGGTTGCCAATGCTTCACGCCAAGCGCACGAGAAAGGCCCACTCTCTGGCTCTTTGAAACTATTGCTTGTGACTGGATTGCTTGTTTGCTCGATTGTGTTCGCAATTGCTGCAATCTTCAAAGCCCGGTCGTTGAAGAAGGCCAGCGAGGCTCGCTCGTGGAAATTAACCGCGTTCCAACGCTTGGACTTCACGGCCGATGATGTTCTGGATTGCTTGAAGGAGGATAACATCATAGGCAAAGGCGGTGCCGGTATTGTGTACAAAGGATCGATGCCTAATGGTGAGCAGGTCGCCGTGAAAAGGCTACCGGTAATGAGCAGGGGTTCTTCCCACGATCATGGATTCAATGCGGAGATACAGACTCTGGGGAAGATCAGACACCGTCACATTGTGAGATTATTGGGTTTCTGCTCAAACCACGAGACCAATCTTCTGGTTTATGAGTACATGCCAAATGGGAGCTTGGGCGAGGTTCTTCACGGCAAGAAAGGGGGCCATTTGCACTGGGATACTAGGTACAAGATTGCCGTGGAGGCTGCAAAGGGTCTTTGCTATCTTCACCACGACTGCTCGCCTCTGATCGTCCATCGTGACGTGAAATCAAACAACATTCTTCTCGACACCAGTTTTGAAGCTCATGTTGCAGATTTTGGCCTTGCCAAGTTTCTGCAAGATTCGGGCACTTCCGAGTGCATGTCTGCAATTGCTGGCTCATATGGATACATAGCCCCAGGTTAGTACGCTTTCCCAGCTTGAAGTAATCATTATCTTTATTTAATTTTTGGTCAATTGTGTCTCCTTGGAGACGTACTAATTTGGGTTTCAAAGTCTCAATTATGTCAACAGCTCTTGAAACCCAAAACCAAATTTTGTCTCATACTGTGTGGTTGGGTTGAGTTCTGGTATTGCTGTGATTGTGGTTGTCTCTTTCATATGAGTTTTGACTACAACCCACTGTACCATAATTCTCTTATCTTAAATTGGATGAGAGATTCTTTATTCGAAGACAATTACACAAAGCTAGTTTTTTATGATGATAAATGTTGATGTTCTGGCCTGCTTTGAGTAACAGTGGCACTACTGTTACTCCCATTAGAATGTTGCCTCAGATTGAAAATTGAGATTTTTTTTTAAACAAATCAATGTATATTTTTGCAGAGTATGCCTACACGCTCAGGGTTGATGAAAAGAGCGATGTGTACAGCTTTGGTGTAGTTCTCTTAGAACTAGTTACCGGCAGGAAGCCAGTTGGGGAATTCGGCGATGGCGTGGACATAGTCCAATGGGTTCGAAAAATTACAGACTCGAAGAAGGAAGGAGTCTTCAAAATCGTCGACCCGAGGCTCCCCTCAGTTCCTCTGCACGAAGTGATGCACGTATTCTACGTTGCAATGCTGTGCGTCGAAGAACAGGCAGTGGAGCGCCCGACAATGCGCGAAGTTGTTCAAATCCTAACGGAGCTTCCAAAACCACCTAGTTCAAAACAGGGAGACTCAACGTGTAACAACACAATTACAGAGTTATCCCCACCACCGCCACCACCACCACCAGGCACTGCCCTAGACTCTCCAACAACAACAACAACGATAGACTCAAAAGACAGCCAACAGGCATCACCTCAATCACCACCACCCGATCTTCTAAGCATATGAAGTGGGGTTTTTAGTTTGTGGGAAATTGGGAGTTTGTTCTGAATTCTGGATTGTGCTAGTTCTTATTTTTATTTTTGTTATCTGGGGGGTTGGGTTTGCTCTAACTTTAAGGAGTTTTCACTACATGTTTTTAAAAGTTTTTGTGTACAGTAGCAATTGGGGAGGGGGTGTTTATTTTTGTTATAAGCTTTTGTCTTTATCATGTAGTAGTAGTACTAGCTTTACTGCTTCATCCTCTGGTAATCTGTTTATGGCACAGCTGTTACAGTTCTGGGTCTGCATTCTGCATCACTGTAAACATCAAGTGGAGGGGAGTCAGTCTTTTTAAGTTTTTTGTGACGTGTGTGAGGGGGGAAATTGAAAACATACAAAATGGGGTTGGGTATTGGGTATATAGGAAAGTGTGTTTGTGGTTTACATTATTATAAGGGAAAGGAAAATGCGAATGATGAACTGAAAACCCTAAGTGGGTGGGTGGTGGGTGCAGTTAAAAGCAGAGCCTTTCAATTACCGAGACTGTTGGATTTACCTCATATAAGAGTGTGAAACTGAGAGGTGAAAACTCCATGCTCCTGACCAATTGGCTCCCTTTTCTGAAGTAATGGTGATTCGCAGCACAGGTCAATATGGCTTTTATATTTCTCCATATTTTGTACCTAAAAAGCAGTACTCCCTAATCTATATTTCTTAGTATTAAATGGCAGAATTATCTGAGTCTCAAACTCTAAAACAATCTCGTTTGGGTATTCAAACAATTTTAATTTATCTTATGATTATAATTTTTGCAGATTTCTATATAAAATATAATAAATAATTTAATTTTTTTAAATTTTAAAAAATAATATTTTAATAATATTTTATTCAACTTTCATCTCAACTCATTATTCAAACTACACCTAAATAAATCTAACATTTTTTCTCTCAATTTTCTTTTATGAAGAATTTTTATTTTTTAACCCATAGATAATATATACCGAAATATTAAAAACTCATAGATTATTTGAAATTTTAGCTTAGTATTGTTAAAGTTTTATAAAATTCAAGTATCTATTTTTTTTTCCCACTCTACAATCCTTTTAGGACCCTCTTTTTAAGGCAGACCCCTCAAATGAGACTTGGCAATTGCCTGGCACATGACTCACATGCAATGCAAAACTGTGTCCAAACTTTTCAATCCTAGAGGGGACATTCCTCTCATACAATGTCCAAAATACCTAGCTATTTGAACATATAGGTCATGTAACCATGTATTTATACGAGGGCATGTTAGTAATGTGGAAGAACTTGTGTTATACATATGATATTGAGTTGGTGAATATTAAGTTGTGGAAAAGGACGTATAAGAAGAAATTTCATAATTTGGAGGCAACTTTATCTATGCCATGCAATAATACTATGAGTCGCGCTTAGAGTAGCCCGCTCAAATGTATCGTACTTTATTTTTTATTTTATTTTTATATTTTTTAAATATATTTAATATTTTAAAAAAATAAAAATAATTCTAATATATTTAAAAATTATTATTTTTAATTATTAAAAAAAAAATTGACAAACGGACAAATTAAACTGTATAATTAGGACGGCAGACTAGCTTTATTCTAATACTGTATATGAGGACCCGACCGACATAGTCGACATCTTGTTTGACGGTGGTCGATTTTTGTATGGATCAAAAATTCTCTACGGATTTTTTGGATATTGATCATTTACACGAATTTTGTTTGGGAGTTTCGATCTTTGTCTTCAAAGGTACGATTATATAATTTGAGACAATAGAAATATTGTTTTATTAAGATTTTGACTCCTCAATTTAAAAAGACAATTAAAACATATTTATTTATATTATTTCTTTTCATATATATATATATATTATAAGTATGATGTTGTCGATTTCAAAGGATGTGAACAAAATATATTTTTTAAAAGTTATAAATAATTACAAAAAAGATTTCCATGTCCACAGCAATTAATCAAATCAAGCATAAGAATTTTGTTTTTTTTATTTTTTTATTTTTTAATTAATTAAATTATTGGATGCATAATTCTGATATGATATGACAGGGAGAGAAGAGTGTTGGAGTAGGTTTCTTAAACGAAACATCATTTCAACGACGTGGTAATGTCCCATCTTTTAGCACAACTTTGAGAGAAATAAGACTTCGGGGGGTGGTGTTGAAGAAGGGATTCAACATTTATATATATATATATATATATATATATATGTATTGGCTAGCTCAGTCATGGTGTCTCTGACTGATTGATGATGGGTTTCGAAGATTCTTCTTCATTTCAACATTAAATGACTAAATGCTGTCTTTTTGAGTTCGAATCGAATCTTGAATATGTTGGCCACCGCCCTTTGCCGCCCCCCCCCCAAACTGATTTTTATCATTCGTTCATTTATTTATCCAATTTTACTTCGATTTTCTTTTCGAATTATTGATTTTTTTTTATCCTTTAGCAGTTTAGTTTAGTCCTCGTTTGTTGATCTTATAACACATCTCATAATTATAATTTTTTTAAATTTTTATATAAAATAAATAAATAATTTAATTTTATCAAATTTTAAAATAATGATAATATTAAAAAATATATTTTTTAATAATATTTTATTTAATTTTTAATTTATTTTAATTTATCTATAAAAATAAAGGAGGCGTTAGCTAGAGTCAAAATTGCATTACCTTTTTATTAATTGTTATATTTTTTAAATGCATATCGTATATTTTAAAAGGTGACACTACTCACTATCACATCAAATAAATGAAAAGTAAATACAAGTATAAAACTGTCATCCCCATTCAATTTCTGTATTTGGGTTGGTCAATAAATTCAACACACAGTACGTATAACATACGTACATATGCATATACATATATATAATTTATCCTGTTCATATATTTTATTTAGTAAGATAATAAGAAATAAGAAAAAACCCTTCCGTCCAAGAGTATTTTCATAATAAGTCTGAATAATAATAATAATAATAATAATCAACAATCCTCTTGAAATAATCATAGACTTGCCTTTTTATAAGCTTATAATTGAAATTCAACCTCTATAAAAAAATTATATGGTCATAGTCAAACTTTAGATAAAATCTACTTCATAAAAAAAAAAAAAAAAAAAATCTCCTAATAGCATTATCTCATCTATAAATTAAAGCCCAAATTGTATCAAACACTCGTTACAATTTAAGTTGAAATAAAACTCTACTGCATGAATATCCAACAAAGTCTTGTTTTTTAATTTGCTCGAGTGAACTCTTGGATTGTGCTATTCTTTTGTAAATCTCTCACAGTTTCAAGTACTTGTTATTCTTTTCTAAGCTATTTTATACTTTTGATAGCCATGCATGCACCATGCACCGATATTGATCAAGGCCTCATTTTTAAGTACATGCAGACGCGCGTGAATATTGACGATTCATCTCAATTTGAATTTGCTTGATTTGTCTCTACGTTTTACATTATCTTTTGTCTCTATTATACATATCCGAAGCAAGTCTCTATCTTTCATACACAGAAAATATTTTATTTTCTCTCCATTTTTCTCGATCAGTTGCATGTGAATTGCTGCATTTAACAACATGCATGCATGTCTCTACTTATGAGAACGAAAGAATTTTATATCTTCCTGACTTATAAGAGAAAGAACCAAAATCGATGAAATTAAGGTTAAAGATACTAGCTAGCTAGTCATGCACTTGAGGACAGAAAGCTTCGTATAAGTAATATTCTTATTAGCCTTATCCTAATTAGATCTTTCTGGACTCTGAATAAATTTCAGGGTTAGGTTTAGGTCTTGTCTCTTAAACGCGTAGGCCTATGATCATGATCAGTAAATGTTAATTAAGTTGGTAATAATTAACTAGCTAGTGGAATGATGAATTATGTAAACCTAACCCAACCTACTCTCACTCACAAAGAAGAAAAAGTCCAAACCTATTAATATTAACTTATTAATTAATTGGAATATTGATCAGAAAATAGAAGCTACTTCCATTGCATATATGGAAAAATGCTCCATGATTGATGAACCAGGACATTATAAAATTCAACAAGGAAAGATGCATTTGATCTTACTTTCAGATCAGTGTGTCTTGATTCGGCCTGTTTCATGTGGAAAACTGATAACACTAAGCAGAAGAATGCAAAAACATTGGTAAAAGCTAAAGTTAGGGGATAGAGAAATACAAAATCATTCCCAATATGACAAACAACTTTTAAAAAAAATCTATCAACCATGGGATTCCAACGTGGGACTACTTTTCTTGTCTGAAAGAAAGGTAACATCTTTTTGATGGGAACTATATCATATATCTATCAACTAGTCGCATTTTTCGACTCATATTCACTTGTCTTTTGTTATCTTTTTGAGAGATGACAGAGCAAATTAAGATGTATGGAACGAAAGCATATATAGAAAACACACGGAATTAGCTAGCAGTTTTATTTTTTCATGCATGTTCTATACATATGGTTCTGATCGATAATTTAAAGGCAGATTCTCACAATAAAATGAATCTAGCTGCTGATCATGAACAAAACAGGCCGACATTAGAGGACAAAGATAGAGGAGCATGCATGCATGTGTGGAATGTCTGGAGTGCATGTAACGAAAGTACAGAAGTAATTTTCAGGAACAGGTTTGGACGGAGATCGAATTTGGTCTGAGCAATAAATTAAGGCGCGGATGATGATAATAATTAATAAGAGAGATGGTTGGAGTCCAGGATGTAGGTATGCCACAATTGATGTCGCACCCACAAAGGAGACCTAATTTAATGTTGCCATGATCATGCTCTCTTGCATTCCTTGACTTCATTCAATTAATGTTTTGGACCAATAAATGTCAGCTAGCTGCATTTATAGATTCTACAAACTGCATGCATGCATGCCTTGTAAAACATGCAACTGAAAAAACGATACACACAATTTCAGAAAAACACATGACCATTAATAATGTTGGAACATGCACACGATAAATTAAACAACGATATGATCCCCAGCACTTAAAATTTGGTTCGAATTATTAATTATTGGCCGCTTATGTAAAACCAGATTAATCTGATTAGATAATTTAATTAAGAGAAGTGTTACATGCACGTATAAAGAGATTTTATAAAAATAAATATATAAATTAATATTATTTTATATCGTTTATAAATAATTTATTTTATACTAATTAAAAATAATTTTATAATCTAACGTATTATTACATAATATCTATCAGTTTATAGATTTATTTTTATAAAATATCTATCTTTGAATAAACGATTTTTCATTTTATCATCGCTCTGATCATCATGAACATGAGTAATCAACATTTAATTACAGAGGTACTGGACGTAGGAATATAATATGTCGTTATTTCTTTTTTGTCATTTTATTACTATTTTCTCACAGCTTCAAGCAAATTGGGAACCCATGAAGAGAGACCACGAGCATCAAGTGCATGCCATGCCTTTTTGATCTTTTCAGTGCCCTCATATTATATTATATATTGCCAACCAAAAAGTGGAAAGATAAAAGATGAGTGACGACAGAATATATAGTCCAAAATCATGTCCACTCTAAACTGTGGAAGATAGTGCAATTAGCTAGACTTGATAGGAAACACAGCTGTGGATTCCAAACTTGTATCTGTTATGTACCCACGGAAAAATGTACATTCATACGTTTACGTGTGTACATATACATTATATATAAATAATTCTTTTCTAGGGGACAAATTATATTAAATTTTTTTTATATAAATTTTATATAAAGTATATTGTACGTATTATATATTTCCAAAAATATTATAAACATAATTTTTTTTAAAGAAGAGGGATAGTACCCTCAATTTTATTAATAATCATCATTTATGCGTGCAACGGAAGATTAGTACTTTTTACGAACGGGAAAAATGCTTTGGAAGCTACATAAATCTCAAGACTTAGGTTGTGTTTGAATGTTGAGTCGAGTTGAGATGTGTTGAGTTTTTTATGAATAGTAGTGAGTTAAGATGGTGAAGTAAGTTTTACAGGGTCCACTTAAAATGAGTTTAGATGTGTTTAAATTTTAAAATGACTTTAGATATATTTATGAAAATTTGAAAAAAGGTTGTGGGTCCCTCTTGTAAAGTGATATTGAATTGAAAAAGGTTGTAGATCCAACGTGTAAAGAGATTTTGAATTAAAATGAATTTAGTGATTTAAGAGTTGAGTATTTGAATGTTAGACTCAACTTAAAATTAGACTGAACTTAGTTGATTTCAATACAGTCCAACAACCAAACTGAATTTATCTCAATATAGTAAAACTCTTACAAAAATGGTATATTCTAAAAAATTAATCCATACAATTAATAATTATAAACATAATTCAAGACATAAAAAACTTATAGATTAATTCTCGATATTTTTTCTTTTATATTCTATATATCATGTATATATATATATATATGCAAATACAATACATGATATAATTATATGTTTATGCAGAAATTAAGGAATACATGATGAGTCTGAGTAGCTCCCTTAAAAACAGGATACATGCATGCACATATATTGCATTCCACTAGTCGACAGTAGTGCATTTAATTTCATGGAAAAAGGAATGCACTACGGAAGAAAAATAATGAAAGCTTTATCAATTAATTACCCAACTTTTTGTTTGATTGAAACACATTTAATGCAAATTATGCAACGGGAGGTAGTGAAAGGTAGACATTTGAGGCGATGTTGGAAAAAGCAAAAAAGGAAGACGTGACTCTCCCTTTCATGTACATAGCTTTTGAAAAAAAAAAAAATCCAATAATATAAGAAACAAAAGTGTTAGCTGGAGACACAAACGAAAGCTGTAAAGGGAATCAAAAACTTTTGCCCTAGCTAGGTCTAATTGGTACGTAGTAATTAAATTATTTATTAATTTTACCGCCAAGCTGTCATGTACATGTGTAACCAATATTTAAGTGACACTAACATATGTGATGTGCAAGATATTAATTTCGAACATGGGGACCGACATCTTATGCACTAGATCAGGTGTCTTTCAACTCAAGTCCACTCTCCACTACTACTTATATTTATATTTAAACCCCACCATTTTTAACTTTTTTTCCTTTTTTAACGATATCATAATGGCGAGATTAGAGTTATCTTTAACATCTAGCTAAGTCCACTTCCACTTCTAATAATTAATTTAATATTAAACCCCATCATTATTGTACTTCTTTTCAATATATAAGATAAGAGTAATGTTACATACTGTCATGAAATGCGCAAACGTCATATAGTCGATTTGAAAAAGAATGAAGTCTACTATTAAAAAATTAATTTCTTTTCATGTGAGTCCTATATTTATTCATTTTTTTCAAAGCGATTGTACGACACTTGTATACTTACGACTGCAAGTATCATTTCTCATAAGATAATGGTGAGAGACTTAACGAAAAAAGAAAAATTAACAAACAAATAAAAATAAAAATAAAATAACGAGGAGATTAGTGGTCATGTGGCATAGCTAGCTAGCTATAAATTATTTCGTTTATTTTTACAGATGAGATAAGATGAGATTAAAATTAAAAATTGAATAAAATATTGTTAGAATATATATTTTTAATATTATTTTTATTTTGAAAATTGAAAAAGTTGAATTGTTTATTTTTTTTGTGTGTAAATTTAAAAAAGTTATAATGATTAGATGAGATGATATGAGATGTGAAAATAAACGAGATAATTAAAAATTGATCTTCAAACTAACTTCTAGAACTACATTTACAGTGAGACATTGTACGTGCAAGTGAGAATATAAACATGCGAGTCCATATATATATATGATTAATGCATATATGGTTAAGTCGATATCCAAGCTGATTAATCATGGAATCAAGTGGTCAATACAAAATCAAACCCAGAAATCCAGATAGGGTTTGTGCTTTAATTTAAGTTGAGTAACGTTCTAACATATCCCATCAATGCTTAATTTACTTGATGAAGATTCTATTAGCTAGTACAAACTAGTAAGCTGGAAAATAATAGGCTGCTGGGTCCCTTTGATCAGTTGGGCCTCTATTGTGTTGAACTTCATTGTTTTTATGGCGATATATAATTAATCCGATTCAATAAGGATTCGTATTATTTTCAATGAAGATTGATCTAATTCAATCCACTGGTCAATTAGAATTTACAATATATTATATTATTCTCTTATATGACCGTTGTACTGTATAATTGGCTTAGCATCTGAAATATAATCATCTGCAGTTCCGTAAATATAAATACATTATATATTAAACTACAAATCTTATCTTGTGTGTCACTCATTTTACTTTTACTTTTTTATTTTTTCTCCGATCGTTCTTTAACACACTTTCACGAATGAAAAGAGGTATTCGTGAATAATTAATAAGTCTATAATAAAGCAAGATTTAAAGCTAAATCGCACGTCTGATCTCTAATTATATAAAAATTACCTTCACTCAAAGTCTTCCTAAATGTTTATGATCTTCCTAATTAATTAAACGTATTTGTCACGCATAATCATGCATCGATCACATTCAAAGTTGATCTGAACTATATATATAAGCTAGGGAAGATTCAGTACTACATGATCCTTAGCACATTGTTCTCTGTTTAAGCAAAGGAAAAAAATAAAAACGTTAAATTAATTAATATCATCGAGAGAGAGAGAGAGAGAGGATCAGAGCGATGGGTCCCATGCATATATATATATATATATATGTGAATATAGGATGATGAATGTTTTGTACAAGCAAAGACAGAAACAGTAGTTTGTGTTGTGGGGGGGTCTGATCTCACTCGCAAGAAGGACAAGACAATGAGGCAAGATTGAGGATGAGGCCAGGAATCGAGAAGAGGGGCAGATCCTTTAATAATGTAATGTTTCAGTGGCAATTCTTCTTAATCATTGTTCACCCAATTCTGCATGTATCATAGCACTATGTCGTGGTTAGTGGTTATCTTATCAATTACGCGCGCGCAGGGTCAATAAAGTTTTATAAATCAAGTACATTCTTCTCCATCATATAACGTTCCTTTATTTATTCATTTACCAACCAACCAAAAAGGAGACACCCACTGCACTAGTACTAGCCTCATGTTCTGTTGCACGCACACATTTTGTTTGTGCATGCATGCGCACGTGTATACATACTTATTACGTTGCCCATGATGACTATGAGATAAGTCTTCATTTGAGACTTAAACAAAAGACTTGAATATGGCCTTGTTTGGTTGGAAGGAAAGTGAAAGCGATCGAGAGGAAAGAAAAAAAATTAAAGGTAGAAAAGATATGGGGAAAAATGGAAGAGATAATGATTTTTCATTATGCGTGTCTGTAAAAGAGATGGAAGAATAAAAGATAATGGGAGTAGGGTTTTCCTTTCCCAGCTTGTTTTGATGGGAATGAAAGGGCCTCAGTACCAAATTAATAGGGTTAAAGTCAAATATCATGTGTGACCTCCAAATACAAAAGAAAAAATGATATGAAATCATGCCTGAATTTAAATGAATATGTTTGCTCATGAACAGGACTTGAATGGAACATTAAATAAATAAATAAACTATTATTATTATTTGAATCTTGACACATAATTGAAGATATGGGTGGTAATATGTGACACGATCCGTTAATTCAACAAGAACACGATATGATAAAAGCGGGTTAGGGTTTAGCCTTAACGAGTTCGGGTCAAAACGAGTTGACCCGTTAAGACACGATTGCTTAACAGATTGATAACGGCTCAACTCGTTTTGATCCGTTAAGAAAGTTAAAGTTACAAGTATACCCTTATACCTAAAAATAAAATTGTTGGGATTTTAATTTCGATATTTTATTGTTTGAATTATAATTTTGGACTTGTAGTTAGTTTTATATTTTTTTTATAGATATTTTGATTTTAACATTTATATAAAATTATGCTAAACTTAACTAGGTCAGACGGGTTAATTTCAGGTCTGTTCAATCCATTTACATAAATGGATCAAAATGGATTGACACGATACGACACGATCCGTTATGTTAATGGATCGTGTTAGGGTTTGAGATTTTAACACGATAAGTTTAACGGGTTGGGTTAAGGTTGACCTATATAGTATAATATACATGTTTTGACATGATACAAATACGATCCGATAACACGATTTGACACCCCTAATTGAAGGTAAACGTTGGTGACACTGCATGTGAGTTGTATCTTTTGATTTTTAAGGCTTAAGTTTCTAATTTTGGGCATTTAAGGTGAAGAAGCATCTCTTTTATTTTATTTAACATATCTTTAATTAAAAATAATAATATTTCTTTCACTTTAATTTAATCACATCATCTCACAATTAATAATGAAAAACTACTGAAGGAATTACTTTCTAATCATGATTGTGTCAAAGTTGTCCAAAAGTTGTAACCCTATCAACTTTCTTTTTCGAAAAAATATATATAATTGTAAACCAAATAACAATGTCGTTTAAATGATTGGTCATGTAATTTCAGGCCCGGCCCGACATGTCATTCCAACCCAACCCAATCAGTTCGGGTCGAAAGATTTTAATCTCAAGAGTAACTCGGATTGGGCTGGGATTGAAAATTGTCTACAATAGCAGGCCTTTGTAGTGTGGAGGCTGTGGATCTCGCAGCCCACCCCCAATTGCCCATCCCTCACCCTCGTTTCAGCAGTAGTAGTTGGGTACCAATATTTTAGAGTAATTCTACATATAACCGTAAATAATCGTAAAGTGTTTAAACGTCGCGTAATCATTTTAAAAAAAAATAAGATCTATTATTAAAAAATTATTTATTTATTTTATAGATCTCATATTTTATTCATTTTTTTAAAAGCGATTACGTAATAGTTACATAATTCACAGTTGCAAATGTCCTTCCTATTTTTCGTGAATTATGTTAGGCAGTCTTTTGTGAACTTGCATGTATGATCAATGACATTACCTAATCTGGCTTGAATCTCTGGCACAGGCTCTGAGAACTGGTTTAGTTAGAATGTTAAACTGTTAAAAGTCCACTTTCCGACGTAAGGAAATTGTAATCTTGGAATATCATTCCAGATAGATACAATTTCCTGTGCCACGAAGAAAGCCAGAGGTTGTATGAGATATCGGACAACCAGTTCTGTGTATAGATAGATAGATACCCATTTGATCTTTTTCATTACGTGAATTTCAGCTGTGCCTCTAAATGATCAAAAACCTTTTTGTGGCTTGAAAGTAGCAACAGTTAAGGAAGCCTACTTCCATCTGTTGTTGAAATAAAGACACAACCACTTATTTTGAGGAACCATGGATCTCGAATAAACAGGTTAAGACCCATTAGACAAGGAATATATCGTCGCCTTCTCATTTTCTGATAAACGAAACTCCCTTCTCGATGCTCGCTGCCAACTCTTTCTTTGCCTTCTCCAAGCCAGCCCTGTTGATAATCATTGAGAATGTTCAGACTTACCGTCTATGATGAAAAAGGAATTGAATTAAAGACTTCAAACCAGTAACAACTACAGACCTCTCGTACTCATTCAGAGGGCCAAGAGGATATATTTCCTCGGCTCCAGTACGGCCAAGCCGTACCTTAGATGCAAAGAAAGGAAGTTCAGTCACCTAAAACAGGCAATGCATGATTAGTCGTTTGAAACTGCAACACAAATAAAAAAAGAAGAAGAAGAAGAAGAAGAAGAATTCTTAAGTAAATGGCACTCCTAAAACATACCGGAGAAGCTACAAATGCACATTCAACAACGCCTGAATCTCCTCTCAAGCCCCTAAGGCATGCATCTGCAAATTTAACAGCAGCATATGCCTGCAATGTTTTGTTTTTTAATTTTGTTATATTGAAGCAAGTCCAATCATTAAAGAATGCAATTCATGTGGAAGTGATTGTTAAAGATAAAAAAAAAAGTCTCGAGCAAAATTACAAAATAACTAAAATAACTGACCATAGACAGTGTTGCAGAACCAGTTCCAGCTTTTGCCTGCAAACAACGTCAACTGTCCGAGTCAAATAACAATCCACTGTCATAAAACACAACGGCAACAGGCAGGACTAGAATAAGAGTTCAGTGAAGATGTACCAATCAAAACTCGAGCAAAACTGGGTATCAAGCTACTTTTTTTAAGCCATAATGTCATGAATCTAGTAGCAAATATTTTGCAATAAGAAATATGGCAATATGGATTCCCAAAACTAATTAATCCTCACATTGTATTAGATGATACACTGAAGAAAACTGTGCCTACAAAAACATGCCATAGCACTGTATCAAATAAACTGTAGAGAGTCATGCTTACAGAATCCTATTGCGAGGCCATATTGCTAGTCATGGCTATCAATATGACTCTCATTCAATACCCTTCATTACTCACACTAGATTCGACAATAATAGTTCACTAAATCTCACTTCATCAGACCACGTAACCAAAAAGAATTTGCACCTTCGCTAACCCACTCTTCCAATATTTAAATTATTAAATTATGGAATAGCCATTCAAAAATCACGTGTCTTAAGGTTTTGTAACTCTTGTGCAGGTCACTTCTTCACGGAAAAGAAAAAAGTGTCTTCTTCAGGTTTTATATATTCATCTCAACATAGATTCTAAATCCAGCCCAAACAAAAGCTAGCCCTGATATGACACTCCAACAAGAGCCAGTCAGTGATGTCTCAGTATCTGTCTAGAGTCTAGACCCCAACTCGCAACTTTTCCTGCAATCAAAAATCAAGGTAGCCATTTCTACACAACCAAGTCTGAAGAAAGAGAAAGCATCCTCTGAGCAAAAGAGGATGTTAGATGCTTTCTCACTGCATCAGAAAGCCATATGTAACATCAACCGTAATAGTCATTCTTGAACAAGAACTTTTTGTTTGCCTTTCTGACTCATAATTTCAGCCTTAAGCAATCTAGCAGACCTCAAACCATTAAACCTTACTGGTTTAGCAAAGTGTGTTGCAGTTGCAAGTTTGGTTCTTTTTATTGTATTTTCCCCCATAGAGTGGGTGTAATTGCTAATCCCCCTCCTCTCTCTCTCTCTCTCTCTCTCTCTCAATTCCCCTTCAATGTCTCATTTAGGTAGTTATTACACATAAATGCAAAATGGGTTAGTTCGCCCCATACTGACAAATGGGTTGTATATCACGTTTTTAGCCACAAAAGCACTATGAGACTGAGATCCATGAGACCAAGAATGTTGCCACATACAAGCCAACCACATAATTGGAAGAATAAATAGGCATAGATCCATGTGAGTTATGAGATCAGATGGATATCTTCTATAAAATAGCATAATCATCTCTGAGATGCCACATTATAGAACATACTGGAAGAAACAATTCCATACATGTGCTAAACAATCCAAGTGAGATGTTATCATCAAGTCCACATATGCAGTGGCATAAAAGAGAGGAAGGGGCGCCGGGGGGGATTATACAATACCTCAACAACTTCTGTTCCACCATTTTGAATGCGATCTGTCAGGTAGTCAATTTCTTTCGGGGTGAAAGAGCTAGGAGGTTTAACCTGTATATGATCCGAAGAGCAATCAAATAAGCAAAAATAAGGATCTGTACTAGAGCACAGTACTGGAACAACCTAAACTCAAGCATTTAAGTACTACTCTTGAACCTGAGATAGAAGGGGTAAAATTGTAACCCCTGCATGACCCCCAACAACTGGAACATCAACTTCTCTAGGGTCAAGACCTAAAACTTCCGCCTGCAGTGAATCCAAAAGAGGACAAAAGTGTGATTTCAGTTATGTCGAGAGAAAAAGAAAAAACAATAATTGCCCCCCCTCCCCGGGAAAAAAAAAACCCCAAACAGCCTTTCCCTAAGTAAGGGGTGTCACCAAATAGGCTACAACAAGGAGTGTCATGGAATACCTGTTTTAGTTCTTTTTTATCTCGAACATATGCTTACAGTCGCTGACTTAGTAAGTCATAAATATCTCTGAAGATCTTCCTTTCAAGTTTTAAATCAACCAAAATACATCTATCACATGAGAACACTATGATGGAATAACATACTACCAATATCGTGTATGCTGATACACACATTGTTCTCTTAACACTGGCCAAACATAGAAGTAAAGCAACTTCTACCCCATGGTGAACTCGAACAAAGCCTTAGTCCCAGCAAAAATATTTTATGACTTCCTCACAAGTGCTTATAAAATAGAACATGAACTTTCAGTTGGAAGAGTGCAAAATAAAAGGAGGGACAGGGACTATTCAGAGAGCTCAGCTATAACATAGCATATCTATGAAGAATTCTTCCCTAGCTAATTTCAAATTTCATGGTCAACAATACCACTTAACAGAACCCACATAAAGAAACATACGCATACCACAAAAGTATTAGCTCTAACAACGTCAAGCATTGTGACACCCAAAAGTCGTTTTGGGTCATAGGTGCCTGCTTTCTTGAAAACTTCTGCCGCAATTGGAACTGTGGAGTTAACAGGATTACTGATCAAGTTGACAATAGCATTTGGGCAGCACCTAGTAATTCCTTCACAAAGTGTCTTCACGATTCCAGCATTGATGTTGAATAGATCATCTCTTGTCATTCCTGGTTTACGGGGCACTCCAGCAGGGATGATCACAAGGTCCATGCCAGAAAGAGCATTATCCAGCTGCTGCGGCCCCAAAAACCCACGCACCTATACATATAAAGGTGTCAATTCTAAGTGCCACATTAAAAAACTTCACCCGATAAATTTGAGAGCTTCTAATAAAAAGCAATGGTGAACGACTGTTCTACGGAAAATTGCTGACCCTTGATCATCACCTAAAGAAGTTTCGAGCTCAAACAAAAACTCTGGATGTATGGCTTTTCTTTTGGTCTCTCATTAAATTGATAACTCCCACGCAAACTAAAAATAATCCAATGGGTACACGAAAATTGGACAAAATAGTTCAAAGATCATTGTCAAAATCACCCATTAAGTTCAAACGCTAAATGCACAATGAGAAAGAGGAATGAACTTTACCACAGCACCGGTGTCCATGTGACTGATATCAGCCGTAACACCGGGAGTGTTGACGACATCATAAAGATGAAGAACCGAAACAAGAGGATTTATCTTCATCAACAGGGCTAGAGGCTGCCCAATGCCCCCAGCAGCACCTAAAATCGCCACCTTGAATCCCGGTGCCCCACCTTTTGCCCGGCAATTAGCTGCTCTCAAACCCGAATTCTCCCCCATCTTTTGATCCGCAATTCAACATACGTTTTCGAATTTTAACACCACCAAAACCATTATAATAAAAAAATATAAACTTATATTCAATAAATCGACGTAGTTAATAAACGACATTGGGAAAAGAGAGGTAAAAACCTGGAAACCAGGAGGGTGGAGATGCGCAGAAATTCTTGCAACGCGTTGGTTGACCTCCGAAGTGGGCTGCATCTTCCTGTTTAGTTTTTCGAGTTATCGAAGCAAAGGACCATGAGATCTCTCATTCAGAGATTATATATCTCTATAAATAGAAAGGAATTGAGGATGACGTAATAGGTTTTCTGGAAAAAAATTGGGAAGTGTGGAAAACTTATCTTATCCTACGCCCCAAAATATGGATCTTCCAAAACAGTTCAATTATGAGGAAAATAAAAAAAAAAAAAAAAATTATTCTGGTCTACAACATTAACACGGCGGATCACCTCTTCTCCGTATCTGGTGGGCCCATATGTGCTTGAAGATTACATTTTCCAGCCCATTTTCCATTATAATGGGTTCCTAATATGAATGAGGCTGAGGCCTGTGAATCTAAGACAATTGAACATATCTATGTGGGCTTTAAAATAAGCAGAGGCCCGTTGGGTTGGATTTTAAAGGAAAGTGTTGGGCCTCTATGTGTGGAGCCTGACTGTGTTTGTGGCGGCTAGTTTGATGGCTTGACCCGAGAAGGATTTTGTTATGGTTTTTGGTAGATTTTCAAGGAGGTTAGAACCATGGAGCATAGGCTTGACTCGAGAGGCCCAAGTCGGAACGATTATGGACAAGCCTCGTGAGGGCTCGAGGCGAAGCTTTCGAAAAAAAACTTGACCCACTTTGACTCTTGATCCGACTTGACCTGCTGACTATGGCTTACTTATATTGTATTATTCTCTTATATGGCCACCACATTGTATTTGTTTATCATCTAAAATAAAATTATCTGTAGTTCCGTAAACATAGGCATGTTATTGAGCACGTAAAATTTATGTCGTGTGTGATTGATTCTACTTTTTATTTTACTTTTTTCTTATCGTCATGGTTCATAACAAAAAGAGTACAAATTTGTCTAAATAAAAAAATAAATAAATAAGGAGAAGGATAATTATTATTTGGTTCACAAACAGCTACCAACAAATAGATCTCCTTATGATTTGGGTGCTGGTTGTTTTAGAAAAAGTATAATTATTATTTTTTAATTAAAGTTGTTTAGAAAATTCATTTTTGAGAAACATTCTAAAAATTGTACGGTATGGTTGTCAAATGCAATGTCCTAAGATTTCTTTTTTTTTTACTCTGTAATTAAGAAAATATTTTTTAATAATATTGTGATTTTTTTTAAATATTTAAAAGTGTTAAAAAAATGTATGTACAAAAGAGCAAAAAAAAAAAATATATAAAATATACTAGCAGAAGCTTCCAACGATGACTGTAGTGTTACTCATATATATAATATGGGAGCGCCTAGGAGCAGGATGTGGTGACAATATTAGATTTACACTACCCAATCAATGTTTGGCACGTATGAATTTTAACAAATGTAAAATATAATTGCTTGTAGAGAAAATCTTCCTACCGGTCCATCTGCTATCCTCAAATAACAGCCCTCCAATGAATGTTTGCCACGTAGCTCTTCCATTACACATTCCATATGCCTGCCTATTGCTGATAACACTCTGTGAATAAAGCTCCAACCATGTAAAAACTCTCTCCCTCTTCCACCGAAGCCCCCTACCCTCCACCTCTCCCGTTGACCATCAACAAATCATCATCACTCATAAATATCAATTTATGCGGAAGAAGAGGAACATACTCAGAAGGCTTCAAACCCAAGCTCTAAAAAAAAGGCTCAAATTCATTAATAGGATGGTAACGCAACCACTGGGTTATAGACCGCCCAATGTTCTCCTCATTCTCAACCCTTTCCAAAAGCTTTCTGAGAAAATGAGACAAGTTTTTACTCATGTTCTCAACATCCATGAATTGTATGCTCCTAGTATAATGCAAATAATCCAACAATGTAGCTTGGGCTTCTTTTCTCATGGCACAATGAAATTTACCAACATTTTTGCTATTAGCAGAAGAAGCGTCACCCAACTCTTCACAGATTTTAATTTGAAGAGTTCTTTTTGTTCTATAATACCTAGGGTTTTGGGCAATGAGGAAAGCCCTCGTTAGCCAAAATGGGGTTTTTGATGATCCAAGGAGGCCTTCACCGATATTTGAAGAAACCCATTTGAGAATAGATGGTATTCTCTGTTCTGGAGATTCTGTGGCAATCATATCTATGGAACTTTGGTGCAGAGCAGTTAAGCCCCAAACTCCCAGAGAAGGGTTTTCAACGAAGTTATTGCAAAACGACCGGGAGTATCTTCAATAATTTTAAGTTATGGAATATTCATAGATTCTGAGGAATGATATGAATTCATATACAGAAACATTTACACCAAGCATTAATGGTGGCGTCCAGCTTAGGTCATGGTCGATTCATGGAGTGCTTCAAGGCCCGGAATAATGGGAATGATAGGGAAAAGGAGAAAACAAAATCGAGAGTTTGTATTCAAGAAAAAAATAAAGAGAAAATCGCGATGACGCTGTCAGGTTGTGGCGGAGACAAACATGGTTTGGTGCGGCGGCAGTCTGGGTTTGGTGCTGCAGTGGTCTAGTTCTTGTGCAGACTATGGCCGTGTAGATTTTGTAGCGTTGATTTGGGACGCGTTTCTCTTCTGAGTTTAGACTTCCGTTGGTTTAATCAGATGAAATCAGATTTATTGTATCTATTGTAAAACTTTATACGTGGCTTATTTTGATTTATTGTATCTATTGTAAAACTTTATACGTGGCTTATTTTGATTTATTGTATCTATTGTAAAACTTTATACGTGGCTTATTTTGATTGGGGGCTGTTAAACGCCCAATATCAGGCCGACTGTTCCAAAGAGGAATTGTTGCTTGTAGGGGACAAATCGCCCTCCTTCCCCTCTCCCAAGATTTGTGTTTCTCTCCCCTCTCTCAAAATCCTCTTCCCTCTCTCTCTCTCTCTCTCTCTCTCCCCGAGGTTTGATTCTCAACCCCGATTGTTCTTCAAGGGTCACCATATATCTGAACCAATTAATATTATTTTTGTCCAACACAGTTGAAAAAACTTGGATTTTAAGTCTCTATCCTAGTGAAAATATAAATGGTTAACATGGATTTCTTGTCCAAATGTTTCTAGTTATTGTATGTGGGTGTAAACTTTAGTTTGTTGGAAGTCCTATGAGGCAGATTTTTATTGGCCAGTGTTAAAATGAGATTTTCACCCAACCGGTTGAGAGCTTTACTTACAGAAATGAGAAGCTAGAAAGTGATACAAAAAAATTATAAAAGCAAATACCATTAAAAATACAAGATGAAACCCAAAGAAATAAAGTATGGAAAAAGGAAACTTCTATGCTTATCTAGAGAACGCTCATTATCTTCAAAACTCTTACCATTCATTTCAAGCCATAGGCACCACATGATACATAGAAGAATAATTTTCTAAACATCCGCATTTAGTGAGTTAACTTTATATCATTGCTTATGAGAATGTAAAGTGTCATATTTTTCTCCTTTAATGTTTAGTATTTTATACTTATTTGGTGCCTAAATGTACTCATTATTCTTATATTTTTATTTAGGAAGCAAATAGAGTCGTTTAATGCAAAACGAAGTTAATTGGGCGATTATGGACAATTTCGATATTGCTTCATAATTTGGACATAACTCTCTTATCCGAGCTCCGATTGATATGATTCAAGATGCTATGGAACACCAAGACAAAGATATACAACTTTAATTTTTTGAGTTTTGAATGATACTTGCTGAATAAAGGTCGAAATCGGGCTTCAAGTTGACGCACCTACACTGCTGACGTTTCAGAATGTTTGGCCTTATCGTGCAATTCAAATATGCGATTTAATTGCATATATTTTGGAGATCTGGTGCACGAAAGTTACAGCTGGAAAACACCATTTTTCTAATTATATTAAGACTCTATTTTATTTTTAATATTTTCCTTAATTAAGTCAGATTTGGATATGGTTATTTGAGGATAATGTTTAGAATATTTTAGAAGATTTGAGAGAATTCTAATAAGGGGCATGGACGTGTAAAAGAGAAAAAGAAAATCATAATACTAGGGCATCTCTCTCCCCTCTTCTCTAACTCCTCTTTCCAGTTTTCATGATGGTTTTGTGTGGCTAAACTTTCATAATTGGTTGAAAGAAACGGAAGCCTCGGAATCAATAAAACTCTGAGATCTGATTTGTTTTTACTGTTCAATTTATGCTTTGAGTATCGAATGTTTTTCTGTACTTATTTTCATGATTGTCTCGTTTAATTACTAGGAGGCCTATTAGTTTATTATTCGTTGCAATCTACTGCTAGATTAGACATCCAATCCGTAATTGTTTGATCCCTCTAATTTGTGAAGCAATTAAGATTTGATGATTTGCTGCATCAGAAATTATTAGATCTTAGGAAGAACGCTCAACGAAATTAAATGCAACCGCTTGTGCTTATGTTGTTTAGCTTCATCGATCTCTCTAATTTTTAAGGTTGCTACTA
The DNA here is from genome assembly GCF_001411555.2 of Juglans regia. Classification (NCBI taxonomy): domain Eukaryota; kingdom Viridiplantae; phylum Streptophyta; class Magnoliopsida; order Fagales; family Juglandaceae; genus Juglans; species Juglans regia. The sequence continues at coordinate 4,469,895 of NC_049911.1, read as the reverse complement.
GATTAAACCTTTAGAACTTGTCTTGGGTTGTTTAGTGGTTAAGGTTAATTAGATCGCTTGTTTTCTAATTAACTACGACTAAAGAGAGATAGGAAAATAATTTCAATGGTGAATATTCAAACTATGAATTAATATATATTTGCATCGATGATCAGTTGTAAAATTTCGATGGTGGATGTTGACTTAGACCAATGTTTGTTCTTTTGATTGATTTCGATACTTTAATTTGAATTGTTTCTTAGTTGTTCTTCTTAAAATTATTTTCGTTATACTCAAACCCCCCCAATCCTTGTTCACATAGCATAAAACTAGGCTAGATACTCTCCGTGAGAACGATCCTTACTTGCACTACTACAAGTATTTTTAGGAGTATAGGTTTTATTTTTGGTTGCCTGCGGCATCACACCAGTTGCCAATAAGCAAACAAGTCAACCACCTTCTTGGGTATTGCTCTTGGGTATCATGCGAGCAATACCCATTCTATTAATGATTTCCCACCCGCCTCCAACCATAACATCCTTGCCTTATAGTGAATTAAAAGATGATTGACCAACTCCTCACTCTTCTTACACATATAACATCAATCCATTACAACGAGACCCCTCTTTCTCAAGTTATCCATAGTCAACATTTTCCCTAGTGATGCAACCCAACCAAAGAAAGCAATCTGAGTCAGCACCTTAGTTTTTCAAATACACTACTAAGAGAATGAAGTATAATTATGACTAGACAAAACCTTATACAAAGATTGCATAGTAAACTTCATACTATTAGTATTCATCCAAAGCATCATGTCCACCACATTATTGTCAATATGCATAGTATGCAATAAAATGAAAAATATTAGAAGTAGCTTCAATTTCCTAATCATTTACGACTCTAATAAAATGAACATTCCACAATGGGGAACCATTTGAACAATCCAATAACTCAGACACCAAAACCTCCTTGTCAAGAGCCAATCGAAAGAGAGAAGGAAACATGGTCTTAAGAGTTGAATCTCCACACCAACAGTCAAGCCAAAATCTGATCTTGGATCCACTACCAATTGTAAAACTAATAAATCGACCAAAGGCCTCCCATCTACACAAACCTAAACCATACGCACTTCTCACTTCTCATTTGAACACCAACCCCCTCACAAACTCTCATACTTCAAATGAATAATATTTTTTCATAAAGACTCCCCTTCTGAATGGTACCCTTATAACCATTTCCCAATGAGTGCATTATTAAAAACCCTCATTTTTCGGACTCCTAACTCTCCACTAGATATTGGTGTACATACCTTATTCCACTTAACTTGGTAGAACTTAGTCTCCTCTCCAATTCCACCCTATAAAAAAGCTCGAAAAATTTGCTCAATTCGATTAGCCACACTTGCTGGCAAAGAAAAAAAGGAATAAAACAATAAGTGAGAAGATTAGAGAGTGCACTCTTAATAAGAGCGGTTCTTCCCCCTCTCGACAAATACAACCTCTTCTAACCAGCCAATCTCCTTTTAATTTTCTCCACAATCACATCCCAAATAGCCTTATCCTTGAAGGAAGCCCCAGGAGGAAGACCAAGGTATTAATTGGCAAAGAAGCAACCTTACAACCAAAAATACTTGCCATCTTTCCAATGTCCCTAACTTTGCCCACCTCCACCATCTCAAACTTCTCAAGGTTCACCTTAAGTCCATAAATAGCTTAAAAACAAATCAAGAGAGCCTTCAACGCCTGATTATGATTAAGATCTGTATCACAAAGTAGAAATGTGTCATTAGCAAAGAGGAGATGCGAGATATTAATAAACCTTTATTAGTGCTTCCTACTGAAAAGCCAGATAGAAATTCCACGTCAACTGCCACCTTTAACATCTGACTAAGTGCATTCATAAAAATTACAAAAAGAAAAAGGGACACTGGATCCCCTTGTCTCAATCCATGTGTGTTGTTGATGAAACCAACAAGGATACCATTAACTAAAATAGAAAATCAAACAGTGGTAACACAATGTTTGATCGACTGACGCTATCTCTCCCCCAAAACCACATCTCTCAAGTAAATAAAAAAATAAAATCTCAATTCACATGTTCATAGGCCTTTTCCATATCCAACTTATATAAAATATCTGGCACTCTCATTCTCAATCTACTCTCCAAACATTCGTTTGTAATATGAACTGAATCAAGAATCTATCACCCCTCAACATAAGCATTTTAAGGTTTTGAGATTATCTTCTCCATAATCGTACTAAAACGATTAACAATTACTTTCGAAATAATCTTGTAAACACCATTTACCCGGTTAATAGGATGAAAATCCTTAACTTTTGTCACCCCTGCCATTTTAGGAATGTTAAAAATGTCATATTGAGGCATTTCTCAAGTTTCTGATAAGAAAATAATTCATAGAAAACTACCATAATATCTCCCTTCACATTATCCCAACACTCCTGAAAAAATTCCATGGAAAAGACATCCTGGTCCAAGGGCTTTATCCCTAGCCATCCTTGTAACGACATGTTACACCTCATCCTTCTCAAACGATCGCTTCAATCAACTTGTACTCAAGATATCAATAGTATCAAAGACCAACCCATCAAGTTTGCCTCCATGATTGGTGTTACGATAAAAGTGTCTCATAATAATGAACTACATGATTCTTAATTTCATAATGATCTTCAATAACATGAATTTTAGAATGGAGCATCTTAATGGTGTTGTTTCAACGATTAGAGTTGGCAACTTGACAAAAAAATTTTGTACAACGATCACCCTCTTTCAACAAAAGAACCCAAGATTTCTACCTCCATGAAATTTCCTCCATCAAAATCAGCTTTTCAAGATCAGCAGCCACTGAAGTTTTCCTACTTGACTCCCCTTCTGATAAAGCCCCTATCTTAGCTCTCTCCTCCAAACTATACAACTCCTTAACATTCCAAAAACTTCCACATTGTCCCTTTTCAGATCATTTTTTAAAGTTTTAAGCATACTTGCAAGTATGAAACTCTGGGTACCAATAAACAAATAATAAGACCACCATTGTCTCACCATAACTACAAAAACATAAGTTGTTAACCACATATTTTCAAAGTTAAAATACATGCAACTCCCATGAATACCCCCACAATCCAATAGATAGGAATATGGTCTGAACATACCCTAGACATTCTTTTTTAACAACATTATGAAAATAAGTCTCCAAAGAAGAAGAAACCAGAAATGTATCCAATCTCAACCAAGCTCTTGTTAGACCATGTGAAACCCTCCACCGAAGGAAAATCCAATAACTCCGAATAAAAAATAAGATCAAAAAAATCAGCCATAGCTGGATCTAACCAAGTCTCTCCCAACCTTTTGCTTGGAAATCGAGCCATGTTGAAATCTCCTCCAATACACTATGACACATCCCACCAGCTATAAACCCCTGCAATCTTATCCCACATATATGCCTTCTACTATTGTATATATTAGGCCCATAAATGCTTGCAAAAGCCTACTCAAATTCATCTTTCACATTCTTGAAAAAACAAGCCTTCAAAAAGTCTCCAATGCATTCCTCTTTTAATTCCACGAAAGTACATAAAGGCACAAGATCATCACCCACCTCCATTTTAGAATAAATACAATCTATACTCTCCATCTCCCTTACAACTATCTGCATCTCAGAAAACCTCTGACCGTCCCCCATTCTCATAAAATATCTTCCGCCAAAGAGTAAGGGCATGTTTGGATGCTTAAAGTATATCAAAACTTTGTGAATAGTAAGTAAAATGGTTTGAGAGAAGTGGTTTTATTGAATTTTCAAAAATGAGAGAAAAAGTTGAATAAATATATTTTTAAAATAAGTATTGTATTAGAGGTTGTGAAAGTGAATATATAAAGTTAAATAGTTGTTTGAATATAATTTTTGTATTGAAGATTGTAAAAGTTGTATTGACCTTTATGTTTAAGTAATGATTAGATGAAAAGTTTAAAATAGAGAAGTATTTTATATTTAAGTGACGTTTGAGAATGAAATTGTAAGAAAATTTTGAAAATTCTGAGAGTTTTAGAAACGTTTGGTGTTACCCAAACATGCCTTAATTCTCTTCTTCACTCTCAGTTAAATCACACCCAAAGACACTCACGTTGCTTCCCTTAAGAGCCCAAAAGTTCAAAAAAGGAGAGGGATAATATTCACTCTCACTTTGTGTCCCATGAGACACCTCCAAAGGAGAAAACACCAGAAGAGTGATAGGTAGAACCTAGAGAGGAGACATCGGTGGACAAACAGATGACAAGATGTTGATCCCAGGGATAGAAAAAACTGACAAACTCTTCTATGTTAACTCCGATGCCGGAGGAGCTACTGTCGATGATTAGCTGATATCGGTCAAAGTTGAGCCCAAGATAAACCCAAGAACGTTCTTAATCAGCCACACTGACATGGGTCGGGTTGTCTTTTGAAAGGCTAAATCAACTTTTTGTTTCCTTTATCCAGCTTACTGAGATTGGGCTTGGACCTTTGAAAACATCCGACTTGAGACTTTATTTTAGAATCCCCAACATTTTGACCTAACAACTGCAAGCCAATCCAATTATTGCAACCCGATTCCCCTGCCCTAGGAATATATGTATACTACCCATCCACCTCATAGTTTGAGCCGACATGCACACCTAAGCCCATCTCATTGTCAATTAACAATTGTTTTCTCCAACTATCTCTTAGTTGCCTTACCAAAGTGTATAAATTTATTAACTTTTATGCTCCTTTCAGCAATACCCAACCACAATTCCTTCACAACGGAAAAAATAAAAATCTTTGAATCCACCAAGAGACTTCTCTTGGACGTCATCCCAGTAAAATAAGCACTACTGTATAAGAAACCTGAAACAAAGTAGATAGAAAAAATGAAAAAGATTTGAATGAAGTTTAAGGATTATTTCCGACGAGAGGCGACAAAAATAGGAGGACGATGGGAAGTCATTCTTCTAATTTTTAATTCTTCTAATGCAGTCTTCTAAAACAACAACAACTCACTGATAAATTCTGAATGTCAACTAAAACTATTACCAAATGCTTGAATATATCGTTTAAGTATTTCATGCACCTTCCAAGCCTCATAGGTTAGATTAGGGATTTAATTATTTGGATGGTTACAACATCAATTATCTACATTTATCATAAAATAATAAATATAGTTGACCTAGGGCCAGGCAACGCACTGGTCATGATACTTAACAAATGTTAATTGTAATACCCAAGTCCTAAAAATCCTTAGCCCGAAAGGTTTTGTCCAGCTCTTGTACCTAGTTCATTTCATTTAGTTAAGAACAAAAAACAAAGAGAGAAACACATCGTTTCAGTAAGCCCTTACACCTCATGCCCCTTTCTTCCCCAACCCTTCATCTTTTGCAAATTCTTTTCCTTTTCTCCAGTCTACACCGACAACGTACCTCTCTCTCTCTCTCTCATAACTATTATGAGGAGCTCAAGGGTTATTTTTCAATGCCGACTTCATCACTACCGACTCATACTGTTATGTACTGATATGGTATGAAATTTGTATAATAAGGAATTAATCAATCGTAGGAAATTTGAGGTGCCTATGACCTCCAATGGTACTCAAATCTTGGATGCAAACTGATGATTTCATTTTGGTACGCTTAAAGAACTTAAATAGACAATTACAAAAATGACCCACTAAGGACACAATGACATTAGCCCCAAGGCAACAACCCACGTTCGATCACAATGTGACCCACTTAAGGTAATAGACCCACTAACACAACTTCAAAACACGACCCAACCATAATTCATGATCCCATGGACACAAACTCACTAACATAAGACTCAAGCCGAAACTGATCCTTCTAGAATCATAACATATTCCCCCTCTTCAAAAGACCTTGTCCATAAGGTCAGAAAAGTTTCCACCAAAGCTCATCCAAAATTTGCCCAAGTTGCATTGCCATCCACGTCCTCCTTAGATGTGTCCTTCTCAATTCCTTCCAGCAAATAAATTATTGGCCTATTGCATTGATGTTCGAGTTGAAACTTTTCATCACAATAATAGCAAAGACCTCGATCTCTTCTCTCATGCATCTAAGCTGGAGAAATTAGTTTAACAGGTAAGGTGGGCCTATTGATGTGATTGTTGGTGGTGGGGTTTGTTTGATTTCTTGGTTCTGGCCTTGGTGGAGGGGCATATAGTCTTAATAAAGGAGCTGGAGTAGGAAGACTGGGCAGGTTGGTTCGTTGTGGTGGGCTAGGTAGGGAGTGGTGTGGAGTTCTATGTAGGACTTCTTCTTCTTGCAAACAGGCTAATCCAAAGGTTGTCGAAAGAGTTGTAGGCTGGAGCATGGTGACAACAACTCTCAAATTATCACGTAAGCCACTAAGAAAGGTGATGAAGCGAAACTCTTCAATGAGTCCACTGATTCGATTAGATAAGAGCTCGAATTGGGTTTGATATTCTTCAAAACTGGACACTTTTTGGAGCTTAGTATCCTACTGGATCTTCATAAGCTGATGAACCAAAGTGAATTTTAAGGGCTGAAACAAACTCCTCCCAAGCATGGACTGGACTCGAGTCCATGAGCTAGTAATACCAAGAAATAGCCTTTTCTTTCATAAGGAATGATGAAATTTGGAGCCGGTGATTATCAGGAGTATTACAATAGGCAAAAAACTGTTGGGCCTTGAGGATCCACTCGGTGGGCTCAGCTCCATTAAATCTAGGAAAATCCAATCGTAAATGTACAAGCTTGAATTCCTCTATGTCCTTCAAATAGAGGGTTGACATTGAGCTTCACATTATTGCCTCCACCTCCAGAAGAACCTTCTCTGGAGTTGGCATTTCCTACTGTAAGAGCTAAATGATCATAACTAGCTGCGAGATTGTTGAGTTGCTACAATACGGTTTCCAATAATTTTTTTTGGTGAACTTGTTCATCCTTCAGATTGTTAGTTTCCCCTTTAAGATTAGCCACATCTTCTGAGAGTTGTGCATTGCGAGTCCCTTCACCCATGTCGCAGGAATGTGGCTCTGAGACCACTTGTTATGTACTGATATGGTATGAAATTTGTTTAATAAGGAATTAATCAATCATAGGCAATTCGAGGTGCCTAAGGCCTCCAACAGTACTAAAATCTTGGATGCAAAGTGATGATTTCATTTTGGTATGCTTAAAGAACTTAAGTAGACAATTACATGAATGACCCACTACGGACACGATGACATTAGTCCCAAGGCAACAATCCACGTTCAATCACAATGTGACCCGTTTAAAGTAACAGACCACTAACACATAATTTCAAAACACGACCCAACTAACATAATTCATGATCCCATGGATACAAACCCACTAACATATCTCAAGCCAAAATTGATGCTTCTAGAATCATAACACAAACGTACAAAATAAGTCCGGAGATGCCGAATATTTAATCTAAACGATGTGATTTTTCTCCTATAAATAGGCATGGGTTGAAGCACCACACACACACACAAATTTCTCTCTTCTCATTTCGCGTTCTTGGTGGATCAATCTCTCGTTCTTCGCGTTCTGGTAAGCCCTCTCTAGATAATTTTCATGTCCAAGCTTTAAGTAGTTTTCTATGCAATTTTTTATTAGAGTATGAAGTATTTATAATTCTGGATGTGTAGTGAGGAATGAGTATCTCTATTGTGGTTTGACTTAGCACGGGATGAGATCATATATGTTTTGGTTTGTACAAATCTAAAACTGGGTTGTATTTGATTTTAGCATATGTGTTTGAGGTCTTGCTATGTATGAATTGTGAATTGTGACCTATGAAATTATCCAAGTACCCCTGTATTGTATTACCATGTTCTATCAATTCACTAGACAAATTGGTTAGTCGTCAACAATGCAATTATTTAATAATAAAGCAATAACCTAAAGTAAATAAAGTGCGTTACACCAAATTTGATTACGAAGGAAAACTCTTTAAAGGTAAAACCCTACGGAGCAGCTAAACCCAAAAAAATCAATTTTATTATTTGAAAATTAGTTACAAGCAAGTTTTAATTACAAAACATTTATCAATTGGCACTCTTACTTGACTAGACAAACGACCTGTTTTTCTCTACCACAATAGCAGCCAGAACCTCTGACGATCTTCAAATATTGGCATTTTTACTGGAACTCTAGTTGCTGAATCACGATCACGCTATCTCAATCTTAGATCAACGATCACACTCTTTGAGAGAAACAATATGAAAATTTTTTAAGGAATTTTCTCACCAAAATATGCACTAGAAAGTGCTCTAAAAAAATATTCAGAACTGAAACTCTTAAATAAATAATTTGGAAGCAGTTTGAGTTGCAGTAGGACTCTACTAATCAAGCAACTCTGTCGCGAATAACTCTCTAGAGGGGATGCTGATACCTGGCACTAAATCTTCTCAGCAGAAGCAGATTCCCATTCAAATTCTTCTCTGGATAATTACAGACTCCTTGGGACTCGATTTTCACACTCTTGACTTATCTAAAACACTTCCTAATAACTTCTAGATAAACTCAAAATAGTTATAAATAAAGTCAAAGTATTTTATATTCATTCAAATTACAAAATAAAAAATAAGATGAAGTATATTATCTTAGTCATATCCAAACTTATCAACTTAGTCACCAAGTGCTAACCAAAATTTTGCATCTACAACCTAACAAGTGTTATGCCTAGAGTGTAACTTGAACTCATGTATATTTGTTTAACCCTTACGTACGTAAATCATTCTTTTCGTTTTGGGCGCCTTTATAGTTCATATACAAGGCATTGTCTAGTTTGTTTGGTAAAAGCAAATAAGGTTTCTTTCGCGTTATTGAATATATTTTATTCTTTTGCTTTATGGATATTTTCAATTTTTTCTTGATTCTTGCAACAAATGGAGAATTTGGGAGATTCAGAAAAGGGTATTAACTCCTATAATAGCAGTAACCATTATGGGTTGTTTCAATTTCATAAGGACAATATTGATCTGCTTTGAAGCCAAATTTTATTATTTTTGAGCTATAAGAGCAATCTCATCATTGGATTATGCAAATGTAAATCCAATGGGATTTTGGCTAATAGAGTTTCAAAATGTGTTGCATTGAATTATGCAAATGTAAAATGGGATGGCTTTTTGCTACAGTGTTGTGGGTCAAATTTAATAGTTATTGTAGCATGACCAAAAGGAATAAAAAAATATTTTCTTCCTTACTTCCTACCATGATTTGATTGTAGCAGTTTTTTTAGGATTATAATATTATTATTAATTATCATATAATCGGTAAAGAAAAATTCATATCATATTAGTTAAAACTTGAATTTGAGATTAGTTATTTCAATGAGAGTGCTCTAAGTAGTAGTTGTAGAAAAGTGGAAAGTAGATCTTTTGATCATATGTTGAACTAGTGCTTGTATTACCCCTGCTTGTAAAAGCTTCTTGGATGATACTGGAGGCATATTTGGTTAGTCTTTCTTTTTTTTTTTTTTTAAATGTACCATCAATTAGAGGCTAAGTAGATCATTGTGCCTATAGACTATTTTTGAAGATAAAGATTTTTGCGTGAGAACAAAAGAATATTTTTAGTTTAAGTTGAGAAATATTATGGATGTTAGATTCTTGTGAAATTATTTAATAACTTTTCCTGATGAAACTACAAACACAGCATGTCTAAATCTTTATATGAGTTTTGTGAGTTCTTTATTTAGGTTGTAAGTGATACTGCTGCTATTATCAAGTAATAATTGGTGTATCATGTAACTAAGTTTATTTAATTTGGTATTTTTATTAAAAGTTTTTCAACACTTTTTTTTTATTAAGCATGTATGAAGGGTTCTTACTCAGAAAATTTATTTCTACATTGCATAATAAATGTTACAACATCTCAAAGTAAATTAGTATTTCATTAAATGTGTGATTTGAGTCTAAAAGAAAATAATGGCTTCATAGCATGAACTTTTACGTAAGTAATCATGGCATATTCATAGATGATTATTTTTTAAACTTCATGTGAACTATGCTATGCTTATGCGAAATGATATATGAATTTTATGTTCATACAATATCGTTACTAAATTATGTTTTGGAGGATAACTACACCGAAAGATTTTGAGAAGATGTAGACCCATTAAATGAGAATTGTATGAGGAGGATAACTCAAAGTTTTGAATACCATACTGGAGGTCGTATCGGTCAAGGCACTGGAATGAAATATTTCGGTACCGGTACCGTTTCAGAACAATATTTAGGTACTGATACCGTTTCGATACCGGTACCATTTGGTGTACCGTTTCGGAATAGTTTATACCTGGATAAATTATATATATATATATATATATACAAGCATTAACTATATTCCAAAATAACAACAAAATAAGTCATAAACTCAATACTTCTCAATACAAGTCTTAAGTTTTAAGTTACAACTAACATAAACACCAACATTATCATGATAAAATCATTAACGTCACCACCGTCATAAAAAATCACTTATCCTTATAAAAAAGACAATAAGGATCAAGATTCGACATGTTAATCAAAATATTTTCATCAACGTCACCACATTCATCAACATCAACACCAACACCAATATTATCATTGTCTTCCTCATTTAGTGAGGCTAATGGTTACTCAATACTTGCCCAATCCAAATCTTCTCCATCAAGAAGCTCAGATTCTTCATCCACCCATTCTTCCATCAAGTCAATGTTTTCAAGATTGATTGGATCTAAAACATTCTTCTCTTTTTTATACTCCTGTCAAAATAAAATCAAACATAAGTGAAAATGTTATATATTTTTTAACAGTGAAAAACATTAGGATTAAAAAAATTTATCTCTCTCACAGCTTCAAGTTATAACGAACAAATACTAAGTCATTCAAAGGTTTATGTACTAATCTATTTCTCTTCTTTGAATGAATAAAATCAAATGTGCTCCAGTTTCTCTCACATCCAGTTGCACTACAATATTGACTTAACACTCGAACAACAAACTTTTGAAGCGTTGGAACCTCGCAACCAAATTGGGTTTACCATGCAACTATAACAATAATGCAATTATAAATTAGTTTTGCTACAGGCAACCAGAGATGGAAAACCCTCGAGGAATCAGCTGCCACGTATTGACATGTCAAAAAAGAAAAAAAAACCAACTGAAACTTAAAAGAAAAAAAAAAATAGAGGAAAATTTCGTGGAAACTGGAAGGCTTTAGAGAGAGAAAAGATCTGATTTAAGAAAGGGACTCAAAGAGGCAAAATATAGGACGCAAAGAGATTTGAGAGACTCCCAGAGTTATATTTTAGGCTTTGTGATTATGGCACTGTTCAAGGCAATCTCGGCGAGCAACCTCGCTTTTCTACCACTCAAGAGAGAGTCATTCCTGTATAACGAAAGAGTATATTGCCCGAGAATATTGTCTTATTTCCTAGAGTTGGAGGCTAGAACGAGTGAGCTTCATGGCCATGCTGTTGCAGCCACTAGTAACCCTGGCAATTTTACCAAGTCTCGTAACAATCAAGTTATTCGAGAGGTGTTGCAAAGTGAAAGAGAGGTGGAAGTTTCTGGATCTATACTCAACGGAGGGTTCTGTGGTAAATTCAATAAGGTTGTTTTAGCCAATAGAGGCGGCTTAGATACATCAGTCATTGTTCCATGGCTGAGGGAGAATTATGGCTGTGTAACGCCTCGTCCCCAAAGGTCCAGAGAGTTAACTCATATTACCTGATAATCAACTCCAACATTGCTAATACTCTTCCAAAAGCTTCAAATCAAACGTAAACACTTCAAATTTAATTAACCACACATACTCGTATATAAAATCCTCAATACAGTAACCCTGAAAATTACCAACTTCTCTACATGTTACTTAAACTCACATTTCAAGAATATAATTATTAAAAATCACCAATACTCATCGAAAACTTTCTATTTTTAATCCACTATTCTTAAGGCATCTCACCCAATTCTTCATAGTCCTGATCCTCAGCGGAAATATCCAAAAATCATCTGAAAATATTGGAGATAAGAGGGGGTGAGTTAATCAGTACGCAGAGAACATATACTAGTATGCAAACATGAGCATTTATAGATTTCAGAATGCAGAACAAAACACGTTATTTTAAGAATGCAGAATCAGAACATGTTATCAAAAATATCAGAGCGAAAGTTCAAAAATATTCTTATTCAAATTCTTTTGGCATAGCATAACTGACCACTATCGTGCCAGATCATCATATCACATTAGAGGCCATGTTTAACCCATATGGTAGGGTTTTGCAAACCCTGGTAGCTAACCGAGCAGAAACAGAATGTGAATCTTCCTCTTATTTATTCTCGGAGCTCCGAATGTACACACAGGAAAGACACTAGAAAACCACTTTGTTTTCAAAGTAGGTGCACCAGAAAACAGAATAGTTGGTACCAACCCAAACAGAAGCCACTATTAGCACCCGTGGTAGGTCAAATAGATCACCATCCACAAACCACATCTCAATTCAGAATGTCATGTCAAAAGTTTTCAGAAATCACATCATATCAGAGTACGGAACACCTTTAGAACAGAACAGAATTTTCATAAATCATATCATATCAGAGTACAGAACATCTACAGAATAGAACAGAGTTTTCAGAAATCACAAAACATAATTTTATGAACAAACTTTCATATTCGCTCGCTTTTGCACAATTCAGAACCAAAATGCAAAATAGCTCATGTCTACACTAGTCATGCCAGAAAATACTTTATTCTTAAACATAATCTCATGAGTAATACAGAAAAAATAACTGAGGTAGTTCAAATATCTTTTTATAACAAAACATGCTTATTTTCAAAAATCAACATCAGTCCATTTTATTTTTATGCAAATCTAGCATAGGAACCTCGCTTACCTGGACGACTTATCTTTTCAGAATTTTCCTCAAAAATGTCGAGTCGACTATAAATCGTCACCTATAAAAATAATCACGTAATTTTCGTAAGTTTTCAATCAATCACAGATTTCGATATTTAAGCCTAAGTTTCTTAAATAACCTATTTTAATTCCTCAAAACTTAAAACTTTCATAATCCCAAAATATATCATCACTTCCTAAAATCACCAATATCCACCATAACCCACGTCAAACACAAAACACCAATATTTAAACCCGAAACAGCCAACAAATCTCATAGCATAAACCAATCACACCAACAACTCCATCATCCAATCCAACAGAACCCCTTACTCCTTGGACTCAATCCAGCACAACCAATCAATTCACAGTAAATATGAGTTAGCGCAAAAATACATTTAAATCTCAAAAGTTCTTTGAGAAAATACTTACAATGCTATAATATAATTTTTGAAAGATCACGGAGGTGCTAGAAGCGGCAACGCAGCAACAAAACAGTGCCAAATGCACTGTGGCCGTGGGTCTCAAAAATCCACTTTTAAACGAGGACAAACCAAGACCCGAGATTGCTAGGATAGGGCTTACGGATGTCGGTGAAACTAGTGGTGGTAGTGGTTGGCCGTGGGTGGCAGCGTAAAGGGTGGTTGAAGTGCAAAAAAAAAAGACCCAAATCGGAAATGGAGTTAGATGTACTTCACCGGTGGCTAATCAGAGCTGGGGTTGGGTGCATTGGGTTGCTAGGAGGTCGAGGATGAAGTGATGAAGAAATGGTGGCCGGAGGTGGTGCGACGGTGGCGCGCAAGCACAAGGAACACCGCAACTTCAAGCCTTGCGTGGAGGAGAATACCGGCGAGTGAGGAGCTGAAAACAGGAGGGGGAGGTCACCGGTGGGTGGGGAAGGTCGTGGGCTGGGCGGTGTCGCCAAACGGTGGAGCACGGCGGCGGGCTGGGGAGGAGAAGAAATCGCACGGGGAGAGGGGGTGCAGTGCGCGGGAGAGGAGAGAGAGAGGAGAAAAAGAAATGGAGAGAAAAAGAAAAAGAGGAAAAAAATGAAGGGAAAGAAATGAGGTCCAATCCTCACATCTTGGATCACAAAAATGATCCAACGAAAACAATTTCAAAACATTAAGTTAAATAAAATAATTCAAACGTAGTGATTAAATGAAAATAAAATAATTAAACCCAACAATAAATTAATTTAAAATAAAGAGAAATTTAAATGCTTAACAATTATTAATATTAAGGAAACATGTCAAATTTAATTTTCACAAATTAAAAATCATAAAAATAAATCCACTAAAATATGAAAATTTTAAAAAAGAGAATCAATTTTTAAATTAATAACAAATAATCATTCAATTAAAAATACACTAAAATACGGGGTGTTACAGGTTGAATGTTCCAAGGGTGACCAAAATGTTTGTTTGGAAAGCGATCAATAATTGCTTACTAACAAGATGGAACATGTTCAAAAGGAGAGTGATTGAGAATCCTTCATGCCCCATATGTGAGAAAGAAGAAGAAACTACTTGCCATGCTATATGGAGTTCTTGCTGTTGTAGATGTTTGGGCAAAGAAGGGTAGTCCGGTACAAAAATGGTCTTCTAGTAAAATGGATATTGGTTAGGAAGAAACTGGTATAGAGATTAAATGAAGATGAGATTGTGTTAATAGCTACCGTTATGAGAAACATATGGATGAGGAGGAACAAATTTGTATTTGAGAAGGGCTTCTCTAGTCCAAATGTAATTTTCACTCAGGCCAGAAATAGTATAGCAGAGTATCAGCAAGCTCAATGTAGCAAAAACAGAATATAACAAACACCCGAGTGTGCAGAGAGATGGTTAGATGGAAGGCTCCAGTGGAAGGAGTTGGGAAGGTAAATTGGGATGTAGTCTTTGACCAAAAAAACTTCGAAAATGGGAGCAGGTGTGGTTATACGTGATGCAGAAGGAGAAGTACTTATTTCACTATGCTTGTAAAAAACACATTAGTTCTCCAGCTTTAGTAGAAACTATAGCTTTGTGGAGAGCTTTAAACCTATGTACAAAACTTAATATTACTGAGGCTATAATTGAAGGGAATGCTTTGGAGATTATCTAGGCAGTCAACTGTGTAGAGGAGCATTGGGAATGAAATGACCAGCTGATAGAAGACATTAGAGGGTTGTTAGTAAATAGACCTTTGTAGACAATTCAACATACATATAGAGAAGTCTAAGTAAAATTTACTTGCAATGTAAATGAGGGGAAGTGTGAACAGAAGATTGCCCAGCAGACTTGTTAGAATGCACAGCGGAAAAATACCTCAAGCTCAATTTAAAGAATTGCTCCACAAGTTTTTCCAGATTGATAAACTCCAAGCGTTTCCTCTTAGTGGCAAAAGTGTACTACGTAGTATAGAACTAGAGTAACACTTAATCAATCCACAGCCTAAGTATTTTATCAAGAGAGAACAAAAAGAGAGAGAGTCTTTTTCTATTTTTCAGATGGTACCAAAAACACAATTGAGGAGATATAGTCCTCCTCTGCACGGCCGGCCTTAAAGGCCAGCCTTCAATATACAAGTGTAACAGCAGTAACGCATGGCTTAAAGCCATGCGTTACATGCGTTACAAGTAACGCATGGCTTTAAGCCATGCGTTACAAACAGGAGGGGGTCAGCCCCACTTGGGCGCCCCTCCAACTAATATCTCCCACTCGCACACAGTGGGCATGACCCCAGGTCAGCATCTCTCTAATGTTCTCAATCTTGTTCATACAAATAAATAGGCTGTGCGACCACCAAGCACATCTGTAGAAAGGAGGGAGTACATACACCTAATCTCTTCCAGAGAAGACCAGCATAGTAACATCCCTAAAGTGTCTGGTAATGTCCTAGACTTATTCGATCGCATCAAGATCAAGCATTTTCGAACCCTCTTGAGTTTAAAAACTCGGAACAATGCTTGACTACCTCCAAATATTTCAATGTGTTCACAACCTTTAGCCGCTACCAAGATGCAGCGTCATTTGTATGACGTCAGCAAACACTATCGAAGATACGATATTGAACAGTCTTCCCTTTACACTCATATCACTCAACTTTGGTTGAACTGCTTTCCCAACAATGCCTCTTTAGACCGTATCAATCATGGCCATAGACAGCATGCCAAAGTAGCAAACATCACAACCTCCATCTCGTGACATAGTTAAAAGTAAAGGATTTTTTTTTAAGAAATGAGACTCACACAGTGAGAAAGAGGGAAACATTTTACTCACTTACTCATATGGTCGTATAAGCACATATAGTATGAAACACATGCTACGGTGGATTTCTCTTTCTCAAAGAGCATATGTCTATATCACCACCGTACAAATCTCAGTCTAGCCGCTCCTTAAGCGTCTAACCCGAATTCCTCAATTTGCACGTCTCGAAGGCGTCAAAGAGGAACTCGCATCTGGCTTACTACAGGCTACATGGATGGTGGGGTAACCCATGCATAGTCCTATCAATGGACCTCATCTTAGCTCCCACTAAGGCGACATAACTTTGTGTCAACCAACTTATCCCTTTGGACAAGTACCTAGGGACACAATGTCTCATCTCTACTCGCTACTTAAGCGCTAGAGACGATCGCTCGTGTGAGTGAGCCGATCTAAGCCTGTTGACATATCTTGTGTGTGTGTATTAGAAACAATACGATAAAGACAAGAACTGAATCATATTGTATTAATATCCCAAAGGAAATGTTACATCTTTATGTCATTTGAAACACAAATTACATTTATAGTCTACGCAGTCCTAGATTCCCAACATGAGCCTCGAAGACATCTCTTGCTATAGGCTTCGTTAAGGGATCAGCAACCATGCGACTCGTAGAAAGATGTTTCAGAACCACTTCCTTTTGCGCTATCATGTCTCTGATGTAGTGATATCTGATATATATGTGTTTGGTTCTTCCATGATACTTTGAGTCCTTAGCATATGCGAGAGCTGCCATGCTATCGCAGAATATTGTCACCGGATCTGATGTATCCGTGCCAATATCTAAATGCTTGAGGAACCTCCGTAACCAAACAGCTTCTTGAACTGCTGCAGAACATGCTATGTATTCTGCCTCCATGGTGGATAACGCTATACAGGGTTGTTTCTTGCTGCTCCATGTAATGGCGCCTTGGTTGAGCAGAAAGACATACCCAGTGGTTGATTTGCGCTCATCTAGATCGCTGCCCCAATCGGCATCACTGTAACCTCTTAGCTGCAAATCTGAACCCTGATAGCACAACACATAGTCCGCAATTCTCTTGAGATATCGCATAATTCTTTTGACCGCTTTCCAGTGAGCTAGTCCGGGGTTTGATTGGAATCTACTCACTAAGCCAACTGCATAGCATATGTCAGGCCGAGTACACATCATTGCGTACATCAGACTACCCACAGCATTAGCATAAGGGACACGGGCCATCTTTTCTTTTTCTTTTTGAGTCTTAGGACACATCATTTTAGACAAGTTCTCGCTCCTCGCAACAGGGGTGTCAATGGGTTTACATCCATTCATTTGAAAGCGCTCGAGGACTTTCTTTATGTAAGTCTGTTGAGACAAACACAAAAGTCTCTTTGAGCGATCTCTGTAGATTTTAACTCCCAGAATGTATTATGCCTCACCCATATCCTTCATCTCAAAATTGAAGGATAACCACTCTTTTGTGGCGACTATCAACCCTTTATCATTTCCAGCTAGTAGTATGTCGTCAACATATAATGACAACATAATGAAACTCTTCTTAGACCTTTTGACATAAACACAATGATCCTCTGTGATCATCGTAAACCCATTCGAGAGAATGGCTCGATGGAATCTGAGGTACCATTGTCTAGATGATTGTTTTAGGCCATATATAGATCGTTTGAGCTTGCACACTTTGCGCTCTTGACCTTTGACCACAAAACCCGTTGGTTGATCCATATAGATCTCCTCATCTAGTTCTCCATTGAGAAATGCTGTCTTAACGTCCATCTGGTAGAGTTCCAAATCCATGTTTGCTACTATAGCTAGAATCAGGCGAATTGAGGCAAACCTCACCACTGGTGAAAAAGTCTCCTCATAGTCTATACCCTCCTGTTGGGTATATCCTTTCGCCACTAAGCGAGCTTTATACTTATCTATTGATCCATCCGACTTGCGTTTAACCTTAAGAACCCATTTGTTCCCAATAGTCTTACGCCCTATTGGTAGATCAACCAGATCCCAGACCTGGTTAGTCTTCATAGACTCAATCTCATCATTAAGAGCTTTCATCCACTCATCTTTAGTAGAAGATGAGAGAGCCTCATAAATTGTCCTAGGCTCGTCATCATCATGCGGAGCTACCATAAAAGCTTCCCCTTCAATCTCAAAACGACGACGGGGAATACTTTCACGTGTGCTTCTACGCGGCTGAGGTTGTTGTGATTGATTGACAAGTGATGTGCTCCCACTTGGATTCAAATAATTTGTAGGAGCTTGAAGAATTTCTTCCTCATTCTCAACTAAATTCCTTGGAGCACTTTCCTCTTGTTCCACAATCTCATGAAGTTCTAAACTCCTATCAACCTCACCTCTACTTGGAAACTGATCTTCAATGAAATCCACATCTCGTGACTCAATCTCAGTCACACTTCCATCAGATTGTTCACCTATTAATACATACCCTTTAGAGTGTTCTGAGTACCTTATAAAGATACACTTCTTCCCTCTAGGGCCTAACTTCCCATACTTATGAGAAAGGTTGTGAACAAAACCCGTTGAACCCCATGGCCGCAAGTTACTCAAATTGGGTTTCTCGCCGGTCCATAGTTCATATGGGGTGGAAGTTACTGATTTGGAGGGCACTCGGTTAAGAATGTAGGCAGCAGTCAAAAGTGCATCCCCCCAAAAAGAAATTGGTAGGTTTGCTTGCGCCATCATTGACCTAACCATCTCAAGTAGTGTTCGATTTCTCCTTTCCGCCACGCCATTTTGCTGCGGCGTACTCGGCATCGTCAACTGTCTTTTGATTCCTTTTTCATCACAGAGCCTTTTAAATTGCTCAGAGAGATATTCTCGTCCTCGGTCAGTTCTTAGAGCTTTTAAACTCTTGTCTAACTGATTCTCAACCATTCTTAGATATCGCCTAAAACATTCCAATGCTTCAGACTTATGGGAGATTAAGTAGACATGACCGTAACGTGAAAAATCATCTATAAATGTGATGAAGTAGACACCTCCGTGTCTTGCCCTCACATTCATTGGACCACAGATGTCTGAGTGGACTAATTGCAGTGGAAAAGATGCCCTTGTGGCTTTTCCAAACGGTTTTCTCTTAGCTTTTCCCATTAGACAATGTTCACATGTGGGCAAGATGACCTTAGCGAGATTGCCTTTTAGGCCTTCTCTAGCTAACCTAGTCATTCTATCTTGCCCTATATGGCCAAGCCTAGCATGCCATTTATATGAATCCAAATTATCAGATGTAGAAAGAAAAGCAATAGACTCATTTAAGTTTGAATACTCTAAATTCAATATCATAAAACCGTCTTGAAGAAAAGCATTGCCATAAAACACATGGCCCAAATGAAAAGAAACATAATTATTTTCAAATACAATTTGAAAACTAAGTCTTAATAGAGTGACTACATAAAGTAAGTTTCGTCGGATCTCGGGAGCGTATAGCACATTGTGAAGGAATAGAGTGCGGCCACCCCGCAAGTCCAGCTTGTAGGTACCAAGTCCCAGTACCTCCACGCTAGCTCCATTCCCCATCTTGATATCACGACTCCCAGCTGGAATCCGGCGATACTCAACAAATCTGACTCTGTCTCGCGCTATGTGTTCGGTCGCTCCTGAATCAACAGTCCACACAGGATAGGAGTGAGCAACCATCACATGGCTAGTTACAAAAACAATGCGAGAAAAGTCAGAGTGTACCTTCTTCGGCTCAGTGCAGTCACGAGCGAAGTGGCCATTCTTTCCACAGTTGAAGCACTCTAATTTCGACTTGTTCTTCCCGCGCTTGCCCCTCTTGCTGCGCTGAGAAGTTCCTGACACTTTCTTAATTTGTCCAGCAGCTACCCCATTCTTGGACTTCTTGCGCTTAGGCCTTGATGTCTTACGCGAACCAGAATCAGCCACATAGGCCGTGTGATTGGGCTTGGCAGCCTCTAGGCGCTCAGCCTCCAATTCCAAGTGACGCGAGACATCATCAAAGTTTTTGATATTCTCGTTATGCGTCAAGTTCTGGCTCATATTCTCTCAAGAATTCGGCAGTGATCTTATCACTGCCTGGACTTGCTGTTCATCAGTCAGGTTGTTTCCTGCCGACTTAAGTTCGCGGATCATGGTTGACATAGCCCTAAGATGCTGCTTCATCGTGTGGTCAGAGCGCATCTTATAGGAGTCAAACCTCATGGTTAACCCACGCAACCTAGTGGCTGAAGTTCCACCAAACTTCAACTTCAAAGCCTCCCACATGCTTTGGGCAGTGTCATAGATCTCGAACTCACACATTAGATCATTGTGCATGCTGCTTAACATTATTATGCGCGCGCACCGACTTTTCTTAGCCCATTGAGTATAGGCTAATTGATCTATTTTGTGTTGTTCCGAGGTCCCTTCCCCGGGCTTAGTAAGGGAGTGAGATAAGGCCTCCAAGACCTCTTGCTCATCTAAAACATATTGGATCTTGCGATGCCAAATGTCGTAGTTCTCCCCATCCAATTTCTCCCCTTTGTTTAAATCGGCAACTATACTCTTGGATGCCATTTCACTACAATACGCAAAAAAAAGGATATTACACACACACCTAAGAAATTTGCCGCGTCCATCCAAGTTAGAAAAAAATAATTTAGACATGTCGCAAGATCGAGAAATCGCTAGGCTTCATAATCATCTCTTGCGCCACAATATCCAATTATTAAATTTCTAACCTAATTCCCGCGCAAATTCAAAAAACATATGGGAGAATTAATCATAAATCTCAACCATACTCCCACTATCTTAAGTAGTCATCTAGTCCTAGTCACATGTAAAGACATAACCTACTAAAAATCGTAGTAACCTTTTGGGCCAGTCTACAAGGACAGCTACTCCAACCACAGTAACCTGTTGGGCCAGTCTACAAAGATGGTTCATATAAGACCATTACAGTCCATTTTTCTTGTTCCATCAGGGCATTTACAGTTCTTACTGGGGTCACTGTGGTCTTTTGGCTATACAATGCATTTACAGTTCTTACTGGGGTCACTACAATTTTTTTTTCAGTCTATCATCTACACTGACATTTCTAACTAAGACTACTTAGTGGGAATTTTTCTATTTTATCAATAAAGACTAATGTATAAACATTTAAGCCTAACATTCATAGATGATAAAATAGTCACATATCCACATGTTCAATTCACATATACATGTCATCACATTTAATATAACAAATTAAATAAAAGATCACATGTAATATTAACATAATGGAATAAAAAAAATAGCATGAATATAACTATATATTCACATGTGATCACATTTAATCTAAAACATTAAATAAAAAATCACATGTAATATAACAATATATCTTAGCATATATTAAGTCATGCAAATTTCATCCCCTCTTTTTATTTTCTGTTAAAAAAAATGGCTTGAAAAAATTGGGCCTTTTTTTTTTAAAAAAAAATGCCCAGTTTTTTTTTTTTTTTAGACACTGAAGGGCCGAATGGCCCAAAAAAAAATTGGGCCAAGCCCAGCCCGAGTTGGGCTGGGCCGTGAGGCCCAAGCCCATGGAAGGCAGATGACCTAATGGTCATCTCCTTCCTTGCTTCGGCTACTGTTCACGTGAACAGTAGCCGTTCGAAGCAGCACCCATGGAGCCTCCCACGCAGCACCGCAGGCGGCGGAAATGATCGGTCCAAGCAGCAGGGTGCTGCCGACCACCTTGCCGGTGCGCTTTGCGCCTCCGTGGTGCGCGCAGCACCACGGTGGTGCGCGCGGCACCGCAGGGGTGCGCGCGGCACCGCAGGGGTGCGCGCTGCACCGTGCGCTCTGCACCGCGCAAGTGCGCTCTGCACCGCGCTGGTGCGCGCTGCACCTCTGTGGTGCAGGGCAGCACCTCGCGGTGGTGCGCGCAGCACCACTGCGTTGGTGCGCGCAGCACCTCTGTGGTGCAGCGCAGCACCTCGCGGTGGTGCAGCGCAGCACCACTGCGTTGGTGCGCCTAGAACAGATAAAAAAAAAAGAGGATGAAAAAAGAACACCATATAAATCTCAAGCATATGCGAGAAAAAAAAATATTAACTGGAAGCAATTTAAAAAATAGCTCTGATACCAATGTTAGAATGCACAGCGGAAAAATCCCTCAAGCTCAATTTAAAGAATTGCTCCACAAGTTTTTCCAGATTGATAAACTCCAAGCGTTTCCTCTTAGTGGCAAAAGTGTACTACGTAGTATAGAACTAGAGTAACACTTAATCAATCCACAGCCTAAGTATTTTATCAAGAGAGAACAAAAAGAGAGAGAGTCTTTTTCTATTTTTCAGATGGTGCCAAAAACACAATTGAGGAGGATTATATAATCCTCCTCTGCACGGCCGGCCTTAAAGGCCAGCCTTCAATATACAAGTGTAACAGCAGTAACGCATGGCTTAAAGCCATGCGTTACATGCGTTACAAGTAACGCATAGCTTTAAGCCATGCGTTACAAACAGGAGGGGGTCAGCCCCACTTGGACGCCCCTCCAACTAATAAGACTATTATAGTTTTATTCTAAAGTAGAAATCATGTACAGATAACACTTGATGAATAGAAGAATTTACGTTTTTTATTCAAAAAAACATATGATGGGTTCTGGACGTGTGCAATTGTAAAGAAAAAAGTGTCGTTTCACAAGAAAGATGAGAGTAGAGCTAAAAGGGAAGTGTAGCATAGCCCGTAATGTAGGTGTCATAATTCACCCCCCATCTTCTTCTTCTTCTTCTTGCCTTTTTTTTTTTTTTTTTTTTTTTACAAATATGTAAAAGTTATCATCAACATGATATAAAGTGTCAACAATTGATAAACATATTCTATAATTTCTTTATTTAAATATTTTTTGATTAATTTAAATATATGTAGACACATGAATATATATATATATATATATATATATAAATGAAAAATTTTATTCATCATCTTCATATAACACACAATACATAATTTTTTTTTTAATTCAAATATATGGTGTATGAATAATTAATAAAAGAAATCAATTAGTTTCTGAATAATAAAATCAAGAAAAATTTAAAAAGTTTAAAAAAAATAAAAATAAGTGTAGTGTATGATATGTAAAGATGATCAATAATAAAACTCTATGTAAATATAGTATATTAAAGTTGTATTTTAAAAACATTGTACCGTTTGATGCTTTGTAATGAAATCTTAAATTTCAGCATCTTTTTGTTGGATTCAAAACGTAAATAGATTTAAATATTTGTTAAATATCATTAATTTTGTTTATGGGGATGCTTTCTAATTGGAATATGATTAAAACTTATTTGCATGTTCATAGATGTGAGTCATATATGTGACAACTTTTATGTGCGTCTGCGAGAAAGAAAGAAAGAAAAAAAGAAAAAGAGAAACGATAGCTATTTATATATGTACCAAAGGGTTTTAGTGCCCACATAATTCTACTGATTCTCTTATTATGTGGCTTATTTTTTATTCATTTTTTCTATTCTCATCAAATTTTTTAGTGTTATAATTATATAACTAGATAAAATTCTAAAATAATGTATACCATTGGTTGATAAAACTGTTAGTTAAATTTCTATAATTTACTTTATCTATCAAACTTGTATCATCTGTCACTTCTCTTAACTTTATATTAATTTTACTTTAATTTATATAAATCTATTACTTGTTTGAACTTTGTATAGATTTAAATTTTCATTTTATCGTTTATTGTGAAGGGATAGGTAGTCAAGTAAAATTTAATTTACTTTCATATCAATAAATTTATCCAATAATAACACTTATTATATATCATAATTATAGTTATTAATAATAATTCTCATATATATTTAAAAGAAAAAAAAAAAGAAAGAAGAAGAAGAAGAAGAAGAAGAAGAATGGGAAATTTACATAGATTGTTGGTGACCGTGACAAAGGGCATTTTCTGACGTCCAGCTGTATAAAGACGCCCTATCTGGCCGCATCCCTGAGGTGAGGACCCCTCCACTTTTCATTCTCCAAGCAACTCGCTCTCGTACTCACCTTGATGAACACCTGTGCATGACACGCGTCCCCCGCCACCTCTCGAGCTTGACATCTCCGTTCCTGCGCCAGAGAGATGGCGGATCAATTAATTAGGTAACGCGTACTTTAATTAAGGGCTCGTTTGATAGTAGATAATTTTAGATCAAAATTAAATAAAATATTATTATAATATTATTTTTTAATATTATTATTATTTTAAAATTAAAAAAAATAAATTATTTATTATATTTTTTATAAAAATTTTAAAAAATAATAATAATAAAATGAGAAGACATTTGTATATCTAAATCAATTCTAAATCTC
This sequence comes from Juglans regia, assembly GCF_001411555.2. Taxonomy (NCBI): domain Eukaryota; kingdom Viridiplantae; phylum Streptophyta; class Magnoliopsida; order Fagales; family Juglandaceae; genus Juglans; species Juglans regia. The sequence goes on along the minus strand of NC_049911.1, from coordinate 4,445,480 downwards.
TAATAAAAAGTAATAAATAGCCACGATAAAAAAACACGTCACATTAAAATCAAGTTGACGTGCGTTGCTGTTGATGTAATCTGGCGATAAGCAGGCGTAGGTTTACTTTCATTTCTGTAAATTTATAATTTTTTAAATTTATTTCAATTTTTTATGCATTCATATCAGATGATGTTGAATTGTCAAATTACACGTTAATGGTATTGAAATAACTTGAGGTGACAAATTAGCACAAAGATGACAGCAAACCTTGATCTTTCCCTAATTTAGATAATTTTGGACATATTTTGATATTTTGGTCATAATTTTACTACAGGTATTAGAATTGTACATATGATCCCAACTCAAAAAGCTCTTTTAGGCGCGCATGTCACGGCCACTTAGCTACGTTTGGTGTGCATCTTTCTTGAGGCCAAAATCTTTGTTTTCCCCTCCAAATTCTCAATTTTAGTTATTTTTTATCTTTTTAGTAATATTTCATTTATTGTTTAGAAAGTGAATCTGAATCTGATTTAGGTCAGATTTTTTCTTGATTACTTTTTTAATTATGTATTTATTTTTAGTGTGATTATTGGAATTTTACTCTTTTTGTAAAATTCTAATATTGTTGATTTCAGCATTCTTAAATTTTGATAATTTTGAATTGAACATCAGACTCATTTTTTCTTTGTTTTGGTAGATTTTCTTGTCTTCCTTCCTACGAGTTATTTGTTGAAATTAGTCTATAGAATAATTTCTAAGACATTCGTGCCTTACACGTAGCACCTTCACTAGTATGTATGTATGTGTATATATACATATATGTGTGTGTGTGTGTGAATATTGTTTTAGGAATCAGCTTTTTAATCAAGTTTCCATAACTTGAAAGTCTTGATTAAAATGATCAAATTAGGCTCAGAGGTATACATCATGAGCTACATTAATCAAGAAGGTTGAATATATATCACGACTAATAATTTGCCAAACCACATATTTGATGCACATGCATGATCTTGATATGATTATAAACACAAGTTCGTAGACAACATGCATGTTGATCATCTGATCACTTAACTCATGATGATTCGGGATCTTATCGCCTTCTTCCACATGATCACCAGTACCTCAAGTACTAATACTGCTGCTCTCTATAGGGTTTATAAGTTCTTGACAAAGATTGAGAATATTAATATATATATATATAAACATATATTATATGCGAACATCTTTGAGGTTTTCAGTCCAAGAAACACTTATGGTGGGCTGAGTGCGCAGTGAGAATCGGGTGTATATTGAGAATTATTCTGTCGGCCTTCTCATTCTACACTCATGAGCATTCGAGTATATTCAGATTCTAGAAGAGGAATGTCGCTTTTGGGGTGAAATAATTTGGAGAGGCTTTGATGGGTTTCGTTGAATTTTGTGCAGAAACATTGACGTACAAGGCAAAACACAGCGTTATTCCTTCATTGTCAAAAAAGCTGTAGGGCTGTCTCATTGTGAGGCAGTATTTTGACATACCAGACACACGGATTCAATAAATAAATAATGTCGGATTTATACTCCTTATCCACATATATTAATATCTCTGCAGTCCACACGTCCATATTTAGATCCTAAATATCATCTTAATGTTCATATTAGCCCATTCATGATTAATATTAGTATCCAACAAAACGTGAGAAAATAAAGGTGATATATATATATATATATATATATATATATATATATATATATATGGGATTCCCTCTCACCAAACTACAAATTATCGCCTGTGATTTAAACCAAGTACGTATAAGAAGGTGCATGGATTTCGATCGGGTGAGACTTCTTAATTCAAACCTTATATTTAATCAAAACAATTAATTAAGATCTATAGTTGATCATTAATGTTGTTTTGGGGAAAATAATGTCATAACCTAGGACAAACATTGGCTGCAGGCCGTTGCGACTGCTGGCCTGCTGGGTTTTTTATTTTTTTTTCCAGCTGCGAGAGAAATTGTTCCAGGCGAATTTTTTCGCGGCAACAAGACATTTGGAAAAGTTGATGTTAAAACTGTGCGGCAACTCAAAATTCGCTGCAATTAAACGCTTTTTGCGGCGAGTTTATTTCCAAGAGACCGAAAATCACCACAATAAGTCTTATAATTTCTTGTAGTATACATGAAGGGTTTCATTCTTGGTGTGATTCAATACTTACTTTCAAAAGAAATATCTCTCTCTCTCTCTCTCTCTCTCTCTCTCTCTCTCTCTATATATATATATATATATACTGAATTGCTTGGAAAGACTTAACTCTTTCCTGATATTTTTAATGGAGAAAGAGAACCCTCTTTCTTGGTTCCTTCGAGGAAAGTGCAGACAAGATAAGTAAGTAGAAATCCTAAGTAAACCCCAGGATTTTTCTCAATATATATATATATATATATATATATATATATATATATTCATGACACATAAAATATTCTGGACAATTGTCTTGTACGATCTTTTTTGGCTGATTTATTGTTTGTTAGTGAATTAATCCATTATTGGCTGTGACTTGTGAATAATTTCTAATCATATATAAAAAAGGGGGATGAAGATCAAATATTGCTGTATCGACTTGTTTCCTTTTTCAATTTTTACCTCTCCCCAAAAGATGTCCACTTCGAAAAACTTTCATGAAACATTTTTAGAAGTAGCATTATGCCTTTTATGTCTCTTATTATGCATTACTTTTGACATTTTTCTTATAAAACATGGTCCAAAGGACGACTGTTACAAATTATTTCCTTGTTTATTTGACAAGATTCTTAATTCTATATAACCTCAGGCTAGCCCACGCATCCTCATACACACCTGATCAGGATCAAGGTCAAGGGAACATAACATGCAGAATGAATTATATATATTTGCAGTCTTTGAGGTCGATCATGAACAAGCCATTGGAGCTGGCTCAACAAAAGGGGAAAGATTAGGATGGAAATGAAAATTAGTAAGAAAGGAAGTGTTAGTACTTAGTACCATGCATACTGCTAGTCCATCCATTCATATGATATGAATCAATAATATCTCACACAAACTTGAGTACCTGGATTGCATGGGAAGTTCATGAGTTGCTGGGTTAATGTAGTGTGACCCTTTAATTATATCAATAGGGTAAATAGGGACCAGGAAAGGGAGAGTTTGTGTCTTACCAGAAAACACTAACAGACCAAAGGGTAAATTGAAAAGGGCATTTCACCGGCCACTCAGCCGAAAGCACAAAATGCTTGGCCGAATCAAACAACATAATACATGAAGGCCTCTTCGAATCCCACCAGCTGGGCCCTCTCTCCTTATATACCCATCTCTCTCTCTCACTCTTCTCTCTGTCCTCTCTCTCTCTCTCTCTCTCTCTCTCTCTCTGTGCAGACAGAGAGAGAAGGAAATTAGTACTACTGGTGGAGTTTGGGGCATATAGCGCCAAAGTCAGAAATGGCTCTAGGTGGACAAGCACTTCTCCTTTTTTCCAACCACCCATTGCTTCTTATACGCAAAGACCCAATTGCTCTTGCAAAAGAAAGATGCACCTTTCTGACATTACCTTGCAAATCATCAAAAGTCATTTTCGTGCTGTTTGGAGCTGAAAGGAGTCCAATGTGAGTCTCTAGCTGTGTGTAGAGCTACAACAATCCTTAATAGTGATGAGGCAGACAGGATGGAGCCAGGCAATTCTAGTTATAATTCCGTTCCTTCCATTCGGTAAATGTTACAGTTATGTAGTTAAGATTTTTCATATACTACTCTCTAGTACTACAGCTCCTTGTCTTGTTATCCTGACAACTTTGTTGAGATTCGGTACAAGGAAGAACAAGTTGTTTCTTGAAGAGTCTGTATAGTACATGAAGGATCTGAAGTTTTAGGATGTTTTTAAATAGGTTGATGCTAGTGCATGTTCTTCCTAAATTCCATTATTCATGGAATTGGTTTCTGAATAGAGCCTCGATATATATGTTGTCTGGCTTTTTTTTATTTCGCTTTGCCATGTTTTCCTGCACTATAACCAGCGCTGTAATGCTATGGATGGGCTTTCTTTCTATACCTTCTATTTAAATACTCTAGACATGGAAAAACAGTTCATTCTTGTTGATCGGATCGCCAGATCGGAGGCTATTCATGCGTTCTGAAATGCAAAGAGTAGTATCCAATCAACTATTTTATTACTATATGTTTCCTTCACGAGACTGTATTCTACTTGCTTATCAGTTTGATCTTATGCGGATTGAATTTGATCATAAATTTGGTTTATCTTTATGGGTTTGAGTGATCACCAATGGTTTTTAACCTAATTCCCAACCGTTAATTGAAGGACAGACTCGATCCTTCAAACAACAAGCTTTCTATTGAGGGCAAAAACATGAGTACCCAAAATCCTAGTTTTAGGATTGACAAACGTGTCACTGTTTACCGGTCCCTTAAAATTAGTTGCTTCATTGATATTCTGGCAATCATCTGACTGGATGGAATTGGATACACGGCCGGTATGCTTTTTCATGTTTTCTAGGCCGCCAATATATAATTACCTTTCTTGTGATCAGGATGATGACTTGCATATATATATGGCCTGTCATCCTTAATTTATTTATTCAAATACATGATCAGACTTGGATCGAGAAACCCTTTTTCTGATTTGGAAGGGTACTGATCAAGTGCTTGATCTTTAATTCAAATGCAATTTATAAGTTCAGTGACACAACTAAATAATTAAACTTATAAATAATAGTAGTGCAAACTAAGGTTTGTGGGTCAAGCAGTACTAAACTTATGAAGTTATGATGATCATGAGTAAGACATTATAATTTTTTCAAACTTATACAAAAAATACAATAAACTATTCAATTTTTTCAAATAACGATATAAAAATTATATTAAAAATTATATTCTAACAATATTTTATTCAACTTTCAATTTTTATATCATATCATCTCATCCTAACTCATTATCCATATATATAGTTTGTTTCTATATCTACTCTATTATATCTACTCTATTATAATAAGTGGCTATCTAACTGTGAATAATAATTGTTGTTATTTTTCCGTTAATTTTTCTTGTTTTTCCATTAAGTCCGTTAAATCTTGTTTTACTAAAAGGCTCTTAAAATCTTTAATCATTTGACGTGTAGCTCCATTGTAGAATTTAAGGAAGGATCTTGTTTTACCAAAAGGTTTTTAAGACCCTTGACCAATTGACATGTAACTCTCTTGTATAATTTAATAAATGATCATATTTTACCAAAAGATCTTTAATAGTCCCGTGGTGCATATGAATTGACGTCTCTTTTTCATGTCATTTTTGTTTAGATAGTGTAATCATTTTTCTTTCTTTTTGCTTCAATTTTTTTAAATAAAAAAATTAAAATGACTTTACTCTTTAGAACAAAAACGGTTTAGAGTATTCTCATTGTAAAATTCAACTTTAAGTAAATTTAACTAATAAAATAATTAAAACACTCAATATATAATATTAATTATTAATTTAATTAGAATATAATTATTATTAATTTGATTAGAATATAAATATTATTAATATTTTAATTAATAGAACTATAAAATGTGATAAAAATAAAAATGAAAAAATTATTAAATTAATAATATTTTATTATTATATAGAGAGTAAATAGATAATGATACAAATCAATACTTATACTTTGATGAAGTTTAGATTTTTTTTTTAATCTTGATTTTTTTAATCTTTTTTTAATCTTGTATTTTCTTTTTCCAGACAAATAAGTTATTGATTTTTTCACTTTTTTTTTATTTAAATCATTATGTCATGTGCATCTCTGGACTAACGCACTCAGGACCGTTCCCGTGTGTGTGTGTATATATATATATATATATATATATATATACTAGCGGTGAAGTGACGTGCGAGGCACGTTTGCCCTGTATTTAATTGTTCTAAAATATAAACATATAGTGTAGAAGAAGAGAATTTAATGATAAGGTCTATGAAGATAATATAATTAATTGTTTAAGCAAACTATAATTGTTTAAGGTTTTTAATAATAGATTTAAACAAACTATACGTTTAAGCAAGACTGGAAAGTGAATATTACATCAGATATTACATAACTGTTTCTTTTGTTACTGAAAGTAAAGTTTCCTGGTTATCGATTCAAAGTGGTGTGTTCTCCTCATTCACAGCATTTATGGAAAGAACATTGAAGTTTTTGTGGCGTTGTTTTTGGAGTTGATCTAAATCTGCACCCAATTGTATGATCCATTTTTTGCTTGAACATAATTTTGCCATATTTTGGATATATGGTAAATGTTCCTGCATGAAATAAATTTAGAGTATAAGCATGATTATCAAAGATTTATAGGCATGTTAATATAGAATATATAAAGTATAGTGAATAAATATAAATGTAGTGTTTGTGTCTAATTGTTATAATCTTGTGCAGTTCTGTCCATTAAACGGTCAGTTTTCAACCAAAAAAGTAGATTAAATGGGCCTCTTTGACTTTTGGTAATTAAGCCTTGATCTTATGCATATCTTGTATATATTTACTTACTGTTAGTGTTTTTACATCATTTTTACTGTACTGGATCATTTGATCAGAACATGAGCATCTATAGGAGATATTCTTTTGTTGTTAGAGATAAGGACAAGGTGCTGCTGCTATAAGATGTCGCTACCAAGGGAAGGAAACTCTATGGTTTGGCAGGAGACCAACCAATTGAGGCTCCCTTCATATTATTAGTGTATGAATGAAAAAACTTAATTAAACATATTGTTCAGTACTAACAATTGAAAAAAAAAATGCTAAAACATGGTGATGAGTCCTTCTCCATTTGGCTAGATTAGAGACTGCTGCTTGTATGCTTTTTTTTTTTTGTGTGTGAGTGAGCAACTCTAAATGCTGGCTTTAAGCTAATATATATGTATATATATGGGTGATCTCTTTATATTAATCATGCTAAAGCAGTATTAAAGTAAGTTTGTTTTTATGGGTAGAAGCTGGCATTGCTTGAGCCAAAAGGGAGTGAGTTCCATTGACAATGCATTCGAAGAAAATATCCTAAATTAATCAAAGATTTTAGGTTCTCAAATTGTGGGGCAAAGGGGTCCAGTGACAGGTATTCAATTGTTTTTTTTGTTGTATAACTTTAGAGAATATCATTCGTAGACTACTCACACCTTCTCATGTACACCCCACCCCCTTACTTGGTATTGTTATGCTAACAAGATCAATAAAAGCTAATACAGTCCAATAAAAATAAAAATAAAAATTGTAGGCAAACAAGAATAATTTGACACCAGAATGGCGTCTTTTCCTGTTGCTCGAAGGCATCAGAAAATCTAGAGGAAGTAATAGGTGGCCTCCAACAAAAAAGCTACCAATAAATAAGTTAAGTACCACACAGTTTTAATTCTTCTAAGTACGTAGGTGCATGATTTCACAATTCAGTATAATATATATATATATAGACACAGTATCACACATTTTTAATTCTTTAAACATGGTCTGCATGCATAAATGATGTGATAATCTTTATATCATATTTATCAGAAGCTATATAACGTGCAGTAAAGAGACTTAGTTAAGGCATTTGTAGTTAAGAAAAAGCTAAATCTATCTTGGAAAATAAGATTGATTTTTACATATTAAAAACTTAGTTATTAAGTGAAAAGTTGGTTACCTCTCTGGTGTGTTCCATTAGTTCAATTGCTGTGCAACCTAGAGCTTCTTCTGCTATTTCACCAAAAATGACTGCTCCTAGTCGTCCATTGCCATCGTCAATGTCAATGTAGGCGCGACAGCTGTATAAACAAACTATATTTTTTAGTATAGATAACTAAACAATATTTTTAATATAACATAAAATTGATTAAACAAATTATATTCATGATGTAAAATTTGAATATAACATATATACCGTGGTTGTGCATTACTCATATATTTGCAATGGTAACACATGAATTTTTCATTTTGTTCATATCCTGTTCCCTTTTTACATCCAATGCAGGACATGTAGAAGAAAATTTGATGGAGATCAACTACACAGATAGTTGCTTTAATCCAAAATTTTGCCTTCTGCATAAAATTTTGAACAAACATATGTTTTTAAATGTTTGTAAATAGTAAATAGTATGTTTGTAAATAGTATGCGTGTGTAGTATTTTTATTAGGCAATATATGTAAAGAGAAAAAAAGTTAAAGAAGACTGTAGAGACGTACCATCATTGGTTGTAATGTTTTAAGGAAGCCAGCAACATCATCAATCTTAATTATGTTTTTCATATCAACAGTTGATGTTGATGCCGATGTTGATGTGTGATGTAGATTTTTTTCGACGATTTCTTCAAGCAGTGCATGATTAAGCATCGTCCTTAATATTTTAGTAGAATTTAAAAGGAATGAGTTAAATCATGAATGGAAAGATATAAAAGAAAAAAAAAATTAAAGCTAGTTGATGAATATGCATTTTGTGTATATATTTTGAAATTTTTGAATATAGTATAGAATGTCTAGATTTTTTTTATAATAGGTACAAATTATATATGTAACAAGGTAAGAAATAATTACCATTGGCATAATGGAGTTGCACCAGGGATGACAGGATTTAAGGTAAATACACTTGTCGGTTGAGAAGAAAGAGAGAGACCTATATTATAAAGAAATAAAAATAGTTAGTAAATAATGATATTTTATATTTAATATATGTTGATATTTTAAGTTGAGTAATATACCATTGTATGAACCGACTTTTAAACGTGTTGCAAGTAGAGTTGGTTTAGCTTCAATAATATGAGAGATTGTCTGACATTCACCATCCACAAACCGACCCCACATAGTCAACCATATAGGCATTAGGCTGAAAAGTTTAGGAGAGATTATTTAAAAGTATAATATGATAAAATAGTATTAGAATAAGGTAATTAAAGAGTTATAATGTTACATATGTAGTTGAGAAATTTTGTTTACCTTTGATCAATAACGTATATTTCTTGGATCTTTGTTGGCCCATGTATTGAGGTAATTTCTCTAGGAGGTTTCATATGTATTGCGACCGCCATAATAGCTGCTCAATTATGCAAAAAAATTTTCTCGTGAACTTTAAATAAGAGTATTAAGAATGAATTTTAAAATATTGTGATATTTACCTATTTCAGATCCAGTGTTTTTGTAGTCATGCAGATCGGTGAATGGGATAATATTGTATTCTGGTGGTTGTAATTCCTCTTCATCATTTGGAATGTCTTCGATGATTGTTCTGGAATTTAAGATCCACTGGTATTCGTGCGCTTCGATTTTATGTCTGGCATCCAAAGGTTTAACATAGGCATTGCTAATGTAGTATGATCGGAAGATGTGTAATGTGTCATTACGTAGGTCTATATCTTTGCCAAAAATTGTTGCTTGCAGTCGGTTGCCCTGCATAATATTATTTAAATGAATAGTTATATGCATTCAATTAATTGTAAAATAGTGTTTATTAAATATATACATGTAGGATTAACTGTGTAATGTAATCTAAATATTAAGTGTATTTTTGCAAGTATGATAATAATGTCAATGTGTTACCTCAGGATCTATCAATGTCAGATTTTGATATTTTGTTGGTGAATGTTGTGCAGTACGTTTGGGAGATTTGTCTGAAACAATCATCTTGATACTCCAATTTCTTGTAGTTGGAGTAATATTTTTGATTGATGTATGGACAGTCCGCATGTTGAAAGCTACTCATGCATGAAGAGAAAAAGATATTAGTATAAATAATTGAATTTAAACAAAAAAATTTTAGTAAATAATAAAATAGGAAATTGAGGAAATTATATAATGGAAAAACAAATTCTATTCAATCAAGAGACATATATTAAAATTAGATTACTCACAGAAGTTTATGATGGATATGCTAGTGTTAGTAACTCTCTATAAACAATATTATTTGTTTCGGCATCTTCCCAATCATGAGTTGATACTGGTCTTATAAGAACTTTTACTGAAGCAGAAGTCTTGGCTCTTGACAATGCTACATATAGTTGACCATGACAGAATACGGGTTGAGGCAAGTATACACCAACAAAATCTAATGTCTGTCCTTGTGCTTTATTTATTGTCATCGCAAAACTTAATCTGATAGGAAATTGTGTTCTTTTGAATGGAAAACCACTCTTATCATCTGCATTTGGCAAGAAAGGAATTCTTGGTATGAAAACTCTTTTGCCAGTATGATGACCAACTGCAATTTCAGCATCAATGATATTTCGTTCAAAGTTGTGGCAAATAAGACGTGTCCCATTGCACAAACCTTCTGAAGGATTAACATTTCTGAGCAACATGATAGGACAATTTTTTTTTAGTAACAATTCATGGGGTGGAAGTCCATTTGGTGTTAATGTGTTTAAGAAATCCTCCATGATGCCTTGTTCTGATGTATCAATTGTTTCGTCAAAGCTATAATATTGTGTAACTTCACCAGGAAATCTTTGAATGAGCATTGCATTTATCTCATCGACCGAATTATTCTTTGGTGTCAAGATAGCTCGATTTGTCATTTCGGATAAATTTTCTGAATAACTGCCAATATCTTGGAAGACCGCATCGATCAAATTATCTAAGGACTCCACATCATTTTTGTAAGGAATAAGCATTTCTTTGGGAATTTCTGTCTTGTTCTCAATTGTGATTGGTGTTGTTCCATTTCCAACCTGAAGTAAATAATTTGAGAAATTTGGATCGAATCTTGCTCGCATATTTTCACTCAACCTAATCTTAGTTAGAGTGGACCACAAATATGACGATGCTAAACTGGCATCAACCTCTTCTTGTCTTGTGCCTTTACGAATCACAGGTAAGACTTGACGAAAATCTCCACCAAATACTATAACTTTTCCACCAAATGGTAATCTTGAATCAGTTATATCTCGTAACATTTTATCCAATGCTTGCATACATTCTTTTCTAGACATAGGTGCTTCATCCCATATGATTAACCTTGCAAGACGTAACAATTTTGCAAGAGCGCCTTGTTTGCTTACACTGCAAGTACTATTTTTGTCAAGATCTAATGGAATTTTGAAGCGAGAATGTGCTGTTCGACCCCCGGGTAAAATAGATGCTGCAACACCAGATGATACAGTTGCAAGAGCAATAAAGTTTTTTGATCTCACTGTAGCGAGGAGTGCTTTATACAAGAATGTTTTACCTGTTCCACCAGGACCGTCAATGAAAAATGCAGCAGATTCATTTAGAAGGACTTTCTGCAAAATTGACTCGTATGCATGATGTTGTTCAGGATTAAGAGTCATTGAAGCCATAAGATCTTCTTCTGGTATCAAAACTGCAAATTCATCATTTATTTCTCGAAATTGAATTTCATTCTGATCCAAAGAAACATCTTGGTCTATTAAATGAAACCTGTTTATGTCTTTTCCCATCGATTCAAGAGTTGAAGAGATGCTTCGCAAGACTTTTGTCTTAATATCTGCCGATGTTGCATCATTTGTTTGGAAATCACTCGACATATCTTGTTCAAAACATTCCCAAAGTTCTCTAGGATTTGTTGGATTACAATATACTAAAATTGTTGCAAATAACCGTCTTAAACTGTTTGGTATTTGGTACAAGGAAGCCTCTTGCATACAGTCTTGTAAACTGGTATCTCTTTCTAACAAACCATGTAATGTAGCTGCTTCACGAAAGGTTGGTGCAGTGACATTGCCAATTGTTTTGATGTGGTCAAATGACAAAGGACCTCTTATATGATTTAACAATATTCGTAAGTAGTACCTTTCACCTTCGAATGGACTTGCTGTGACAATACGACCTATAACAGTTTTCTTCTTTCTTGGAGGCCATATTTTATGTTGTTGGCTCCAAACAAAAACCTCAGGAAACTCTTTGTACAATAACTTTCGAGCATTTTCATCAGCTTGATTTGTTGAAAAGAATTCAGTCAACATTGATTTTGCCGAGAAATTAGATCTTAGAACATTGTTCAGGTCGTCATGTGCATGAAAAGCTACCAAGTGTTGATCTTCAAGATGTAGATGTAAACTATAAACTGATGGATACATTTCATTAAGAGTAAAGCCATATATTCGCCACATAGCCTCTGGTGGAGCAATCCATCTAGCTGATTGAAATTGTTGGATTTCATCTATCTCTTGAATGTTTTGTCCAGGAATTAAATTGAAAGCAACACGATCATGACCTTTGTAAATGTACTTATAGAGGTATTTGACTGCTTTGATTGTTGAGCAAATTTCCACATTCATGTGACAATCGAATTTTGCAAGGAGGTATGGATTATGTGGAACAACCCAACGGTTATCTAAATCTTTACCTCTGACTTTGACAGTTATTCCATTATCACGACGTTTGTACTGTGGGAAACAATCGATTCCAACAATTGTGTTTGATGCAAAGCTTTTTGGATAGTGATTTTTGCAACTGCCATTTTTTTTCATACATACATTGATCGGATTCAATACTCCACAGGGGCCATGCATCATATGCTTTATTACTGTTTTGTGCAAATGCGAATTTCGATCTTTATCAGGTACTTCTGCTGATACAATTTCATCAAAAGATTCGGGAGCATAGATTTTCCAATCTCTTTGTAATATGATTAAGAAATGTGCATGTGGCAATCCTCTTTTCTGATGTTCAATGACATATACATATGCTGAAACTTTTCCAAACACCTCCCGTTTGAATAATTCATCCTTCAATTCTTCTAATTTTGCTCTAAAGATACGTGCAATTAAATCAGGACGATTTTGTGCTTCTTCTTGTGGTTCCAACTCATCCAAGATTTCTTTCCAACTTGGGTTGCACGTCATAGTTAAAAATATGTCAGGTTTTCCGAAACGTTGGACTAAAGCCATTGCTTCCATGTATCTTTTGCGCATATCTCTTGGACCTCCAATAAAAGAAGAAGGCAGAATAATGCGTTTACCAACTTTAGAAGCATTGTTTTGTCCAATTGAAATACTGTCAACTATTCCTTGATACACCTCAGATCGAATCTCTTGTTGCTTATTTCGGAAATAATCCAATCTTGACGTCTCAATTTTCACGTACATATCAACAACAAATTGCTGCAGTAAACGGCCCGAGAATAACAAAATAGATCTTATATTTTTCCTAATTTGAAGCTTGTAACAATAGTACTCGCGGCATGACACAACAGGTTCTTTTCTAATCTTTTTCAGCACTGTAAGTTGATAAATTTAACAAATCAGAAATATGAAACTGTTATATTAGAACAATTAAAAGTTAGAATAAGAATAATTATTTTAACCTTCTTGTTCCTTTGTAAGTAGTTGCTCTGCTGATATTGATTGTTGGGGGTCAATTGATGCTCTTGTTACTCGTTGTGGGAGTCTTTCCCCTTTCTTTACTTTTAATATTCCTTGGTGCCAACCAGTATCGCCAAAAGGAAATAACAATGGATATTGCAGTGGATCATAACAGCCAAAATAATATTGGACTATATGATTCCCACCTGCATGATTGAATACCACAATATTTCGTCCTCTCAATTGTTCTGAATCATCATCTTCAATCCAGATAACTGCTACTTGGGAAGCTGACGGTGCGTTAAAAACACGTTGATCCAAACCCACATCTGATCTAATATGAATTTTGTGATTTTCCAAATTGGGCAGATCCCCAAGAATTCGAAAGAATGTTGAGTATGGATTAACATGAAGTATATCCATGAGTTGAGCAATAATTGATGAATCCAACCTTCCAGTGTCATAAATACGATTGTCCAATTCATGTTCAGTATCATAAAAATACAATTGTAGATACGAAGGACGTCCATCCAGAGGAACCAAGTTGTTAATGTAATGATAAATTTGACCTTGAGCTCGGAATGTATAAATTCCTTTGTTCCTTCTACATAAATCTCTATCAAATTTAACTCCAAATGATGTAAAAGCAAATTTATTGTTATATGTACGCACATACGTAAGAAAATTGACAGATTCAACTGTGTTAGAAGTAAACAAATCGTAAAGTTGTTCTGGAACATCATTTGTAGTTAAAGAAATTGTTCCATCGGCACAACAAAAACCATTTGTTTCATGTTGAAATCTTTTTGCCTCACAATATCTACAGAATGGAACTGATGATAACAAAGTTGTCTCAAATGGCACTGTTTGTAATATTTTTCTAAGACCAGCCGATCGTTGATGCTGCTTTCCTATGAAGGAAAAATGAATAAAACAAATGAGGCAAACTCTTAAAGGTGATATGATTTTCAATAGAAGTATCATTGAATGAAGATGTGTATAAGGAAGAAAGAAAATGGAAAGAAGTACAATTTAATTTTATACATCTTTCTTACCACGAGAATTTGTTGATATTCTTGTTTCAAAGTTGGATTGGCATCGAGAAAAAGAACGAGCCTATTGAATAAAAAATTGAACATGTTGAATAAAGAAAAAAAAAAGAAGACTAATGGAAAAGTACGATAAGAACAAAGGATATACAATAAACCTGTTCGATCGGAAGTGGACCAGATGTATGTACATTTTCTGTACATGTATTTGTTGCCTCAAGTGGAAAAGACATTGTAGCATTGTCCAAACAGAGAGATTCTGTTGACACAATGTCAATTGTGTTTATTTGCTGATAGTGAACTCCGGAATTATCAATATTAGAATTATATTCGATTTGTTTAACGGAAGATACATCACTGGTCGAAGCATCAGCACGAGAAATGCGTTGTCTTTTTGTACATGGTCTGACATTTTCATTATTGTGCATAAATTCTATATCTCCTCCTAACACATTTGTTTCATTGTGAAGGATTGGTTGGGAGAGAAATTGTTCTTCGTCTTGAATAGTATCATTCGTAGAATTCCTTTGTTGAAGATATCTTTCTTTCTTTTTTCGTTGTATATGTTTTTCTTCTTCTAAAGAAAAAGCCTTATACAAATTGTTCATCCTAGATTGTTTTCCAATACCTTGGAAAATATTTTAAACAAAAACTGAAGTTATAAGAATAGAAAAGAACTAATTGATTATATAATGATAACTTTGTATTGATATATCAATGTAAGCTTATCACTTTTCATTTATATATGCAACAAAAATTTTTTCAATCTAAATATATGTTCGAACAAAATAAAACCAACAACTACTGAGGTTTACATTATAAAACCTTGGAGTAGGTTTGTAAAAGTTTGCAAAGTACCCTCATGAACCTCAATAGGTCATTTCCATGAGTCTAAAAATACAGAGTGAGCAAAAGCTGATGATAATATCTTTACATCATCATATCTTTACAATGACTGTCACAAGCTAAAGATAATATCATCTAACAGTCGAATGATTTTAAGAAATTGTTTATCTGAACAACGCTAGTGAGTTTGCTCAGAATACACGCATCATATCTTTCCAATGACTGTCACAAGCCAAAGATAATATTATCTAATCTCAAATTTGATATTTTATGTAACAATCAATGAAACCAATAGCAAACACAACCATATCATTTGACTATATCTGCCTAGCCATGAACGGAACAATAGCATAAAACTGAAAAATTATGCACAGAACACGATGAACCACAATAAAAACAAACTCCACATACATAAGAGTGAGAGATTCAACAAAGTTGACGGAAGGTACCTTAAAATGAACTCGGAGATTGGAACCTCTGGCTTTGCAGGCTGAAAAAAGGTCAGAAAAACATGTCAACTTTCTATTGCATTAAGAATAGTTGTTGAGGAAACTATAAGAAATAAAATAACATTTAGAATCTCATATGTTATATCTATGTTTAACAGATAATAAACAATAAACAAAAATTATATGATTTTTTTAGTATGAATTGTACACAAAAAATGTATAAATAAAAAACTTACAACCAAATCAACTATTTAAACAAATAAAAGGGAGCAACAAATTTTGAAATTTTTTATAATTTAATATTTTGTCTGCATACTCTTATATATGCACTACTATATGTTCATTTGAGTAATTAAATGCCTTCCAACAACATTCAGGATGAGGCCAGCTGTAACCCTTGTATATATGTAATGTTACTCTACTGATCAATTAGAATATTTCCATATTAATTTAGAGAGTAGTACTGCTTGGTTTTACCCATTATCTTTCAGCTGATCGTGAACTCATACGTACGTACGTACCATATATATAAACATTATGTATTAATAATAAATAATGAGATGTTTTTCAACATATATTATTTTTTTGTAGTGAATTTATAATGATTTTTAATATTGATGTTATTAGAGACATTAATGATTTTTTCATCTAGAGCTATTTTTTATCTAAATATTCCTACTTACATTATATTATATATTCAGTTTTATGGAAAGAAAATAAAAATTTGACTATTATTTATTAATAATAAATAATTAGATATTTTTTAACTTATATTTTTTTTTTGTATTGAATTTATAATAATTTTTACTATGATATTGATCTTATCTATAACCTCGGTGATGGGTTCATTGTATCAAACAAATTAGCTGACTTATTCCTTATTTAAATACGATAATATAATTGGTTGTACCTACTCACTAAACATTAATTATCAGGCCTAATTTGTATTTTATTTTTATGAAATTTGCTTAATTTTTTCCCTTTTAATTCCCTCCAGCTTGTTGGTGTGGCTCATATATTTTCTATGTAAAATATATTTATGGATTAATTGTGTTGTTGGTGATATATTTTTTCTGCATCATGATATTAAGAGTTATTCTATTATTAAATATGTGTATAGAGGATATCATCTGCAGAATTTGATGTGTCACATTCACTGAAAGATTTTTTTTTCTAGACCTATATATAATTACCATTTCATTTGTAATTATTCAACTTAGGATTTTCAAGTTAAAATTCAAGATCTTGAATTTGATATTATCTCCATTTATTTGTTAAATAAGAAGTTTTATTACATAAAACATCATAGGTATAATAAAGTCCTATACATGCTTGAATTAAACCTCTAAAGTTATTTTCTATCTAAACATTCTTATGTACATTATATTATATATATTCAGTTTTATGCAAAAAAATAAAAAAGAAAAAGAAAAAGAAAGAATTGAGTATGTTATTAGTAACATAACTAATTTTTTCATCTAAATTATTTTCTATTGGAATATAAATCAATAGCCGTTCCCATTTCCAGTCTATAGGCTCACATATGCA
This sequence comes from Juglans regia, assembly GCF_001411555.2. NCBI lineage: Eukaryota > Viridiplantae > Streptophyta > Magnoliopsida > Fagales > Juglandaceae > Juglans > Juglans regia. Next base: position 4,428,328 of record NC_049911.1, on the reverse strand, counting down.
TACAGTTGGGGATACATGAAACGAACATGTTTTCAGCACTATAATGTGATCCAATATGCCAGTCAATCAAGAATCATGCCCTTGAATGAGCGTAACTACAGTTATGATAAAAGGGTCAATGTGTTTTAAAGGCAAGAATACAATGGAAGGTATGTTTTATTTATAAAAAGAATACAACCCTCACTAATGATTGGTCATAAGCAAAAACAAAATCAGTAAAGTACGTGATTCATTTCAACTTGAAGGTGCTGCATGAATAGGCAGCAATGACAGATGGTTATGGGTCCAAGCCCAAGCTATAGGAAACGCATAGAATAACCTCTGATTTAGCAAAACAAATGGACACGGATTGCATAAATTTTTAATACAGTAGAATGCCCAAATATTTGGTCAAGACCTTGTTAAGTAAATTGTGATCTATGCTTATACAATGCAAAATTTGAATCAATGGTCATCAATAAATGATTTCATTCAACATATATTATTTTTTTTATTAAATTTATAATGATTTTTTTTTTCTTTTTCCTCAGGTTGTATCTCGGTCGCCCGAATCCTCCTCACCGTCGGTTTTGGTTCAGCCCAGCGCCGCGCCGCCGTGCGCCGGCCAGTCTCACCGCCACCACCGGGGAGTCCCTCTCACGCCGACGACCACCCGAGGCACCATGGATGTCCCCCACGCGCAGCCGGAGGTGTCCCCCGCGGAAACCCATCCGAAATGGGTTTTTCCTATTTCTCTCAACCGGCGCCGCCGTACGCGGCCAACTACCGTCACGACAACCACAGCCGACTCCGCCTCACGCCGGCGACCAACCCAGCCACCGACGATGTCCCCCACGCGCAGCCCTAGGTCTCCCCGCGGAAACACATCCGAAATGGGTTTCTCCCATTTATCTCAACCAGCGCCGCCGTAGGCGGCCACCCAGGCCACCAGACCTCCACCACCTCACCCCGGCGACGATCTCTACCAGACCCGGCGACCACGAACTTCCCTTTCCGTCTCCGTCGCCTACTACCATTAACACCCAGACGGAACTCTCTTTCTCTCGTCAAACCAAAAACAAACACAGAGGAAACAAACATGCGAGAAAGATGAAAAACAACATGCAGAAGTGAAATTAAGAATTTTTGCATACCAAACGGTGAGAAGAAAACTCTCAAACTGCACAGAAATATTTCTTCTTCAACTCGAAACGTCTGCAGATAGAAAGTATCTTGCATTCTATCTATTTTATGAAGGCTAGATATTTTACGAAGGCGAGATATTTTGCAGTGTCGAAGAAAAGCTAACCAGATGTTTAACATTGAATTAAGATGTAAAAATGTGACTGAAACTAAAGGAAATGAACTGCAGAAGAGGACGATGGTGTTGAATCCTTTGAATTACTGTTCATTACTGTAGATCTTATACGCACTTTTAAGATATAAGGGGATATATATATATATTTGGCAACTTGTGTGGATTTCCAAGAAGCATATATAATTAGAGTAGTGTCGCCTTTTATATCATTCTGCCCAATCAGAATGCATACATTGCAGCGCTAGCTAGCTAGTTATCGAATATTGATGCCGCAATAACTTCAAAAACCTTTCCTATATGAACAAAGCACGCACGTATAATTAACGCATCACTTTATCAATAAATATTTATATATATATATATATATATTTATATATATATATAGGATAATGCTATAAATCACGCTTTCATTCCACCTTCTTCCTATTACGTAAATTTTGGCACTTTTTATCACCTTTTGATTATCTTTTAATTTATTAAAGAAGAAATTCAAAGTTGAGGAGTAATATCATAATCTCATTACAATGGAATAAGAGTTTAGTTTGTAAAACTTTCATATATATCTAGCGGCTGGCCATATATGGTTCCTCGATCTATATACGTACGACATTTAGAAATACATCCAGGCTCATACGTACCCATTGTGCCTGTAATGATCTATTGATCTATTGAACTTGTCCAGAGCCTGGCCGCCACTTGAAGTAAATAAGCACGCCTTCAACTAGCTGGGGATCTCTCCTTCGGCGGACCGGCCTTATAGTTTCAACATATATATATATATGAGAAAATATATATTGCAGCCTATTGTGTGCTACAGCCGCAACACACTCCACTGATTAAGTGAAAAAAAAAAAAAAAAAAAGCCACAGCACACCCGGTGTGCTGCGGCTATGGGCTTATGCCCAGAATAGCTCTATATATATATATGGAAAGTTCTATTCATAATCCAGTCTGAAACCACACACCACACACCTCGGACATGGCAAATCCAGTCTGAAGAGAAGTTCAGTCCATCAACTAATTTTGCTTTCTCCCCTTTGGTCTGGTTGCTTCCCCACCCCATGCAATTTTTGAGAAGAGAGAGATTGAGGAGAGAGAGAGAGAGAGCTTCTCAGGGAGTGGAAATCTTGAGGGAGGAGAGCGAGAGAGAGAGAGAGAGAGAGAGAGAGAAACGTGGATAGGACAGTGGAGAGCATAAGAGCACTAGTAGTAGTAGACTCAACAAAATTATATTTTAGCCAAAATTTAACTAGATTGCATAAAAACTCACTGTAGTGGACTAAAAAAAACTACAATACTTTAACTTTAATCATTTTCACTGGCCAAATCTGTTGAGTCTAGTTGCTGGCCAAATATTATTTTGGCATAAAAAAATTCTCTCTCCTGCGTGCTATTCGTTTCGCACGAGCTCACAACTTCAGAAAATTCATCTTTGTCTCAAAAGCACGAGGCGCCCAAATCTCAAGCACAAAACTCTAGAAAATTCATTTTCCTCTCAAAAGCATCATCTTGATGGAGTGCTTCAAGTTCTAATTCTGCAATATTATGATTAGTAGATGCTAACTTTTTAGAAATTAATGTGTATTTTTTAATAACGAATAAATATTCAAATTACAATTAGAGTTAAAATAAATAAAAATGTCAAAATTAATATTTTAATAGAATAATAATAGATTTGGAGAGTCTGTTATTTGGTGTTATTGAAAAGTGGCTAGCTAAATTTTGTGAATTCTCTAACTAAATTTTGGTCAAACTTTATTGAGTCCACTACTAATATTGAACCCAACTACTACATTATTATTAATATATCCTAAACTTACAAGCAGGCTGGCTTCATTTATAATATCCAAGTGATCAGCAAGATTAATAATTAAACTAAAGTACTCGAGGATATATATTATAATATTATGAGTAATTATATATACAATCATGAAATGCGTAAACGGTGCATAATCGTTTTGAAAAAGAGTGAGGTCCATTATTAAAAAGTTAATTTTTTTCATGTGAGTTTCATATTTTATTCATTTTTTTCAAAACGATTACAGGATAGTTACACAATTCACAATTGTGAATATATTTTCTCTTATATTATATGTAGTTGGGCATGGTGCATATATATCCTTGCTAGTTATACGTTGTCGTTTGGTTGAGTAATTAATGACGAGATTTATCAGGGATTTCGAGCTTTGCTGTTAGACTATACAATACAACACTATTAATTAATTGATTAAAAAAAACACTACTAATAAATATCTATACAATAATATATAAATTATCTTTCTTTGAAAGAATATATAGTAAAATACGGATTAAAAATTCTCCAAATTACTTTCTGATTTTTAAAAATTTGAAATATACATATAAAATGGAATCATATATATTGTATTAAATATCATTAAAAAAAACAATATTTCATGATTTCTCTCACTTAAATCTTAAATTCTTAAATATTTTTTCCAATACAAATACAACTCGGCGAAGCTAATTAGCTAGGTGGGATTTTATGGTGTCTTCGTGGAATTGGACATAAGTACTGTGCGTGCAATTGGACAGTTTTAGCCTTGGGGGACGTTGGGATGGTAAAAACGATAAAGATTTGGTAGGCCATTTTATATTATTTTAATTAGAGAAATTTTATTTACAGTCTTTAAGTAGAGACTGCATGTACAGACACATTATTAAATGAGAGATAACATCATTTTAAGAGGGATAATTTTATAATTTTAAAAAATTTTAAAGTTAAAATAGCCTAAACTTACATTGCAATCTCTATTTAAAGACTGTACCTAGCATTGCTCTTTCAATTAATTGTCTATTTGTTCCCTTCTAGAATCACCAGTTACAACTTACAAGAAGATAAGTATTCATTTCCTAACTTCTAGATTAAAGAATAAGATAAAAATTGCTTTGGAAAAACAAAAATGATGGAACAAATAAAATCATTGCAGCAAAGTGAAACATTGATTTGCGTTTACTAGGGGAGGGTGGCCTCCCTCGCAATCCTGCCATGCCCCTACTTGGACAGGGCGGTGGCCCCCATCCGCCAGATACAAGTGGCGGGGCAATTTGTCCGCATCCAGGCACCACTGCAAATACGAAGGGCCGATCGAGCTTGCATTTATCCCGCCCCACACATTATATTTATATAATTATACATTAAACAAAATGGCATTTTAGGTATTCCAAAATGGGTTGTTTTGTTTAATGTGTAAATTCTCACATTCTCAACTCCTCTCTCTCTCTCTCGATCAACCCACACACAAACCTCACTCTATCACTCATTGCCCTCACCAAGTCCGTGTGTCTCTCTCTCCCATGTCTTCATCTTGTAAGTATCTTGAAGACTGTAAATTAATTTTTAATTTTCAGATTGGACTATAGAGGATGGGATTCATGAATAGATTTGAAAGATGTGATTGTAATTTGTGTGCTGTGAAGATATTTGTGTGAATTTGTGATTATGTTTGGTGGAATTTGTGATGTAAAATTGTAGGATTGAATTTTAATTTAGCAATCTGTTTTGGGACTTTCAATATTTAAATCCCTAAATTTAATTTAGGAAACCCAAAATCTGTTTTGGGGTTAGATTGGGATTTCAAATTTTCAATATTAAAATCCCATAATGTTCATGATTATATGTATGATTTTATGAAATTGTGTTGTGATTTTTGCCTCATTCTATCATATATGTCAGATTTTTGTTACTCAACGGAAATAGATAATTAGGCAAATCTAACCACTAGCCTTAGTGCTAGATCTCCTGACACGACCGACCCCCTACCCTTGACCCTACATCCATGGGCCCACCAAGTAAGAAATCAGTTTTCATTGTGTGGTCTGACTTTACCAAAATACAGGGTAGTGACCCCAATAACCCCAAGTTAAGTGTAACCACTATGATAAAATGTATGGATGTCACTATAAGAGATATGGTACATCCCAATTGAAGGTCTACTTAGAAGAAGAATGCAAAAAGAGTCTACTTAGACGTTCTTTACAAGAAAAGAGTTAATCTAGGCTTGAGATTGGAATTAAAAAATAGTGGATGAGAATAATGGGGGACAACATTGAAAGGGTATACTAAGTAGGATTCGAATGAGTGTAGGAGATACCTAGCTCGTATGGTGGTAGTAGACGAGTTATCCTTTCGATTTGTGGAGGGTGGAGGGTGGAGGGTTCCAAGCATACTTTAAGTACTTGGAACCTAGATTTGACATTCCTTCTCGTCATATGATGGGGAATGATATTATGAAACTATATGGTGTACATAGAGAATTGATGAGAAACAAAATGAGGGGTCAAAAAATTTGCTTCACGACCGACACATGGACATTAGACCAAAATTTTAATTCTATATCTTTGACGGCATATTTTGTAGATTCTAATTGGCAATTAAACAAAAAAATTCTCAAGTTTTGTCAAGTTTCTAATCACAAGGGTGAGACCATTGGAAAGGCCTTGGAAGACGCGATAGATGAGTGAGGGTTGGAGAAGATTGTGACAGTGATGGTTGATAATGTCTCTTCTAACGATACCACTTTGGGGTATCTTAAGAATAAGTAATGGTTGACAATGCCTCTTATATTGTTTGTAATTCTAATTTATTTTTCTACTAATGTTTCAGGTTTTATATTTTCACAGTCTCAACTCTCACTTACCCACCGCCCCTAAATTCCAATCTCAGGACTCAAAGTCATCTTGCTAAGTTGCTAGCTAGTATGCCATATACAATTTCTAATATTGTAATATTATTCATTCCAATTATTTGACAATTTGTAATATTTTTAGATTAATTTGTATTATTGTAATAGGTTAGAATACTTAGATTTTTATGTTTTATGATTTAAACAACTTTTGTTTAATTTTATGTTCTATGTAAATTGTAAAATATAATTTTTTTCTTTTTTTAAATCTAGGCTCAAAATGGCCCAGAAAGAGGTTTTGGACCCATTTGCCTCAGACGGGGGGTGGATGGACCGAACCCACCCCCAGGGTGTGGGGCTGGATCCCGAGGCGGAAACCCCACCCCCAACTAGGGTAGGGGCGTAGTGCGGGATGCGGTCTCCCCAGTCTCAATGGATGCGGGTAGCACCCCTAGCATTTGCACTTTACTATTCACACTAACCGTTTCTTATGGTTATAAAAATTGACATGAAAAATGGCCTTTTATTACATGGGCATAAGGGATTGAACTCTTTTTCTTTTGTTGTTCTCAACTTCCTAGATTTTGGTTTGGATCAATTGTTTATAATCATGTGTTACCTTAAAAAATAAAGAGTGGTTGGTTTATAAATAGAGTAATGGTGCACATATTTCTTGGGGTATTGGTCAGAATACACAATACATGTGTATGCATAAAGGTATGGAATACCAGTCATGTCTCATCCTAAACATGAGCAAATCATCTTGCCCAAATCAACCACATATTGCCTACTAGCATTGTTAACCTCAAATTGACCACCTCCTACATAGGTTAGAGTACAATAGATGAACAAGTCACGCACAAGTTCAAGCTTCTCAACTATCCAAGGTGTTACGTTGTTCTCCCATTTACCAATTCCTTCCCTTTTCAACGCATCATTAGTTTCTTCCGTATAGCCTCCACCATAGCCACAATTGGTTTATCTCGTGCTTGCAGAATATACACGTTGAAACATTCACTGAGATTATTCACTACTAGGTCAGACTTACAAGATGTGTTAAACTATGCTCTAGACCATTGTGATGGGTCTATGACCTTCAGGTATGCAAGCCCACTGAGGGATTTTAGTTCCTCCATAGCTCTCTCAAAGTCTTTCTTGGTATATGTTGTGGCTGACTGCCACAATTTCTCCTTCAGTGCCACACCTCTATGGCCAACATCTAAAAAATTGGCATATAAATGCCTCACACAAATACGGTTGTCATTGTAAGGCACCAACTCCTCCATTGCTTACTTTAAACCCTATAAGAAATATTGGATGAGTGGCTCATTTAATAGGTTGACTTAACAGAATATATTGAAAGTTGCACACAATTACCTTTTGTCTGTCACTGATAAATGTCCACCCGCCTTCAGGTTGTTGTCCAAGATTAGATATAAGTGTCTCAATAAATCATCTCCAACTATCCTTCAACTCTACCTCTACAATGGCCATGGCAATGGGATACATGTTTTCATTTGCATCCCTACTAATAGCACATATGAGCTACCTCTTAAATGATCCTTTTAGGAAACAACCATCCAAACCAATCAATGGTCTACAACCAGCCTTAAAACCCTCTCTACAGGCTGTCAAACCTACGTACATCATTTGAAAAGTAGGAGGTAACTCAGGAACTATTCGTTCCACCCTAATTAACAAACAACTACCTTGGGTCATTTATTTCAGGGTCTCACAATAGTCTCATACCTTGGCATATTGTTCCTTATGGCTGCCAAATATCTTAAACTGAGTCTTTGCTCGAGCACGATACAATTTCATTTTACAAGCTTCCACTCCCCCACTTTCTTTTAATCTCATCAGCAATTACATGAATAGGCATACTAGGTTGCCTCATAAACAGCGGCATCAGTTTATCTGCAATCCAGGATAATGTAACAATGGAGTTCTTATAACTCTTGCTGCACTTGTTTTGAATTCATAGACTTTATCTGGAAAGTCTGTTGCCCTCTCATCAAAGACCCATAAACCCGATAAGGATATTTATGGGTCTTGCAGACAATAGTAACCCTATCTCCATCATTCTTTCCAAACTTTATAGACTTACCAATATTTAGATTCAACCTTCTTACGATCTCTCTAAACTGTGATGTAAATCCAAACTTCATTCCAACAGATATTTTTTTATTTTCCAAGTCAACATGTTGAAACTTAGGGTAGTTAAAATCACAATGTCCTTCGTCGCCACTATCAACGAGAGATTGAAGGACATCACTTGGTGCCATATCAGATAAGTTACATGCTAATTGTTAAACCAATCATTGTTTAGCAGCTTTAGATAAATGAACACTAAAATAATAAATAAGAAAATATAGGAGTATTTTATACCATTATCATCCACCTCTGGCCACCTTGGAAATGGATCACTGCTTGGACCACTACTTTCCTGGCCTTTTCCAAGTGGCAGATGACTCTCTTCGTCCTCTTCATCCTCAACATCTAAGGGAGATTGTGGTTATTTATCATCAAGTGTCACTTCACCATCAACACCAGTAAACACTGGTTGTGCAGACCTCAACCTCGACCTTGATGTTCCCACTATTCTGACATCAATGTCATACAACTCATCCTCACTACTCAACACTGCTTTCCAAAATGGATCATTAAGTCCAAGGCGACGTGCTTCTGCTTCCTCCTCATCCTCACTCACATCCTTCTCGATGTAATGATCATCCAAATCAGACTGGTGCACTGTAGTTCTTGAATGAGACACAAGACACAAGATACAAATTAATTACTTGTTGACCCTCATATGCAGCCACTACGGACAACACATCATGGTTAGATGTAAGCAAGTGAAGACCATTGTGCATCCACAAGCCAGGATGTTTATAGTAGACTAGGCACCTTGAATGTAACCATACTTGGTCACAACCGTCTGTATCTCAACCAGAACAGTTCAACCTCATCATCAGGTTCATGATACACATCAGTGTTATCCCCAACATATTCCTTATTGTGATGCCTATAAATTACCCCATCATGATGGACTTGAAAAAGTAACTTCCTCGCAGCCATCCTACAAAATATTGTCAATTAAATTAGTGTTGGACCAAACATATAAAATTAAAAGTAGTCAAACCAAGCACCAAACATAAAGTAAACAAATCGATCTATTGGACCAAACAGATAAATTTTTCTCTTTTCCTATACAAGGGTCCACCTCAGTCACAACCCAACAACAGAAAACAATAGCATACAATAACACCTCGGATAGTTGTTCTCAAATTGGGACCACTAAAAGCCACTCAGCCACACACCAGCATACAACATTGGATCCACCCACGTGCAACATTAGACACAAACATCCTCAAAACTTCAACATTGGACATAGACATCCTCAAAACCGAAACATTGGACACATATATCCTCAAAACTGAAACATTGGACACAGACATCCTCCAAAACTGAAACATTTTCCATGAAAAGTTCACATATAACGAATTGAACATATGTTCATGCACAAATATTGAAGATACACACAGATTGAACAATAAATAAGCTCACAAAGAATACATAGAGAAATTCGAGATTGACTCACCTCTGCGATACCGACTACGCAAATAAGATAGAGAGAAATTCGATGAAAACCACCCAAAATGTTTGAAACCACTTAGATTGGTGCATTTACCACTAAAAATCAGTTCTCCAAGAGTTTGGGATCGATGAAGTCATGAGTCTGGTCTGGTCTGGAGAGAAAACAAAAAAAGGCTTAGGGTTTTCGAATTTGGTCTCAATGAAGTCAGGGGTGATTTTGTCTTTGCAGTGGTAGTTAGGCACGTGAGAAGCAGGTGTTCGAGATTTCCGTTAACTTTAACTCTGATTGCAGACGGAAGGGGGGGATTGGTACATTTTAAAAGTAAGCAGGTCCACTTGGTTGCAATTGTTAGTTTTGTGGGTACATTGTGAATTGAGTGAAAGTTCGAGAGGGTAAAGTGTAATTAACCCTTAAAAATACTCATACAGTAGGTTGGAATTGCCTATACTATGGACTTCAACATCACCTCCTTTCCTGCCTGAGATAGAAAGTTAACCTTCCAATTGCTCATTCTATTTCTTATGGAATCCAAGATAGGTCTAAAAGCTACCAATTTTTGTCTACCCATATAAGAAGGACGACCAATGTATTTCTCATAAGATCTTGCCTCCCTCAATCTTACTCCTGATAGAATTGCATTTTTAGCATCTTGTCTTGTGTTCTTGCTAAAATAAATAGCTATTTTTTCAAGATTTAGCCTTTGTTTAGATGTATGTTCATACAAGCTCAGCAATCTATACAACCTGCTACACTCCAGTGCATTAGCTTTGCAAAAAAGTAAACTATCATCTGCAAAAAAGAAATAGGTGCCTCGAGCAGGAAACCTAGAGATGAGTCATTTCTCTCCTCAGCTTTATCCAACAACTTGCCAAACACCTCTGAGCAAAGTATGAATAGGTAAGGGGATAGAGAATCCCCTTGTCTTAACCCTCTTGAAGGATGAAAAGATTTCTGTGGAACATGATTAATCAACAAGGAGTAGCTCACTATTTCTACACACTTCATGATCAAGGCAATCCATTTCACTCCAGATCCCATTTTCTTTAAAACAACAGCCAAAAACTCTCACTCGATTATATCGTATGCCTTGCTCATATCCAATTTTAGTGCAATATACCCTTCCTTTTTACCCTTCATTCTATGATACATGGAGTGCATGGATTTATAGGCAACAATGATATTGTATGAGATTAAACGACCTGGAACAAATGCACTCTGGGAAGGTGAGATCAAAATAGGAAGAAACTGTTTTAGCCTGTTTGCCAAGACTTTGGAGACAATTTTATAAAGGACATTGCACAGGCTTATAAGCCTATACTCAGAGACCAATTGTGGTTTTTTCTTATTTTGGATCAGTGCTATGAAGGTCTCATTAATACCACTCAAGCCTCTACTAAAAGACAAGAACTCTTTGACTGCCAAAAACACCTCAGCCCCCACAACAGGCCAATTGTCTTGATAGAACCCTACTGAGAACCCATCAGGACCTGGTGAACTCATATGGTCCATCTCAAATACTGCCTTCTTCACTTCCTCAAAGTTGCACTCCCTTTCAAGTTGTCTTTTCATCTCAGAGGTAACCATTGGTTCAATGTCACATAGAGTTGTATCAATGTCTCGAGGATTGGATGACTTAAACAAAGTCTGGTAATATTCTTGGAATAGTTGGCTAATTTACTCTTGATTTCTAGCACTCTGGAATCTTTCATTCTCAATCTTCTTTATCTCATTCGACTGTCTCCTTTGTGTAGCACATCTATAAAAATATTTAGAGTTTTTGTCCCCTTCTTTTAACCATAACTTCTTAGATCTTTGTCTCCATTTTGTTTCCTCTTCCTCCACCAAGACATCCACTTCTTCCTGCAAGTCTTTTACCAGACTTTTAACTTGGATCTGCACCTCGATAGATCTTCCTTTAAGCTAAACATTGAATTATATCTTCTCATGCTAGACCCCTAAGCCCTTTGTATTATGTCCTTGCATTCCTGTTGTTTAGACCAACTAGCCTCATAACGAAAAAACTTATCTGATCTTCTGTTCATTCCTTCATCATTCTCATAGGATATTAGAAGAGCAGATGCCAAGGATAATTACCAAAAGCACGATCCAACATCTATTTGATAAATGCAGCCCCTTCCCTTTTGTTGCACCAAGTGAATTTAGACCCTTCATACCCTAAATCACAGAGTTCACGTGCATCAAGAGCCACTCTAAATTTTTTCATTTGAGAAAAATATCTATTAGTTGCACCATACTGCTCATCATTAGTAAGCAACTCGTTAAAATCCCCATAGTATAGCTATGCTACCTGTCCCTCAGGTTTTAATCTTCTAAGCAACTGCCAACTTTCCTTTCTTTTTTCCACCACTGGATTTCCATAGAAACATGTTACCATCACCTTTTCTTCAGCATCATCAAGGCTAATAGACATTGAAATATGGCTCTGGGAGTAAGAGAATAAGTTAGCTTGTATCTCAGATTTCCAAATCATAGCTAGTCCTCCACTTTTCCCTATACAGTCCTGTAACGCTCCAATGGAAGGCCCAAACCACATGGCCTATACTCTAAAAGGACTAGTAAATGATACAATTAGAGCTCCATTGAAACCTTATAAAGAGCAAGAACTTCTCCTTCCCAAGCAATGTGGGATCCCATACACCACCTACCATTATCCATATCATATGGGGTATCACAATCTACCCCCCTTAAATTCCCGACGTCCTCGTCGGGCCTGTCCATTGTAGGTGGCACGGCTCAAGTCCCACATTTCTAGTTGGGATAGGCTCTGATACCATTTGTAACGCTCCAATGGAAGGCCCAAACCACATGGCCTATACTCTAAAAGGACTAGTCAATGATACAATTAGAGCTCCATTGAAACCTTATAAAGAGCAAGAACTTCTCCTTCCCAAGCAATGTGGGATCCCATACACCACCTACCATTATCCGTATCATATGGGGTATCACAGTCCACCACAAAACTACCTCCAAAACCCAATCTATTTCTATTGCTCTCCACCCATTCTCTCCTGCATTTAATTTCCTAGAGAACTATGATTTTTGGGCCCTTCTCCTTCACTAAAAGGTGAAGCTCACGAATTGTCCGAGAGTTGCCAAGCCCTCTGCAGTTCCAACTAAGAAGAATCATGGGGATTGACAGGCCATTAATAAATTGTCACACTCCTAATCTCTTAGTGTCAATTTAGTTTTTTTTTTCCATTACACCCTCATGAATCACTTTAGCCTTTCTTTTAAAAGATTGGTCATGCATTTCCATATCCTTATCTATCTCATTCACCTGACTATTGAGAGTAGTCATACATGCACGTGCCCTTCTTTTCCAACTAGTGTCTTTACGAGGCCCCTTCTTTCCAGCTTTGAGAAAATTATCCTTTAGGACAACTGAGCATATATGGTCAGAGGAAACCTCTAACTAATCTGTTGACAAAGCTCCCCCATTAATGATATTGATGCCCTGATGATCCTGATTAGATGCACTAGTTGCTTGTGAGTGGCTGCTGCAATTTCGTGCATAACAGCTGCCTCTAAGCCATGGTCAACTTTCCTTGCATTGAAAGAGAATATATTGTTACCAAAATTAGACCCCAAAATTTGGTCAATCCCACCATTAGCGTGATTTAATTGAATGCCTTCCTGATTTTCAGCTTCTTCCAAATCCTTGCCATCTTGTCCACCATCGAGCTTAGACTCGCCTAAAACCACCCTGCGGCCACTCTCTAATGACCCTCCAGCACCTTGCTTCTTCTCTTCAGTGACATAAGTCTGAAATATATTTTTACTACTCACCTTCAACCATGCACCATACTGCTGACTGAAACTATCCACAACATGCTTTCCCATCTCCACCTTTTCACATCTTCCTGCACCATGCTTGATTGTGCCACAATGATAACAAAAGTTAGGCATCCTTTCATATTTGAAGTGTATCTAGTACTTTGTTCCCTCTAGAGATATGAATCTACCTCTAGCAAGAGGTTTGGTGATATCCATCATAACTTTAACACGTAAAACTTTTCTCCAATAGGTATCACTACCATCTGTGCCACCATGAGAACTTCTCCAATAGAACTTCCCAGTTTTTCTCCCATACTTGCAGACATACCATCAAATGGCATATCATGACATTGAATCCAAAAAGGTTCATATCGAAAATGCATTTCCATGACAGACTTTACACCTTCACAATCTTGTATGCACAACAGGCTTTTATCAAAGGACCATGGACGCCCACTCAAGACCCTTGTTTTATCTGCTTTCCTTTTAAACTCGACTAGAAACTTATTTCTCCCCACCTCTTTGAAGACTGATTTTCCCTCTACATGCCATACTTTAGTCAAAGTATTCATGAGGGCCCCTCTGGTTGTCTCCTTATCAGCTGTCAAACATATCATAATACAAAGTTTACTTTTCGATGCAGACAAAGAAACTTCTTCAGTACTAACCTCTATCTCCTATTGTTCCTCTTTTGTCAACTTCAGTCCCTCACATAGCAATGGCAAATCACCATCCATCCTCCCAATCTCCACATACTAGAGTCTAAGAGAAGAAAAACTCTAAGTTTTCACTTGGAGAGAACACCTTACTTTCACGTGGTGAAAGAAGGACCGACAGAAGAGATCAAAGTTGTAGTTTAAAAAAATAGTAGTGTTAATTGAAATGATGTTTGAACATAAATATCTTTGTGAGTTTTTTTAAGGATTTTATGAAATTTATTTTGGATATATTTTATAAAATATGAAAACGGAAGTAAACTTAGACCAAAATTATTTTTGAGTTGAAAAATTGTCTTGACGTTTAAAAGATGCTTAATTTGAAGTGAATTAAAGAAAAGGAAAGCACCAACCATTGGCCCGTTTGACTACACAGTCCATGACTCCATCCTCCTGTGGACCCAGCGAGAGTAAAAAGGGTGCCTCACTGACTCTTGTGGAAAAGCAATTCGAGAAAGAAAGTGCATGATTCTTCCTTGATTGAAATTTCAGTTATTCTTTCCTTTTTTATAAACAAACTTTCATTAATAAAAAAGTCAAAACATAGCAGCTTGATCAAATCAAATGGCATGATCTACAAAATTTGGGACAGATTCCCACCACATAATAATGTCATCAACATTTCAAGCAAAACGTGCTAAATTATGAACTACCCTATTACCATCTCTATAACATGTTGCACTTGCAATTTTGGAAATTTCAATTATTCTGAAATGAAATTAGCAATTCTATTTATCATTTTTTTAATCGTTCTTTCAATGTTTTTTTTATGTGATATTAAAAAATTAATCTATAAATAAAATATTAACAAATAATTTATAATTATCAAATATCACATCATTTTATGATTGACATTGCTCGAAATGAAACTAATTCTTATTGTCGTGGCTGAAAATAATTTGTTAGGTTCTCGTTTGGATTTATAAATGAGATGAGATAAGTTAAGATAGTTTGTGAATAATAATGAGATTATTGAGTTGGGATGAGATAATTTTTGAAAAATTTGTGTGTTTGGATTAAGACGTGAAATGAGATGGTATTAACTTTTTGGAAATTTCATAGATGTGATCCTACCAATTATTACATAATGTTTGTAATGATTTTGTTTTATTTATAAATATATTTATAAATAATAATAGTAATTTATAAATTACCTACTCAAATATAATTTTTTATAAGATGTTTCATATAATATTATGAGATGGCAATATTTTTATTAAAATATATTAATTTAATAAAATTGAAAATTTGTTTATTTTTTGCCAAGAAAATAATTAAATAATTATTTATATATTTATAAAATACTTTTTTATCAAAATATTGTGCATAAAATCATTTTCCATTTTCAAGTACAAATGGTCATTTTGCCCAGCCTTTCCACTTATTTTATGCAAACACCGTATGTATGCACATTCTTAATTAAAAATTACTCAGATTTGTTTTGGAAAAATTCTATCCTATAATGTTCTCAACAACTTGGCATAGAACAAAGAAAATGTTGAAAATATGTATCTATTTTATGGTCTGTTTCATATAAAATCACTTTATTTTATAATTTTATTATTATAGCAATTATGTATGGACCAATCATTTATTAAAATAAATTTCAAGCTAGACCTTCTAAAATTAGCGATGCTAATATGTTTTGAAATGTGCTATAAACTTTTCCGTGTATGTAAATAAGTAATCTATTGTGAAACCCATTAAAAAATATATTTATAAATATATTTTGTTAATAATTATTTTGTTTTATTTATAAAGAGCAATGTTAGGTACAGTCCCCACTTGGGGACTACATCTGCAGGCCTAGACTATTTTAACTTTGAAATTTTTTAAAATTACAAAATTATCCCTCCTAAAATAATATTTTCTCTCATTTAATAATGTGCCTACACATGCAATCCCCACTTCAGGACTGCAAATAGAATTTCTCATTTATAAATATATTTACTAATTAATAAATTACCAACCCAAAAGAAAATATATTTATTTATAATTTCCATAACAAATTAGGGATGCCATAAGCATCAGAAATGGGGGAAAGAATTTGCTAAAATCAGCTCGCGATTTTCTCTGGAAGTTGAAGTATTGTTTTTAATCTCGTACCGTACCGGCCATTGAGCCGGTATAGATTTCATGTATATTTTATACTGGCTCAAATACCGATCATATCAACATATATTTCGGCCTGTACTGGCCGATATTCCGGTCTTTATTTATTTTTTTTCATGTTTTTAAAGTATAAGTTTATTTTTTGACTTCCAATTCAAACTATGTTATTTATAATTTATATATATATGTATTTATATATAATTTATTCATATATAGACTATTATTTTAGAATATTTCATATATCGATTATCTCGAAACGGTATACGAAACGATATCAATATTAAAATATTTTGTTTCAATATCTTAGTTGGTACGACATGTAGTACGATATTCAAAATATTGATCGAAGGCATGACTCACGTGAGAGGAGGAGATTTGAGGATCTGCACCTTTGTGGAGGGATGCAAGATGAGGTGCGTAGAAGGAAGGGCACGCATGAAGGGAATGGGTTCTGGCAATTTTCAAACGTTGAAGATTAATCTCTCTTGTTGAGGAAAATGATTTACATATAATATTTCATACAATACATTATATAATAATATATTAAATTAAGAATATTTTTATAAAATATCTTATAAAAATAACATAATTTTATAAAAATATATTTTTTTAATAATATTATTATATAATATAGTGTATAATTTATTATGTGTATATTATTACTCCTCTTCATGTTGAATACTTTGGTCTGCAAAAGCAAAAAAGTCTGAAAAATATACGAGAAGATGACAGTCTTTTTTGTCTTTGAGCCCTTTTCTCGTTAATGAAAATATTGTGAAACATTGATTTGAAAACAATTAAGAAGTATTTTACCGTACAAGCAGGAATGAGATGATGTCCGAATCCAAACCAAGACTAGAGTATGAGTAATTGTTTTATTTTTTGAAATAAACCTCTATATTTCATTAACAAACTTTACACATTACAAAGTTTATCTTTTTTTCAGACAATCTACAATGAGATCTGGAACTTCCTCAATTGAATTATGAATTATGAATTATGTGTTGTTAGAGTATCATTTGATTAGTTAAAATTAAAAGATAATTTTAATGAATTTAAGAGAAATTTTACTTTTAACTATTCTATTCACATAAATCTTCACATTTGAATAGTTATTTTTTTTATTATATAACAATAAAATAATATAAAATAAATTTGATTTTAGTTATTCATATCAAATCTCCCCACTAGATTATCCATTTATTCATTATATAATAATGAATAACTAATAATTTCAAAAATATTTAATTTTTTTAATTATTAATTAATTAATTTATTTATTTTATCATATTTTACTATTCTACCTATTATATATTAATTAATATATCACTAACTCATATTAATATACCAATTGTGATAAAATATATGATAGAAAGAAAGGAAGATAAATAATTGATAAAATATATATTTGATGTATGTACACTAACTTTCAAATCTGAAAAAACTTTTGAAAGTCACTATAGCTAAATTCTAAATATTTGATATTTGGAATTTAGTTAATCCATTGTGAGCATATTTTGTTTTCTAATAGTTAAATATTTAATGAATTTAATTTTTAGTTAATCTATTGATGATGCTCTCATGAATGATAGTTAGAGATATAGATGGTAAAAAACTCGCACATTTTTTTTAAAAGATAAATAAAATTGATTATTTAAAAATGAGTTTTATCATATAAATTTTAAACTTGTCTATTTTTTAAAAAAAGAGATGCACGGAATTTGTCTAAGATTGTTCAAATAATTTCACTTACGAAAAATACTTATAGTTTTTTACAACAGAATCCATCCTACCATTCCTATGCTTTAGTTTTGCACTCTCCTGGGACAATCCATTGCAATCCTATCCAGTTTCATACCAAATTCTCCTACTTTCCACCGTATGTATTTTGTCATTTTGTCCAAACAAAAGTCAAAAAACGTGTCACGTTTCACTTACCTAATCAGCAATTTATAATTTTATATCCCTGCTAGCTTACCAATAATTATTAATTTATTATCACTCTACTCAGTAATTATTCACCGGGAAATGATATGCATCAACCCCACACTAGCACACACTTCACATTATTTTTTTTTTTTTACACTCAATAAATTAAGTGAGTACTGATGTGTGGCTGATGCAAATATTTTTCCTTATTCACCTCCTCAATGGCAAATCCAGTGTTCAGTGCACGTAAAAGCACACGGTATCCCAAGTAGAGGAAGTTATTAAGCACTTGCTTTGCAAATACGCAGCAGCCCTTTCCATGTGAGCGACCCCCTTGAAACTCCCATCCTCTTAAAGACTTAAATCCTCTCCCGCTCTTCGCCTCGTTCTTTTCACCCCGTCTCTATGCATGTATAGCCCAGAATTTCTCGAACATGTTCAGTTACATTTAGCGAAGCTTTCTTTTTTTTTTTTTTTTTCCTTTCGAGTATTCTAAGATGACGCGTCCAAGACCCAAAACCCTTCTGTTGCTGTTTCTCCTGTTTTTGCACTGTTTATCTATGGTTGTTGCTCTTGGAGGAGACTACGAGATTTTGATTCGGGTGAAGAATGCCCAACTGGACGACCCCAATGGCAGCCTCAGCGATTGGGTTTCGAACAGTGATCGCAATCCCTGTAAGTGGACCGGCATTACTTGCGACTCTCGGAATCGATCGGTTATTTCCATTGATCTATCCGGGTTGGGCATCTCCGGCGGGTTCCCGTTTGATTTCTGCCGGATTAGAACCCTCCAGAACCTCTCTCTCTCGGACAACAACTTCAATGGTAGTCTTCCATCCGAGCGCATATCCGTCTGCTCACGCCTTTACTTGCTTAACCTCTGCAATAATTACTTCGTCGGTGAGCTTCCGGAGCTGTCTTCGTTCACTGTATTGGAGGTCATCGACCTCTCCTACAACAACTTTACCGGGAATATTCCCATGAGCTTTGGTGGGTTACAGTCGCTGAAAGTGCTCACTCTTACTCTGAACTTGCTCACCGGTTCGATCCCTTCCTTCTTAGGTAATCTGAGCGAGTTGACCCGCTTAGAGCTCGCTTGCAACCCATTCAAGCCCAATGCTTTACCTCCAGAGATTGGAAACCTGACAAAGCTCGAGAATTTATATCTGCTGGGATCGAACCTCATCGGCCACATACCAGAGTCAATTGGAAAACTCGTCTCGCTCAAGAACCTAGACTTATCCGGAAACTCTCTTTCAGGCGAGATTCCTACCGGTATTGGCGGATTGAAAAGCGTAGAACAAATCGAACTCTATGAGAACCAGTTGTCCGGTGGGTTGCCCGAGAGCATAGCAAACTTGAGCGCTTTGCTCAGACTAGATGTCTCTGAAAACAAACTCACTGGGAAGTTACCGGACAAGATCGCAGCAATGCCTCTCAATTCTCTGAACCTCAACGATAACTTTTTTGAAGGCGAAGTTCCAGAAATTTTATCTTCGAATCCAAATCTGCAACAGTTAAAGCTCTTCAACAACTCATTTTCCGGCAAGCTACCCGATAACCTAGGCAAATATTCCGACTTGGAGGATTTTGATGTTTCTACAAACAATTTCATCGGTCAGTTGCCCAAGTACCTCTGCTTTCGAAAGAAGCTTCAGAATCTAATCGCATTCAAAAATCGTTTCTCTGGAAGTTTACCAGAATCGTACGGTGACTGCAATTCTCTTAGTTATGTGAGGATTGCGGACAACGAACTCTCCGGCAAAGTACCGGACGGTTTCTGGAGTCTTCCGCTTGAGTTTCTTGAAATGCATAATAATAGACTCGAGGGTTCTGTTTTGGGTTCGATATCCCGTGCTCGTAAGCTCACTAAGATCTTCATCTTCGACAATAAGTTTGAGGGTGAAATTCCGGCGGAGATTTGCCAGCTGCATGAACTCATCGTGATCGATGTGAGCAAAAACCGATTTTCCGGCGATGTTCCGACTTGTATAACTGGATTGAAGAAACTAGAGAGGCTTAGAATGCAAGAGAACCAGTTCTCCGGGGAGATTCCGGGTTCAGTGGGCTCGTGGTCCGACATGGTCGAGTTGAACCTATCGAGAAACCGTTTCTCCGGAAAAATTCCTGCGGCACTCGGGAATTTACCGGTGTTAATGTATCTAGACCTCGCCTGCAACTCTCTTAGCGGCGTAATTCCGGTGGAGCTGACAAAGCTAAAGCTGAACGAGTTTAACGTCGCAGACAACAAATTGCATGGAGAAGTACCTATTGGGTTCAATAACGAGTTGTACCTCAATAGTCTATTGGGCAATCCGAATCTCTGTAGCCCTAATCTGAAGCCCTTGCCACCATGTTCGAAAACTAGACGCGCTGCACTGTATTTTGCAGTTATTCTGGCTATCTGCGCTTTGCTCTTCATTGGATTTCTGTTGTGGTTCTTCAAAGCCAAATATCAAGCATTGGGTGGCAAATCTAACAGCCGATGGAAGATAATCTCCTTTCAACGGATCGTGTTCAGTGAGGAAGACGTAATTCCATGTCTAAAAGAAGAAAACGTGATCGGAATGGGTGGTTCTGGTCAGGTCTACAAGGTGAAGCTCAAGCCGGGTATGACTGTGGCAGTTAAGAGACTTTGGGGAGGTACCTCCCAAAACCCGGAGTCAGAAGCGGTATTCAGATCGGAGATCGAGACGTTGGGTCGGATCCGCCATGGCAATATTTTGAAGCTGCTGTTGGGTTGCAGCGGTGAGGCGTCTTGGATTTTGGTGTACGAGTACATGGAGAATGGGAGCTTGGGCGACGTGCTGCACGGAGAGAAGGGCGGTGCTTTGTTGAATTGGCCTCGTCGGTACTTGATAGCTGTGTGTGTGGCTCAGGGGTTGGCGTATCTTCACCATGACTGCGTGCCAGCGATTGTGCACCGAGATGTGAAGAGCAACAACATATTGTTGGACGACGAGTGGAGGCCGCGTGTGGCGGATTTTGGGATGGCCAAGACTTTGCAGCGGGAGGTGGGGCAGGGGGATGCTCCAGGTTCCATGTCTCGTGTCGCTGGGTCCTATGGCTACATTGCGCCAGGTTAGTCGTTTACTTTGGATTTATATGACCAGAAATTAGTACCTCGAAGAGACACATGGATTTATATTGATAAATTTTTTAAAATAATATGATAAATTTATTTTCTCTCTCTCTCTCTCGAAATACTTGTTCTACTTCTATCTACTTTTAAGACTTGTTGTCGTGGTGGGGTCTTACCTTTCTAATTATTGAACTAAATACAGAGTATGCTTATACTACGAAAGTGAAAGAAAAAAGTGATGTTTATAGTTATGGTGTGGTGCTTTTGGAGTTAATAACTGGCAAGAGGCCAAATGACTCATCCTTCGGCGATGACAAGGACATAGTGAAGTGGGTTTTAGAGATAGCTCTATCATCTCCTGATGGTGGAACCGGCGAAGCCATCTCCGAAGGTTGCAGTGGAGTCCTGGACCAGCTTATAGACCCGAGGATGGACTCATGCTCGTGCGATTATGAAGAGATTAAGAAGGTTTTGAAGGTGGCTCTCCTCTGTATCTCAGAACTTCCCAACAAAAGACCCTCCATGCGAAAGGTGGTTGAATTGCTGAAAGTGGGTCCTAATTGATGATGGCATTCGAATGGCAGTGGGGTGTTTGAAACACACTACATTTGTAGCCCTCAAACTAGTGTCACCGATCTGCATGGTGGATTAATGTATGAGAGATTTTGTTTGTTCTCAATCATACTTGCTTACGGGGAAATTCTAAATGATTGGCTATTTAAATAAATAGAGAAACCATTTAGTCACAAAGAATTTATATAAAAATAAATTTATAAAATAGCGTGATTTGATGTAATACTTAAAGAGCGGTACTATTTTGCTGCTTCTATGTGCCTATTCTGTGTGCCGTCTAATGTAAATTTTTTTTTTTTTTTTTGCTTTTTATTTCAAATATTTTTTAAATATATTTAAATATTTTTTTAAAAAATATATCAATACACTAATAGTCATTTATTTAATCATTAAGAAAAAAAATTAAATATATAAGCAGTCAAAATAAACAAGCATTATTTATACTTAAATATGATTAGATTTGAAAAAATTTAAGAGGAAACAAAATATGTGTTTTAAATAGATTTTGATTCTTTTGTCAAAAGAAAATCGTGACGTTTCGCTTACCGAATGAAACTTTGTTGACAGAAATTTTGAGAGAGAGAGAGAGAGAGAGAGAGAGAGAGAGGTAAAGTTACGTTTAAGAAAGGCAATTAGCAGCAAATGATAATTAAATGTATCTTACAAGATCGACGTTTCATTCATCAGGCAATGATTTTGCGCGCCATAGATAGTTCTCCAGAACAAAATCATTGCAAGATCGCAATCTGAATTCTATACCTAGTGCACTTGTTTTCTTTTTCTTGTTGCCTTTTTAGCTTTTCATTACATTATGATTGCTTAGCTTTAAAGTTAAGGATGAATGTTATGGACGCACCGACACTGGCAGATTGGAGCTGCATCTCTGAGAGGACGCTGTAACGTTTGCAGAGTTTCTCGATAGAAACTTCTTAAGTTAATATTTGAGTTTTTAAGTAGATAAAATATATTTATAATCATGAATTATGTAATTGTTGAATAATTATTTAAAAAATATAAAATATAAAATTTATATAATAAATTAATTTTTTAATAGTAAATTTTATTTTTTTTAAGTAATTATATGCATTTACGTATTTCATGATTTTATGTAGAATTACTCTTTAGATTATTATAAAAATAAGATTTTTATTATTAATTTTTGTAGAATTAAGAATTGGACTTTAAAAAATTTCTAACTAGGTATCTCTATTTATCATTTATTACAAAATTAACAAGAAATTATCACGTGGCATTAGTATACTACGTATGTCTTTAATTGGTTGATATTGCTTACCATCAATTGCAGGTCTCGATCTAAAAAAATGTATCATTTTTTAAGTGATTGGTCTAGATCTTACAAAATTTAATTTATAATAGACGTGACATATATTTAGATTCTAAAATATCTTTCATCATAAAGTATATTGACATATCATTTTATAAACTCTATGCGTAGATCTAATCTCTTTTATTGCAATTAATTAATTTATTTTTAAATTAAAACCACGATACAAGTGCGAACATTTTACACACCCTTTACACATAAAAGAAAAAGGAAAATGATAGGTTACTATCATCTTACTATTCTTTTATATTTTATTTTATTTTTTTTACTTAATAGTTAAGAAAATGATTATTAGTAAAATTATATATTTTTTAATTGTTTTAATAATCAAGGATGTTAAAAAATACTATAAATAATAAATAGATAATAAAAGAGTAATAACTCTATCACTATAAAAAAAATAAAAAAAAATACTTGTAGTAATTAACAACAAATGATTTTTTTTTTTGCCTGTAAAGTTCGTGACCTCCGACTCTTTCTTCTCATCTCTCTTTCCTCAAATTCCTCATTGCTCTTAGCATCTCTTGACAGTCGAGCTCGGTCTCTTCCTCCCCACAACGTTGTCTCTCCCTCGATTTTGTCCTCTCTTGACTCCTTTCCTCTCTCCCTCACTTTTAGGAGACGTTTGGATTCGAAAATCATCTCAATTCATCTCATTACTATTTATTATTATTCAGCAACTTTAAGTCATAAATCTTACTACTATTCACAACTCATCTCACTACTAATCACAACTAATCTTAACTCATCTCAAGTCATCTTCGAATCCAAATCTCTCCTCAGTCCCTCTCTCTTTTCTGATTTGTTGTTTAATGTTTATTACTTTGCAAAGTGATTTTTTTACTAGTTTATGATTTTTTTATTGTGTATTTTACTATTTTGTTGTAGATTTTTATTTTTTATATATTTTTTGTGGATTTTACTATTTACTCTCGAGCTATTTTTAAATTTAAAAAATAAACAAATATGTAAAAAAACTCAAAAAAGAAATAGAGCGTATATCAACTCTCGATGTTTTTTATTCACGGAGGTGATATGAACTGTGATGAACTTTGACTACTCTCTTACACATTTATTTGACATTGTTTAAGGTTGAGTTTGGATGTTGAAGTGAGTTGAGTTGAGATGATAAAATATTATTAAAATATTATTTTTTAATATTATTATTATTTTGAGATTTAAAAAAGTTGAATTGTTTATTATATTTTGTGTTGAAATTTGAAAAAATTGTAATAATGAGTTGAGATGAGTTAAGATAGGTTGATGATCCAAACGAAGCCTAAAAGTTTAAATTTCAGTTTGAATAGTGAGATGAAATGAGATAATTTTAGATAAAATTAAAAATAAAATATTATTTTTTAATATTATTATTATTTTAAAATTTAAAAAATTTAATTATTTATTATATTTTATATAAAAATTAAAAAAAATTATAATAATAAAATAAGATGAAATAAAATTATTTATGTATCTAAACGGATCTAAGAGAATCATTCATTGTTAAAAGTTTTCACTTTTCAATAATTGAAAATTTTTAGATTTTACTCAATTATTGTGATAAATATATGAGATATTTTGATTTTTTATTGATATTTAGTTTCAAACAATTTCTAAAAAGTTTATTAATCTATTATTAAAACTTTTGAAGGTCTGTACTCTAAATAGTAAATAACTAGTAAATATGGTGGGGTAAACCGAAAGATGATGTGATGAATGGTATTTCTCAAATCAAAATCACGCCGTTTGACATCTGCTTTTCACTTTTCACTTTTTTATCGAACGGTGTGTTGGTTGCCACGTATGGGAGCAATTCATATTTCATATGACAACGAAAAAGCCGCTTCGCTCGTGGTCCCTCCCATTTCTCCCCCCCCCGGGGGTCTATAATCTATATAAAGCCCATGCGAGAAATCAGATGCGAACAGCGTACCCAAATTGCAAACCGCTAAGAAGAGGTGCCGCGTAAGAGAGGCGTCTTGATAAACGCACTTCTTTCGTTCTCTCTCTCTCTCTCTCTGGTCCTCATCTCCTCCTTCATCCGCTCGTCACATTTTTCCATTTCTCAACGAAAATGAGAGAATGCATCTCGGTCCACATCGGCCAGGCCGGTATTCAGGTCGGAAATGCTTGCTGGGAACTCTACTGTCTAGAGCACGGCATTCAGGTATCCTAATCCTCCTTGCTTTTATCCGTTTCTTCTTTATTCGTTGTCGTGGCCGCTTTCTATTGTTTTTTTTCCTTGTCGCCGTTTGTTTGAGATTTGAGGGGATCTGCGGATCTGGCGTATAATGATGTACATTGACTAAAATCTGCCAGATCGGGGTTGTTTTCTCGTGCTCATGTGACATTTTGTTGGATCTCTGGCTAATGTTGAGTTTGATGCGTAATGTGATGTAAAAAGATGATATTAGCTCGACTAGGGTCAGTTGCTCAGATTTTTTACACATTTCTTTGACATTTTGCAAAGATGCAAGGTTTCTAAGCTGCACCGTTTCTTATATTGACGGTCACTTCACAGTGTAATTTTTCACGAGATTGGTTTTACCTCCTCGCCGAGTGAATCTCCAGAATATGTAGATCTGACCGTATATTCCTATTATGCAATTAGTAATTATATGTAATTGAAGTGCACGTGCCCTTGCCCCCATTTTTTTTTTTGCTTCGACTTATCGGCGTTGAAAATCATTTCCTGTAGATCTAGAACCTAACGATTAAATGACTTCATTTTGATCTGATTTCTAATTATAAAATCCGATTTGCGCTCATCCCAAGTTATTATGGTCTGTATTCGGTCTTACATGAGATTTATGTTTTATTTTGGTCGTTTTACAGCCTGATGGCCAGATGCCAAGCGATAAGACTGTTGGGGGTGGTGATGATGCTTTTAACACCTTCTTCAGTGAAACTGGTGCTGGGAAGCATGTCCCCCGTGCAGTTTTTGTAGATCTAGAACCTACAGTTATTGATGAGGTCAGGACAGGGACGTACCGACAACTCTTTCACCCTGAACAACTCATCAGCGGCAAGGAAGATGCTGCTAACAATTTTGCTCGTGGCCACTATACCAGTAAAGATCTCTCATTTTATCTTTCCCCTTTTGACTTATGCAACCCTGTTTTTTTTCAACTGCTTATGCGCCTCATTTGATTCAGTTGGGAAAGAGATCGTTGATCTGTGCTTGGATCGTATCCGAAAGCTTGCTGACAACTGCACTGGTCTGCAAGGGTTCCTGGTTTTCAATGCTGTTGGTGGGGGCACTGGTTCTGGTCTTGGCTCCCTTCTCCTCGAACGACTTTCAGTTGACTATGGCAAGAAGTCTAAGCTTGGGTTCACTGTATATCCCTCACCACAGGTTTCTACCTCCGTTGTTGAGCCCTACAATAGTGTCCTCTCTACCCACTCCCTTTTGGAGCACACTGATGTTGCTGTGCTGCTCGATAATGAGGCGATCTATGATATCTGCAGGCGTTCCCTTGACATCGAGCGCCCAACATATACAAATCTTAACCGATTGGTGTCTCAGGTATTGCCCATCTTTCTCTTAAAATCCAGAACCTGTTCTATTTCATCATGTAAATGCCTACTTTAATATGGCATTTGCTGTTTGTTTCAGGTGATTTCATCACTAACTGCCTCTCTGAGGTTCGATGGTGCCTTGAATGTAGATGTGACTGAGTTCCAGACTAACCTGGTCCCATATCCCAGGATTCACTTCATGCTTTCATCTTACGCTCCTGTGATCTCAGCTGAGAAGGCCTACCATGAGCAGCTATCGGTTGCAGAGATCACTAATAGTGCATTTGAGCCTTCATCCATGATGGCCAAGTGCGACCCCCGCCATGGCAAGTATATGGCTTGCTGTCTGATGTACAGAGGAGATGTGGTGCCCAAGGACGTCAATGCAGCTGTGGCCACCATCAAGACCAAGCGTACCATCCAATTTGTTGACTGGTGTCCAACTGGATTTAAGTGTGGCATTAATTACCAACCCCCAACCGTTGTTCCTGGTGGTGATCTTGCCAAGGTTCAGAGGGCAGTGTGCATGATCTCTAACTCCACCAGTGTAGCTGAAGTGTTCTCCCGCATTGACCACAAGTTTGACCTTATGTATGCAAAGAGGGCATTCGTTCACTGGTATGTCGGTGAGGGCATGGAGGAAGGTGAATTCTCGGAGGCCCGTGAAGACCTTGCTGCCCTCGAGAAAGATTATGAGGAGGTTGGTGCTGAGGCTGGTGAGGATGAGGAAGGTGACGAGGGGGATGAATATTAAGAAACGAATGCTGCTTTTAAATAACATGGCTTGTGAGCTTAATATTGCTTTAGTTCCGTGGCGCTGACTTGTGCCCTTTTCTATTCAAACTGTTGACTTGCTCTAGTCGTTGCTTTGGATTCTAGTTGCTATTTCACCTAGTGTGAAGCAGCTATCTATGTTGCTTATATGGTTTACTCTGTTCCTGTGTTGAACTTTTCAATGATATGACTATGGCCTATCATATTTATAACGAGTCTCTTTTCTATTTTCCTTGACTGGTTCTTTGGTATTTGTGGAAAATCTATGGGAGGCAGCGTGAATTCCTCTATTCCTTGAGATTGTAAAACTAAAATTTGTAGTGTGATTGAGCTCTGCAACTAAATAGGCTTTTGATGATAAATCGGGCATCATAATCTATAGTTGATCATTGGTGTAGTTTCCATGTACTCGTTCGGTTCTGTTGCTGTCCCTTCTGATCTCTTCCTCTTTGATATGCAACTGTTGAAGAAAATGCAACCAACAAGAATTTAGTTCAGATTAATCATACAGTCTCATTTGCACGAAACAATATAAAAAAGAAAAATTTAATGTATCCCTCGCATTTCTTCGCCTAAAGGTTGCCAGCCATAACTGCGCTAAATTCTCAAGAGCTGGGATTTGCTTTTGCACCTGGCCAAGGGCAGTCCAATCCAGCCGATTGTAAGAATCTCTGTTATAGCCAACCCACTAATTTCCCAATTGAGGCCCAAGCTCAACTCTCTAACATTTTGTGGTCGGCAAGTGGGCTAGACTCTCCCTCCCTCCCTCCCTCTCCCTAAGCAACTTGGTTGGAGGGGAATTTGAATGCAGTCATGGCCACCACCAAAGATAGCACGGAGCAAAAATTTAAAAATCTGACTCTATTATGATTCTGTACTGATTTTGACAAAACAAAATTGGAGTTTGATTTTTTTTTTTTTTTATAACTTTTCAGTTGAAGTCGGAGATGTCATCGAACTGATTCTGACTCCAGCTTTATGCTCCGACTCCGACTTTATGCTGATTCTGAATCTGACTTCGATATTGTACATATATTAAATATATATTTATCTATATATTGATCATAATACTAGTATAGTTATATAGTTATATAACTAGAACTTATATAGTTAAATTCAATAATATACTAATATGAGTTAATTATTCTAAAACAATATACATATACTATAATATAAATAGATTAATTAAGTTAGAAAAAAGTTAGACACTAGTAAATAACATGTAATACTAATGCATAGTAACATATAATTAGACATTATAATATAAGTTTAGTATATAAATAAATTAGACAGTAGTATAGAAATAACTAATAAGTCATTATAATAAGTTAATGACATTTATTACTAATCTACTAAAGTATAATAACATGTAATTAGATACTAGAACTAAGTTAGACACTAGCAATTGATATGGCATACAAGGAAGTAGCTGAATTTTAAACTTGTTATTTGTTTACTTTGTTGTTAGGCTCCTGTTATATTTACTGCTAATACTTTTTATAATTAGATATTTATTATAAATACTTATGTGGAATGACTATTAACCGGGCATCTTATTGATCTTGTTTAAAGAGTTTTGGTTATGTTTTTCGTAAACTTGAAATTTGAAAAATGGCAAAAAGAATCTTGTTAAAAAATGGGCTAAATATGAAATTAAAAGAAACTTAAAAAAAGTCCAAGTCTGACTCCACTTCGATAAGTCGATGTCGGAGTCGGATCAGAGCCTACACAAGTCTGAATTGGAGTCGGATTTAGAAAATTTTGACTCTAACTAAATTTAGGGAATTTAAACTCCAACTGCGTTGGTGGGACTGCCAATATTTTCGAATACGTATTTTGTATTGCGGATTTGTAGTTTAGTTTTCGAAGGGCCACCACAATCATGCTTCCTTTGAGCCAATTTTAAAAGCTCTCTCAATCCAAACACCACAAAGACTTTTTAATTTCAAGTCTTCAACTTTTTCATTTAATTATTACTTAATCATTACAATTTTTCAAACATTTAAACAAAACATAAAAAATAATTCAATATTTTCAATTCCCAAAATAAAAATTATATTAAAAAATTATATTATAATAATATTTTAACTTTATGATATTTTTATTCAATTTTTTTCTCTTATTTTTTAAAATCTCATAAAACATCTCAACTCAAACAATTTCACTACTATTTATAGATCATTTAATTTTTATCTCATTTCATCTCATCTTACTATTTAAACGAGACGCCAGTCAAGCTTTAAAGTTGCACACCATATTTCTATCTAACTTAATACCCAAGGTTAAAGACGGGGAATAATTCTGAAAAAAAAAACATTGTAAATTATTTTAAAGAAAAAACTTGATGATATTTATTCAAATAATCTTAAACCTACCTCAAAAGGTATTGGTACACTTATAAATTGTGCCAAAGAACTAGAAAATTTATAGTTTTTTTGTGTCAAGCAAACAAAGTATCTCTTTAATTACTTGTTGACTTTATAAAAAAAAGGGAAGGTATATGGCGTGAACAAAAATGTTACTTATCATTCCTGCGCCACATATCAATATGTGATTTGTTATTTTTATTTTTTTATTTAAACACACATTAACAACATTTCTCTAAGTGTGAATAGGACTAGTTATTTTATCTTTAGGCGGAAAATTATAATTTCTAGTCAGTATTAATATACTTTTTACACTTTGCATACCAAATCTTCAAAATTGACAAACTAGATCTTCCAATTATATATATAAAAAAAATCTTATAAAATAAGTGAAAATAGTTTTGATGACACAATCTTGATGATTGAATAATGGAAGGTAAGCATTACAAAATTAATAATTTTGGGTTAAAGTGTAAAATGTTTAGTTGGCATTGGCAAATAGTCCTACTTGGAAACCTATTTAATAATAGATTATGTGGAGTTTGATTTACTTAATGGTGACCATTACTTAATGGTGACCCCTATATTGTTATTACCTAATGACCTACAAACTATATAAACTTTGCAGGCTGTTATGGATGACATCAAAGGAAATAAATTCAATAGGGTGGTGACAAAGACCAAAGATAGGACACCAAAATTAAAATTGGCAATAACTTCTATTCCCTACCAAATATGTAATGCATCATGACCATAAATCATGCCATATGGCATACTCTAAAATGCCTTTTTTTTTTTTTTTCTTTTTTCTTATAGTCCAAAAAAATCTAGAAGCTTTAGGACTTTTGAATCCGGGTATGATAAGTTTAGTACTGGGTCCTACCAAACCAAAAACAAAAAAGGCCTAAAGCCCGGGTTGTGTAGGATGAAAAATGGGCATTAAAATTTGGAAAAAACTAATTTGTCTACTAAATGTGACCGTTCAACTTGACTGATCGGAAAATTTTTATTTTTATTTAATAATTAAAAAAATATTTTAAATATATTAGTATATTTTTTATTTTTTAAAAATATTAAAAAAATATAGATAAAAAAATAAAAAAAATTATAAAATATAACTATCAAATAAATAAAACAGATTATTCTAAACGGCAGAATAGCCCGCCTCTTAAAATTTTGCAGCACATTCATTTATGTCATTTTCAGAGACATTAAAATTGTAGAAAAAGTGTGTCACCTTCCACGAAGGCCATTTGTGATTAGGCTGAGGTGAACCGACGGTACGAAGATTAATATTAAAAAAAGTGTTTAGTTTGTTTTTTTGAATTACGAGAGATGTGGTTGTTGTAAATGGGGATCCAAGGAAAAATCAACTGGGCATTTGATTGGTAAATACAAGGATGTTTTTTTTTTTTTAGAGAAATATTCTAATTATAAAAAAAATTTATAAATATAAATTTATAAATTAACGTGATTTGATGTGATATATTAGATTATAAAACTACTTTAAATCAATTCCTTAGTTTTTTTTTAATAAAATATCTTTCTTAACTCATGTGACATGTTTTTTTTTTGTTTTTATTAACAGTTTTTGTTTTTATATGTTAAAGCACAAGTCTACATCGGTGTTGCTGCATTTATAGTGAGAGTAGGCAATTTGGTCTTGCCATTTCTCTTTAGTTGCTCACTGACTCAGTATTCAGACGAAACATCAATTTGGAAGTAATTGTAAATTTGTAAGGCATGCAGCATGACAGCATCCAAATCCCAAGACTCTTTTATCATTGATCCCAACCCATTTATTAATCTAGTGTGATCTGTGTGCTTCTGTTTCCTCTTTTTTTCTTGTATTTTTTTTTTTTTTGTATTGTATTTAATTAATTGATGTTAGGTTAAACAATGACCAAGAAGAAATGATAGTTAAAAAGGTAATAATAATTTCTTTTGATTAATTTAATTGGATCAATGCCTTTTTTTTTTTTTTCTATGATTTGGGTTATCTTAAGATGAAAATTAGGGATGTAATCGGTTTGGTCCAATCTCGGAGAGGGGGGTTTGGATTGGACCGAAAATTTCGGTGCACCCTTTTTCTGGACCAGACCGATTATTTCTATAGACCGGACTGGACTTTTAGCTATTAGTTTGGTTGATCCAATTCAGTCCGTATGAGTTATAAACATTTTTTTTCTTTATTTTTTGGTAGATAAATTAATACAAAAACTATTTAAATTAATAAAATTAAAATTAAATGAGCTCTTTAATGTAGATTATGTAACTAGCTTATTAAAAAATAATTAATTATGATTATATTTATGATGTTAATAGTTACTAACTTAATACTTAATAATATGTAAATTGTATTATGATATTTAATGCATAATGACCTATATTAAAATTTTAACATTTTATATATGGTAAATGAATAACTGTCATTGGCCATAGATACTTCATACTTACTTGCAACTTAGGTATCTTACATAAAATATACTTAATTACTTTAATTAGGTGTAGATACTAGAATATGTATATTTGCATATAATATTATGAATTTTTGATTTATCATTATTCATATAATTTATTAGTTAATTGATATCATATTAATTATGATATATTTAACATTTTATATTGTTAATGATGATATGTTAGATAAAAATTACATAATTAATTTATAAAATTACTATATAAAATAATATATATAATTTATAAAACATATTTAAAAATATATAATTATAATTAGATTAGTTTGGTTTGGTCTGGGGTGAAAAAATCCCACTCTGGACCGCATCGATTTCTGAAATTTCTCATCTATTAGGATCGAAACCTACTAGTCCCCATATCGGTTCGGTCGAATTTTTAGGCTTGAACCGAAAATTTTACACCCCTAATAAAAAGTAAGAGTTTAATTTATCCGCAAACAAGAAATAGGATAAATTAAGATTTGAAAGTATTTTTTCTGAATTTTAAGATTTGGTGTTTACAATAATACCATAAGAACTACAGCTTTGCAAATAAATAAATTCCTTTTGCTCTTATTATTTATTTATTAATTAATTTTGGAAAAACTCATTAAGGGTTTGCTATAAGTTTTTGTCCAATGAGTGAAAATTAATTTTACAAAATTTGCCTCTTTCCCTCTACGAAGATAAAATGCCATATAAAGCAACTAATTAATATTTTCTTTGTAAAAGAACATTTACAGATTGTTTATCACTTTGTTGAGGAACAAAAGCTAATGTAATCTAATTTTTTTCTTTATAAATAAAAGGTTAGACTATAAATTTCTTGCCATCCATAATATTGATGTTTACTTTGCATTCTCTTCCTTCATTAATTTTTTTTTTCTGAATATTCTTTTTCATATTCCAAGTTTTTTTTTATCATAAAAAATAATGAAAAAGAAGCATAAGATTATATGAAAACAGGACAAGCTAGCACATGAATTTTAGGATTAAACATATAACAAAAGAAAATATTACACTTTAATCTCATAATGCAAGAGTTGATTTGATCTTAAACATAAAATTTAATAATAATATTTTTTAATACAAGAGAAATAAAAATATCCCAAATTAAAAAGTTACACAAATATTTCTTAAAAGTTATTTACATTTTATTTTATGAATAATGCCAAAATTTTATTGACAAAAGAGTAAATTTTACGCACCTAAAAATCTGTATAAATTATTTTCATTTTTTCTTTGAATTTTATTTTCAATCTCGGCAGCTACCATCGCACATGTCACACGCTTCAAGGAATCCGTCGTCGGACTCATCCCGTATCGCGTGCTAAAGAGTCAAAGGCTCTATCTTTCCATAGGGATCTATATGTATTTAAACCACAAGCAAAAATATGGAAACACAACACACAAGAATTCAAAGCGGATCATGGATTTCAGTCCGACGATTTCTTCGCTCCAACCAGAACTTTAGGAACTGTCTATCTGCTTCATCTTCTTCTTCCTCTTCCCCCCTTCAAACCCGTTCAGAATCCTAACGACCTCATACATTTTCCACTGTTATTCTTTCAGTTCGAGCTTAAAACTTCTGAGGGAGCCTCTCCCCATGGCTACCACAACACTAACTCGATTGCAGAAACCGAACCCCACAAGCACCATGACGATGAACAAGCCCCCCAAGTCCAAGCTAGCCTGCTTTTCTTTTGCTGCCTACGCCAAGAGCCTCATGGAACACCTCAAGTCGTCTAACATCCCCGTCTTTGAAGGTCTCTCCGACTCCGAGTTCACCTCCGTCGAGTCAATCTTCGGTTTCTCCTTTCCCCCGGACCTCCGCTCCATTCTCCAAGAAGGACTCCCCGTCGCCCCCGGCTTCCCAAACTGGCGTTCCTCCTCAACCCAACAGCTCCGTATCCTCCTCGACCTCCCTTCATTGGGAATCCTTAAAAGAGTCTCTCAGAGAAGCTTCTGGTGCGAGTCTTGGGGGGTCGATCGGCCTGACGACACTGACGAAGCCCTGGCTTTGGCCAAGGAGTTCTTGGACAAAGCTCCGGCTCTCGTTCCCATATACCGACATTTCTATCTTCCTTCGAAGCCCAACATGGCTGGAAATCCGGTGTTTTACGTTAATGGTGGTGATGTTCGTGTGTTTAGCTTCGATGTTGCCCGGCTCTTCCAAGAAGCTGAATTCTTGAACATTTCGACGAGGTCAGGGATCAAGGCCCCGGCGTGGGCTGCAAAGAAGGCGAGAAGAATTGAGTTCTGGACGGACGTGGCGGCGAGTGGCGGCACGCGGTGGTGGAGGAGTGGGGCTTTGGGCGGGTGTTTGGAGGAGGTCTCATGGAGGTTGAGGGATGGAGGGTGGAAGGAAGACGAGGTTAGGGAGATGATGATGATGATGGACGGTGGTGATGAGAGGAACAGTCTGGGTGTGGTGAGGGGTAAAGAGGGTATGGCATCTCACATGAGGATGTTGTCTACGGTCTTACTACGTGCGGGATGGAGCAAGGAAGATGTGGTGTACTCGCTTGGTCTTCAAGATGATGATCATGAGAAAAATGACCTTCTAGAGGGAAAAACCTTTTCGGAATTTCAAGCTCTTCAACATCCAAACAGTTGTTCTAAGGTGGATGAAGACCATCAAGAGCAGAGTTTGAAGCAGCTAATGCTGTTGCACTCTCTTAAGGTGTGATTTTACCTTTTGCCCGCCCTCCTTTTCCAAGTTGCCAAACAATTCTTGGTTCTGTGATTTCTGAGTCATTGACACAAAAAAATTATTTTTTGATCCCCAATATTCATCATATAGACATGTATTGACATTAAATTTATATTGTATATAGATCTTTTAAGCTGAAATAAGACGTATATTAGTATATACTTCTCTTTTTTGTTTTTTCTGGTCAAAGTTGCATGCGTAGACAATTAATTCTATGGATGCAAATTACCTGTCTTGAATTTTGATGGGCATTAATTATTGGGTTGACCCAGAATGGACGGCCATGATTATACACAGAATGAGAGGTAA
The DNA here is from genome assembly GCF_001411555.2 of Juglans regia. Lineage (NCBI taxonomy): Eukaryota > Viridiplantae > Streptophyta > Magnoliopsida > Fagales > Juglandaceae > Juglans > Juglans regia. The sequence continues at coordinate 4,393,104 of NC_049911.1, read as the reverse complement.
CAATCGGTATAGCTGTTAGGTATATAATATAATATAATATGTTCATAATTAATCCAGTATGCTAAGCCTATTTACTAATAATCATGGAGGTGGTGTGTTTTTACCATTCTAGGCTCCTAGCAAACTTTATTGCTACAATATTGGAGGTTGTGTAGATTTTTTGTTTGATTTATCCCTCACAACAACTGTATAGATAAAGAGCCCAACTATATATCAATCACTATTTTACTCCACGCTCCACATTTGTTATTTTTCTCAACTTTATGTAGATTCATCGCTATCACCTTCAACCCTTCTCTCTCCCTCCTCAAATGCTCCTCGGTCTGTCTCTCTCTCTTCCCTCAAATTTTATTTTATAACGTGTTAAAGGAAAGAGAAGAAAAAATATAAAAATAAAACCCCACACGCCAAGTGTGGGGTGTGCTGATCCATAGAGTTTTTCTATGGATAAAAGACCAACCTCCGATCCATTGCAAGCACAAAGAATTCTTATTTTAGGGAAAAGAGACAAGATCATTTACTTACTCTGAAAGCAACAAAATATATGAACATGAGGTGTCTGCATGCATAAAATGATGAATCATATCCAACTGGCAGCATTCTCCAAATCCAAAAGGGTTAAGCTTTTCCAAATTCAAAGCAATTGTGCTTGTGTGTACACACAAAGAACACTTATCAATTTGCAAGACAACAGTTTGTGTAAGCATATATACGTTGATGTTGGCTTCTTGCTTTCTTAGGAAATAAGCTATTTACAATGAAAGTGTTTTCACATATGATGTTTCCACACGTGGAATATTTGGAAAGATTAAAAAAAGACTTGGTTATGTTTACAAGTACTTGCTTATGTTTACAGAGCCTGATTAATTGGTTGCTTAACCCAACAATAAAATCTGAACACTTTGACATATCCTTTTCTCTCGCACACGCCACATAATGTAAATAGTGGTAACGAAGTATATATATGTCGATCTTGATTGTCTTAACTTTCAAATAAGAGAGATAGATATATAAAGTGGATCATACAGTATTCACCGAGTATTTAATGCTGCCTAAAAGCTCTATATAAAGAGGATCTTGACCCCGGATTTATCCCCCACAATGACAAACAAATAGTATAAGATTAATTTTGTCCTTGGTTTATAAAATATGAAATATGGATTCGAATCCCTGAATAAAAGCCACAGATTAATTTCAAAGCAATAAAATTTAGTCGTTGTCTGACTCTCATGCTGTGAGTGTCAATTGGGATGATATATCATATATGGAGTCTTGTGCTTAGTCTTCAACGAAGACGAACACTAACAAAGAGGCCAAAGAAGAGTTGTCAGGAATTTGTCTTTGTCCCCTGCAGAATGAAATCGGGTAATGAGGTTGCCTTTGGTTTTTTGTCAAAGAATATCCAAAGAACTTTCGGGTGGTAGATATGCGTTAAGGTCTAATTAATAACACCGACCAGAGAAAAATAGTTGTTTGGTTGTTTTCTTTTCTATGTCAAACTTGTCATCACGATTATTTGAGACTTGAGACTAGAAGATGCACGTACGTACCACAAAGCTTCTACTTTTGTATTACTTTGTTTCTCTGCATGTCTTTTTCTTCTTCTTTTTTCCCCCCAATTATTACTTATGTTGGGAAAATTAGTGAAGTCTATTTATCTTTGTACAAAGGATTTTCAATCTTTTCTTAATCTGCTTCGACAAAGTTTGTCATTAAATTAGTAATTCTATATACAATTGTAAAGTGTGTAAATATCACGTAATCATTTTGAAAAAGAATGAGATCTATTATTAAAAAATTAATTTTTTTTATTTAGATCTCATATTTTATTTATTTTTTTTAAAATATTATGATTATATAATTTATTATCGTAAATATATTTTTTCTTTTTATTATATCAAATAGAATTATTATTAAAAAAAATATAGTGGGACATGCAATTCAAAATGAGTCCAGTTATTGCGGGCCTTGTCTCACAGGCTCACAGCACAATAAGTTTTGAATAATGCTATAGCAGCCCGCAGCAGGAACTCTAGAATGTGTTTTTATGTATTTTTTTAAGTTATTTTTTATATACTTTTTTTTAATTCTTAAATATTTTGAAGAATTATAATATTATTAAAAAATATTTTCTTAATCACGAAATAAAATAAAAATCATAAAATCATAAAAATACTTCATGATTAAGGAAGTATTTTTAATATTTTTTTACTTTCTAATTAAGAAAGTGTTTTTAATGACATAGTAAACTTATTTTATTTTTAAAAAATATTTAAAAATATTAAAAAAATTTATATAAAAAATAACTTAAAAATACATAAAAACAAATCCTAGAGTGGGAGCTCTAGCATTGTCCATAAGTTTTTGCTCTTGGAGTTTAACTTTTATCTAATAAAAAAACCCAGAATGTGTCATGTTAAAGCAAATGAACGAACGAGATCAATTGTGATGAATAAGAAAACTGATCTCATCAGTTCACTTTTTAATTAGACACATTTGATTATTTTATAAACACAACAACTCTTTACTCTTGTTATTGACACGCTCATGTAATAAAACATTTTTGTTCCAATTTTTTATAATGTAATACCATAAAGGAGTTATATAATGATGTCATTTATAAAAGTAAAATGGCACCGTTACACTTCCTTTATTATTGTTTTATTAATTAGATTTTTTTTTTCTTTTTACTCTTTGAATTTAAATTAAAAATTTCAGAACATGACTTTTTTACATAATTTAGAAGACAATAAATTCAATTAACCAACGTAATCATAATGTAATTAAAAATAAATTTAATTTTATAAAAATTAACATTATTTTACTCTTTGAGTCAATTTTTATAAAAACAAAGAGTAAAATAATGTCATTTTTTATAAAATTAAATTTATTTTTAATCAATTTACATAAATACATTAGTTGATTGAATTTATTTTCTTATAGATTATGAAAAGAGGTTATAATCTGGAATTTTTAATCCAAATTCAATTAGAAAAAAGAAAAAAATAACTGGATAGTAAAACAGTAATAAATATGAAAAAAATATTCTATTTGAAAATTTATTTGTGATAGACTTAACATAATATTAAATTGCGTCTCATAATATGGTTATAACTATAATAAATTTAAAAGAAAAAAACTATAATAAATTTTCCAAAAAACAAACTATAATAAATTTTCCTAATAAATAGTTTGTGATACAACAGACTATATAAACATATATTTACGTGATACGATCACGATGGACTGGACAAATTCCGGTCAATAATTTGGCAAAAGAAGCATATTTTGCCAAATCTTGGGGTATATAATACGATCATATCTTTTATATACAATCGTTAGATAAAATTGACATGTAATTATCTATGTCACGTCAGATTTAAAATGAATTATTCTTCTCTCATCAGTTCGATCTTTCTCTCATCAGCTCTCTTTTTCTCATCAGCTCAGTCTTTCTCTCTTATCAACTCTAGCAGTTCGGTCTGTCCCCCTCATTAGTTCGGTCTCTCTCTCATTAAGTGCCACCATGTCAATCATATTTATACGCCATTTGTACCTGACACTTGCAATAAGCATTTTTCTAATGCGATGCAACTTTTATTACTGTTATTATTGAAATCTTGGACGAAAACATTTTAATCAACTAAAATAAAGGTGAAAGAAAAGATCATTTAAACTACACGTCGTTTCATTTTTGTCTCTGTGACTATCTGTTGCTCGGAGAGAGGGAGAGGGATTTTGCACGAAAGCAGCTCAATTGGTATGGAACACGAACCAACCGAGCAGGATGCCTCCAGCCTGCCGTTGCCTCACTTATCAATGGCTTCTTCTTCCCGGGTTCCTTGGAAGCTGCCTAATATGATTACTCGCTTGGCGAATGCTTTTGCCATCTTCGATTTCATGTAAGCTTTACGCTGCTTTGCGTATAACATAGTTCCGTAGGTCGTATGAAACTATTTTCTTCTTCTTGATTACTTTTTTCTTTTATTCATGATCCATATTAATTATTGTTTCTTTTAGTTTTTTTCGTTGGGTCGAGTTTGATTTGTGGTTGCTCTTGTTTTTTCTGGACTTTCTTTAGATATGTAATTTCTTCTTACGAATTTTAACGTTTTAGGATTAAAAGCATATTAAAGAAGTGTTACTTCTTATATCATACTGCATTCAAACACACGTGGATAATGCGTTTTTTATTTTTATTTTCTGGGTTTATGTCTTATGTGTAGTGAGGAATTATATTTTTAGTCCCATTAGGACCGTTATAAAGTTAGAAGAGATATGTAGTTTAATCTACTTTGAAGCTTTTCAGTGCTGCACTTGCGAGTCCTAAATGGTTGAGGCAATGATAAGCAAAGAAGTCAGTCGACTAATACGGACACATGGAAAAGCAAAAATCAGACCAAGGAATGATGCTGATTTGTACCATTTGTCTCCTTTTGAATTCTGATGTATTGGCAGAAGTTACATTTGAAATGACTTTGTTTTCGATCCGATGAGCAAACATAAGAGAGGTTTTCATTGTCATTTACCCTTTGATTTGGAGTTAACGATGGATTACATAAACATAACAATGGCACCTCGTGTATGAAATGATATGGCATATTAAATCTTGTTAATGATTTTGGGACAAAGTACTTCAGGCTTCCACTTTGTAAATTAAAATCCCATGGTGCCTTATGGCATAACTTCTGGTTTTAGTAAGAGTGGTGGCCTAGATACGACTTTAGAGAAGCACATGCTGTTGTGTGTTTCCAATTCCTCAAGGGACCTTCCTGAAGTTCTTGGTGCTGGATATAGTAAATACTGATATTAGTGGAGAATCCGCTTCCCCTGATTGTGACCAAGAAGATAGTTGATTCTCCATGATTCTAGCTCCTATCATTGATTCACCTTAATTCTAGGAGATTGCCTTTTATTGTATATATTCAAATTATTTCCTTGTTTATAGTTGTACAGATTTATTGTATAAATCAAGATCACCTCATAGCATTTACGCTTGAGGCATTTTCTTTACATGGTATCAGCCAGTCGGTGAAATCCTTGCCGAGACCTTCTTTCAAGCTTTCATGGCTGATTCTTCCACCAACCAGCTTCCGCTCAATACGATGGTTCACATGGTGACCATCAAACTCACTCCCACAAATTACCTCTTGTGGTGTCGTCAATTTATTCCTTTACTTGAAAGTCAGGATTTAATGGGTTATCTGGATGGGTTTTCTACGGCACCTTCCGCTCAGATTCTCTAGGGTATTGATCTGGTTCTGAATCCTACTTACAAGAAATGGCACGCATAGGATCGGCTTATACTCAGTCTTCTTTATACCTCTCTCACTGAGGAATGTATGGCTGAAGTTGTGGATTGCTCTACTGCTCGTGATGCTTGGCTAGCTCTTGAAGCCTCTTTTTCACATAGTTGTAAGACTCAGGAGATTCAATTGAAAGACGAACTCCAGCTGATGCAATGAGGCTCTTGTGGTGTTGTTGAATATGCTCGTTCCTTTCGCTCTCTGTGTGATCAGCTTAGTGCTATTGGCAAACCCGTTGATGACACTGGATATAGTAAATATTTAAAACTTGATTTCCACTTAATGTCCGTGTGCAAGAAGGCATATACTCTAATGCACACTCTCATTCAAGTCATCTTTAGGTTTGCATGCTGGCTATTTTGTTGATTTAAAGTAATTTGTTTAGGCATATTGCTTCAGTCATTATTATAATCATTTGGAAAAATAATTTTGCGCTCAAACTCTTTGGGGTTGGGCACTTTGTGTCCCAGATTGCAAAAATTGGCACATTATACACACCAATTACCAAAAACTTACAATTTGCACTCTCATTCAATTCTAACTGCTAGAAGTGATGAAAAATAGGTGACGTGACACAATTTTGATAGTCAGTTGCATCTTATTGGAGGATGCAATGTGTCAGTTTTTGGTAGTTCGGGGGTGCAAGTGTAAAACCTCTGGTAGTTTGAGGGTGCAAGGTATATTTTCCCTTAACCGTTTATAGGTCTTATATTCTAAATAATAGATTAAACAATTTGTAGTTATCTTTATCAAGGAATTAATGGGAATTAAAGCAAACCATAGTTTGTCTACCATGTACTCCATTGATTTTCTGAAATGCCTGCCGGTTTCCAATTAGCGGTTCTTATCGCTTTAGTTACAAATAAATATGGCAATGATGAAAATTTTGGAAAGTGGGAAAAAAAAAATGTGGTGAGTTCAATAACTATTTAACATTTTAATTTCTCAAACTTTGTTATTGCAACTTATTCTAATTGCACGTCTTAAGTAGGGGTGTAACCGGTCCGATCCGGTCCGGTTTTGGACAAAATTTAGGACCGAACCGGTACGTACTGATTTTGTATTTTTCAAAACCGATTACGCACCGGTTACCATTATAAACAGTACTTCCGGTCCGATTTTTCGATTTTTTTTAAATGTAAGTTTCACAGTTTGTCATTAAAAATGTTTATAAAAAAAAAACTGATTTAAAAAAATCTGTTTTATAATTATAAAGCATGATTTATTTACCCTTAAATATAATTATAAAGCATTCTAAATTATATATGATCATGAATCATGATTTGTATGCATGGAATGGAAAAGGGCTGCTATTACTTTCAAATAATTGATGATGGATGCAATGCAAAATAGATGAAATTCAAATAGATAATACACACAATGCAAGAAAACATTGTAATGATTTCGGATTCAAAAACCCTACCCTAAAATCACAAAACTCAATCAACCCAATCGGCAATCACAGATTCACAAAAATCCCAATATCACAAAACCCAATCACAAAAATCATAGTAGGCTAGTATGTAATTTCACAAAAAAAAAAAAAAAAACTTACCTTGGGGGCAGATCGGCAGAGAGACTGAGACAGGGGCCGAGAGAGTTGAGAGAAGAGAGATTGAGAGCGACGAGAGAGTTGAGAGACGAGAGAGTGAGACACGGGAGCGTTGAGAGTGAGAGACGAAAGAGTTGAGAGACGAAAGAGTGAGAGGCGGGAGAGTTGAGAGGGAGAGACGGGAGAGTTGAGACTGAGAGCGAGAGACAAGAGCGTGAGAGACGAGAGCAGAGTCAGTCACGACTCACGGGCATGAGAGAGTGAGCCACTGAGCGCAATGCGTACGACGGCACGAGAGACAGAGAGAGCAAGCTGCGAAAGAGTATTCGCGAAAGAGATGATTTAGGGTTTTCAAATAGATGAAAACGGCGCCGTTTGGCCTTTGGCCCTTTACTATTTAATAATTTAATTAAAGTTTAATCCTTTTCAATGTGTTTTTTTTTAAATGATAATTAAAATTTATATATATTTGTAATACATTTAATAGACTATAGTGATTTAATATAACTATATATATATATTTGTAATACATTTAATATACCATAATCTAATAGTATTAATATTAGCCTATTAGTATAGTTATATATTAGTATTAGTTATAGTGATTTAGTATAGCTATATTAGTATAAGTATAACTATAGTCTATAGTCAATATTAATTATTAAACTATAGTATTAGTTAAATAGTTATAGACTTATATATTAGTATAACTATATAATATATTAAACTATATAATAGTATTAATATTAGCATATTAGTATAGTTATATATTAGTATTAGTTATAGTGATTTAGTATAAGTATAACTATAGTCTATAGTCTATATTAAACTATTAGTATTAGACTATTAGTTAAATAGTTATAGACTTGTATATTAGTATAGCTATATAATATATTAGACTATATAATAGTATTAATATTAGCCTATTAGTATAGTTATATATTAGTATTAGTTATAAACTATATATTAGTATTAGTTATAAACTTTTAGTGATTTAGTATAGCTATATTAGTATAAGTATAATTATAGTCTATATTAGACTATTAGTATAGTTATATTAATATATTAGTATTAGTTATAAACTTTTAGTAAAAAATTTTAGTATTAATTATAAGTATAAGTTGTATAACTATAGTCTATAGTCTATATTAGACTATTAGTATTAGTTAAATAGTTAAGTAGTCTATAACTATTAGTTATAGACTTATATATTAGTATAGCTAAATAATATATTAGACTATATAATAATATTAATATTAGACTATTGGTATAATTATAATATATATATTAGTATTAGTTATAAACTATATATTTAATATTAGTATTAGTTATAAACTTTTAGTGATTTAGTATTAACATTTTATGTAATAATTTATAAATTATAATAAGAAATTATTTCATAGATGAATATATATAATTATAAATTATATATATTATATATAAAAATTTCACATAAAAACTTATAATTATACATGATATATAAAACTTATATATACAATAATACAAATATTATTTTTTATATATATATTTTTTATCAACCGGTCCGGTCCGGGCCGAAAAATCCCGCAACCGGAACTGGACCGGAACCGGCCAGTTTTTCCATTCTAAGAACCGGTCCCGGACCGGACCGGTTCAAAACCAAGTCCGGACCGGTTTGAATTTACACCCCTAATCTTAAGTTGACTCAACGACATCATAATTAAAACATCAATGAAAAATGTAATTTCTTTGAGAACTCCTTGCTCTGTCCCCACTTTTAATACACTTCTTGAAATCAGAGAAAGATTAAAACACTCAATAAAGCAATATGTTATGCATACAAAGTATAGATTGAAAACACCTAAAATAGTAAACAAGGGATCATAATCACAATTCCTTGATTGGTTAGCTACTTAAACGTATAGGCTGATAATTTTTTGATGACGAAATATAGGCAGATAATTAATGAATAATGAATTAACTATTTTTCTTTAATCACAATGCTTCTCCTGTGACTTACTGAGCACAACAATATATTTGCGTACTGGCTTGGAAAGTTTGTTCTATGGGGATTTCACCGTCCTAAATTGATTGATGAGTGCAGATGTCTTAACTACTAATAGGGTTTTTCTTATAAGTTAAAAATGGTAAGAGAAGCAAAATTCATACGAGTGTAGTTTACAGCCCTATAGCAAAATTCTATAGTACCTAACAAAGCATTGATTTAGGTGAGCTTACTGACTATCCACCCATATGAAGTTTATGACATATAAAGGTAAGAAATGTTCTCGAAGTAGATATCCCTGTTGACTTCGTAGGTGTTTGGTCAACAAAATTGTTCAATGTCATAGAGAATTAGAAGTTAATGTAGTGCTTTTTATAATGATCTATTATCATAAAAATTCTGGTAGAGATTTCAACCAGAGACAGGTATTAGAATTAAGATTACTACTGGGAAAAATTTCAATTTGCATCCCAAACTACCTTTTTTTTTTCAATTTACACGATAAACTATTAAAACTTACAATTTACACTATAAACTAAACTATTGAATTTTGAAAATTTGCACCCTCTGACAAGATCTGTCCGTTCAGCCATATTTAGGGTGTAAATTGTCAGTTTTGATGGTTTAAAGTATAAGCTGAAAAAAATGGTGGTAATTTGGGGTGCAGAATGTAATTCTCCTTACTGCTAATCATCATTTGAAATTGTCAACATGGCTCTTTTTTCTTGCAATTGACAAATAGACTGTCAACACATGGTCAGAGCTTTATTTATTTTTTCTTTTCTTACATGGTTTTTACATAATTGGTTGTGGTTAGGGGATATGACTAAAACAAATTGTGGGGGTGCTGATTTAGTGGCGTTGTTAATTTTTCTCAGGGAAAGCATTTTTTCTTTCACAGGCCTTATATCATCCTTCTATTTATTGTGCATTTGCTTATGAATTATGTATGACACTGGTTTTATAATTGTGAAGAAATAATGAGAAGAAACAACTAACAATGACCAGTTAGATGAATTATAAATGGCACCACTCTTTGTTTTCCTTGGTACTATCAGATTGATCAAGGGATGCTCAATATCTTCGAGTGCAAGATTCTTAGAAATATTTGATAACTTTGGTCTCTTCTTAAAGAGGCGAGTTCTTCAGCCCCCAGCAATTTTCAAGCATGTTAGTGGAGACTAGATGATGGTTATTACGGTGAAAGAGAGCTATGCCGCCAATAATGTATGGAGAACAGAAATTGTATTGTATGAGGCCAATTTACACTGGTACAGTCGGCTTAGTCCAAGAAATAAAACAGTCAGCTTAGCTTCAATAAAATCCTCAGGTTATATATATATGTATATATTTTTTTTTGATAAGTAAATAAATTATATTACTCCAAGAATAGGCCTGTAACACCCCTTTCCCGTAGGATTAAGATATTACCAACATTTAAAACATAATGCCCGGTAAAGAGATTCATATCCTGAATTACCTCATTTATTGAAATTCATCAAAACGCTAAAACTGAATTGAACATTATTGTTTTGGAAACTGAACAAAATATAAAGAAACATAAACTAATCCTATGCATGACATAAAAGAAATCTAATTCTGGTGATAAAATCACTTATTCATTCCTAAGTCTTGGTACTAGATCTATTCCTGGCCATCCAGCTCTTCATCATCATAGACATCATCTGCGAGAATCAGACATGGAAGAAAACAAGAAACACACAAAAATAATGAGTTGAATACTCAATAAGTAGTACATCGTATCGTAAAATATAGTCCTTGCCTAACATACAATTCATTTCTAGGATACCCTTCAGAACGTACATACAACTTCATGAATTACAATCAAATACCTAACATGATCTTCTGAAAGACTTTACATACATATATCATCACAGATTTACATGGCACACATTTTCATTATTAACATAAGCGGAAGCATATATAAACAAAACATGTCATTGTGAATGCATAACATCTTGGTTATCTTGTATTAACATGAAGTGAAACACGCTTGTGTCCGTGTTTCCACTTATCTGGCATGACATGGAGTGAAACACGCTTGAGTCCGTGTTTCACTTAACTTGCATAACATGGAGTGAAACACGCTTGAATCCGTGTTCCACTTAACTTGCATAACATGGAGTGATGAAACACGCTTGAATCCGTGTTCCACTTAACTTGCATAACATGGAGTGAAACACGCTTGAGTCCGCGTTTCATTTAACTTGAATATCATGAAGTGAAACACGCTTGAGTCCGTGTTTCACTAAACTTGTGGTTAACCACGCTTGAGTCCGTGGTACCGTTACATTTCTTATCTTTCTTAATGCATGAGATTTGATTAGGCTTCATGAACATCTCTAACATGGCATAATCTTGTACATGGTATAGCGTAACATGACATGGCATGGCATATTCTTGTACATGGCATATTCTTGTATGATTTAGCATGGCATATTCTTGTATGATTTAGCATGGCATATCTTTGTACATGGCATATTCTTGTATGATTTAGCATGGCATAGTATATCGTGATATTACATAACATGCTATGAATGTTTTATGACGTTCCAAGGCATACATGATCCAGGCACTACTTGAACATGGCATACATGGTTTAAGTATTACACAAACATGGCATATATAACCTAAGCATTTCATGAACATGGCTTGCGTAATCTGACTATTACATGGCATACTTGACTTTGAACTACTACTTCAACATTTCATGGCTTTCATGTGAATTTAGTAACATTAAATCAATCAACAATAAATTCATTCACTCAAGCATAATCTCATATTTCATCAAGATCGAAAAGTAAACTAACCTTGACTTGCCTCTTAGTGTAGCGTAGTTAACAATCATAAGCACATCACATTTTTATACATAATAATAATATTCACCATACGCATTTATTAATATGATCATACTATTTACCTCTTAGCGCTGCTTCCTGATTTCCAACTTGTAGCGCGTTACCTATACGAGGTACTAATCGTCACTAACTTTTCAAAAAAAATGTGTCATAGCATTCTAAATACTTAAAATCATATATAATAATATTATTCAAAACTCATAACATGTTCCTTAACTTCTATTTAAATTATAACTTAATAATTTTATAAAATCTTAATTAAAAGTCAATTGGAATATTAACTAAATAATAGACTCAAAAGATACTTACAAAATATACTTTAAAATTTATGCTTTAAAATCCTTTAAATACTTATCTATAAAAATAAGTATATGACTAATATATTTATTCAATTAAAAGCTTCGGCCTACATAATAATCAGCCCAATTTAAACCTTAGGCTCGCATGAAAACAACCCACTTAACCCAAAACTATAGTTTTTGAAATAACTCAAGTCCAACCAGATTTATAAACCAGTCAAGATACAACTAAGTCCAGTCCCAATAAAACTCAGCCTAGTAGAAAGGGTATTTTGGGAAAACTGAAGCAAAAGGAATAAAAAGGAAACAGGCTTACGGGAGAGAGAGCTGCGCGATGCTCACCGAGGGAGAGCAGTGTGCGACGGCGGCTCTGGAGCTGGGAGTGACCGGCGACGTGACTGGGGGATCCCTATGGTGGTGCGACACCGAGAGAGGGAGAGAGAGAGAGAACAAGTGAGAGTTTAGAGAGAGATGGGTTTGAAACTCAAATAACCGAAATGGAGGAAGGTGGCGCGCGGCAGCAGGGGCTTACCTGAGGGGGTGGGTTCAACGGGGTTGAGACGGCCGGCGTTTTCTGGCGCCGAGGGTAGGGCTCCGACGTCCGAGGGTGGTCGGTGATGACTGGGCAGCAAAGGCTTAAGCGGAAAAGTAAGTTGTTTCTCTGGTATTTTGAGGTGTGCATCACAGAGGTTTAGTGAGTTTCTTATAGGCGACGGGAGTAGACGACGTGAACTCTTAGGAGATTGGCTGAAATTTGAAATTGCCTAAACTTTAGGAACCGACTCTTTCGTGGATACAGTTTCTGAGAGGGTTTGAAGAGTTTGAATTGGAGTTGATCACATACTCTGGAAACCGAAACTAGCACGGGGACTAAGTGGATAGAATATTCGAAGTTTTAAAAGGAAAGGAATCACTAAAACGATCTATTTGTTATCACAAAAATCTAAAATAAATAAATAAATATAAAGAAAATAAAATACCAATAAATAAATAAATAAAATACTAGTTTTAAACCCTAAATTTAGACCCGTATGTTACAAGGCCTAGCCCAGTATATACAATAGACAACCCTGACTAGGAGGCTGCAATGGAAACAAGGAAATCATGAAGGGCTATGCCATTGAAATCAACAGCATTGGACCAAGTACATTACATGCTATAAAATAAAGCTATAAGTTCCTCTAGTAGTCTCTCCTTGTCCTCAAATGTGCGCACATTACGTTCCTTCCATAGACACCACATGATGCACATTGGAATCATCTTCCAAACTGTTGGAATTTGATGTACCCCTCCAATACTTGGCCAGCTGGCCAAGGCTGCCACCACGGTCTCTAGCATGACCCAACCCAACTCTACTCTACCCAGAACCCCATCCCATAAAGCCCATGTTGTGTCACAGTGTAACAAGAGATGCTCCACCGACTCGCCCCCTCCCCTACACATACAACACCAATCTGCTATAATAATCCGCCTCTTCCTCAAGTTATCAGTTGTGAGAATCTTGCCTAAAGATGCTGTCCACACAAAGAAAGCTAAGATTAGGGGAAAGCTATATATCCCAGGTTATATAAGAAGGCTAAGATATCCCAACTCATCTGTTATCTCCAGCTTAGGCCACCCAGCAGGTTGTTCATCCTTAGGTCTATTCATACTGAATTTTATTTTATTTCTATTAGAAGTAATTAACATGCGCCTTCTTACTAGTACACTTTAGTTTTTGGAAGGAAATAAGCTCTCTCTCTCTCTCTCTCTCTCTCTCCCTCTCCCTCTCCCTTCTGTTTGTTGGTATGGTGTCAATAAATTCTAAATCATGAGGCAGAACGGTTCTTCAATTTATTTAACAACTTAATCAAAGACGGTAAACGGATCAACATGGAAGATGACACTAAAGTTTAACATTCAGGGTTTGGTATGTTTATAAACCTAGGCTGAGTTTGTTTGTGTATCATATTTCTTGAAAGATTTTTCTTTTTATTTTCTGGTAAATGGCTGGTCCAGGGAACTTGTTTTCCAGGTTGAAGGAATTCTAACCGAAACAAACTTGTACATTGGTACATGAGAGACCGATGCAAAAATTCCATGGTTACACTGGTGGGGCCTATGAATAATACTTTTTTTTACGGTTTCAGAATTTGAGGGGCCTATAAATTATAAGTTATAAGAGCAGGCTAGTCTTTTTAAGGAACTCCAGGACCATTAGTTTGGAGAAAGGAAGGCTTTTCCAAGCAAGGAAAAGCCTTGCTACTTCCATATTACAATCTGATGGTGTAGGTTTGCCAGTGCTTGGGTCTTTTTTTCAGGTACTAGGATGTAGAAACATCAAAACAAATCTAAATAATTACTGGAAAGAGAGATTATCTATCTTATTATGATTTTTATTTTCTTACCTTTTTTAAAGCTCATAACTAGATTACATAATTCATTAAGGAATTTCTCAAGTCTGGCTATAGATTTGCGCACAAAGAACATGGAGCATCAAAATGACTGTATATAAACTCTTGTCATGTTTGTGTTTTGGGTCCAAGGAGGAGTTGGACCACTTT